>NC_037336.1:43311717-43614747 GCF_002263795.3 Bos taurus
TTCTTGAGGTGTGCCTGTATTGCTATGAACTTTCCCCTTAGGACTGCTTTTACCGTGTCCCACAGGTTTGGGGTTGTTGTGTTTTCATTTTCATTCGTTTCTATGCAAATTTTGATTTCTTTTTTGATTTCTTCTGTGATTTGTTGGTTATTCAGCAGCGTGTTGTTCAGCCTCCATATGTTGGAATTTTTAATAGTTTTTCTCCTGTAATTGAGATCTAATCTTACTGCATTGTGGTCAGAAAAGATGCTTGGAATGATTTCTATTTTTTTGTATTTACCAAGGCTAGCTTTATGGCCCAGGATGTGATCTATCCTGGAGAAGGTTCCATGTGCGCTTGAGAAAAAGTTGAAGTTCATTGTTTCGGGATGAAATGTCCTATAGATATCAGTTAGGTCTAACTGGTCTATTGTATCGTTTAATGTTTGTGTTTCCTTGTTAATTTTCTGTTTAGTTGATCTATCCATAGGTGTGAGTGGGGTATTAAAGTCTCACTATTATTGTGTTATTGTTAATTTCTCCTTTCATACTTGTTAGCATTTGTCTTACATACTGTGGTGCTCCCGTGTTGGGTGCATATATATTTATAATTGTTATATCTTCTTCTTGGATTGATCCTTTGATCATTATGTAGTGACCTTCTTTGTCTCTTTTCACAGCCTTTGTTTTAAAGTGTATTTTATCTGATATGAGTATTGCTACTCCTGCTTTCTTTTGGTCCCTATTTGCATGGAAAATCTTTTTCCAGCCCTTCACTTTCAGTCTGTAGGTGTCCCCTGTTTTGAGGTGGGTCTCTTGTAGACAACATATGTAGGGGTCTTGTTTTTGTATCCATTCAGCCAGTCTTTGTCTTTTGGTTGGGGCATTCAACCCATTTACGTTTAAGGTAATTACTGATAAGTATGATCCCGTTGCCATTTACTTTATTGTTTGGGGTTCAAATTTATACACCATTTTTGTGTTTCCTGTCTAGAGAATATCCTTTAGTATTTGTTGGAGAGCTGGTTTGGTGGTGCAGAATTCTCTCAGCTTTTGCTTGTCTGAGAAGCTTTTGATTTCTCCTTCATACTTGAATGAGATCCTTGCTGGGTACAATAATCTGGGCTGTAGGTTATTTTCTTTCATCATTTTAAGTATGTCTTGCCATTCCCTCCTGGCCTAAAGAGTTTCTATTGAAAGATCAGCTGTTATCCTTATGGGAATTCCCTTGTGTGTTATTTGTTGTTTTTCCCTTGCTGCTTTTAATATTTGTTCTTTGTGTTTGATCTTTGTTAATTTGATTAATATGTGTCTTGGGGTGTTTCGCCTTGGGTTTATCCTGTTTGGGATTCTCTGGGTTTCTTGGACTTGGGTGATTATTTCCTTCCCCAGTTTAAGGAAGTTTTCAACTATTATCTCCTCAAGTATTTTCTCATGGTCTTTCTTTTTGTCTTCTTCTTCTGGAACCCCTATGATTCGAATGTTGTAGCGTTTAATATTGTCCTGGAGGTCTCTGAGATTGTCCTCATTTCTTTTAATTCGTTTTTTTTTTTTATTCTGATTCATTTATTTCTACCATTCTATCTTCTAATTCACTAATCCTATCTTCTGCCTCTGTTATTCTACTATTTGTTGCCTCCAGAGTGTTTTTAATTTCATTTATTGCATTATTCATTATATATTGACTCTTTTTTATTTCTTCTAGGTCCTTGTTAAACCTTTCTTGCATCTTCTCAATCCTTGTCTCCAAGCTATTTATCTGTGATTCCATTTTAATTTCAAGATTTTGGATCAATTTCACTATCATTATTCGGAATTCTTTATCAGGTAGATTCCCTATCTCTTCCTCTTTTGTTTGGTTTGGTGGGGATTTATCCTGTTCCTTTATCTGCTGGGTATTCCTCTGTCTCTTCATCTTGTTTAAATTGCTGAGTTTGGGGTGTCCTTTCTGTATTCTGGCAGTTTGTGGAGTTCTCTTTATTGTGGCTTTTCCTCGCTGTGTGTGGGTTTGTACAGGTGGCTTGTCAAGGTTTCCTGGTTAGGGAAGCTTGTGTTGGTGTTCTGATGGGTGGAGCTGTATTTCTTCTCTTTGTTCAGTCGCGCTGTGGGGAGGGAGGGATGGATGCTGCAAACAAATAACACTGGCGTGCGCTCGCAGTGCCTCAGCCACACTGGGTCTGCCCCCGCTCACGGCGCGTGTAGCCTCCCTGCCCACACTGCTCGGGCTCTAGGTTGTTCTGCCGGGAACAATCCGAGGCTGGCCCTGGGTTGCATGTACCTCCCAGGTCCAAGCCGCTCAGGTTCAGGCACTCGGGTAGTCCTCAGAGGCGCAGACTCAGTTGGGCCTGAGTTTTGTGCTCTTCCCAGGTCCGAGCAGCTCAAGTGATGAGGTGTTTGGCGAGCGCCAATGCTGCGACTTATCGCCTCCCCGCCACTCGGTTATCTGGGTGTAAAACCGGCGCACCTTCTCAGGCAGATGTTAACCGTCCAGACCCCCCAAAAGTTTTAGTTAGCAAAGAAGCCTGCTTACAGTTTTATAGATAATGTCTCTCTGGGGCTGCGATTGCCCCCTTCCGGCTCTGGCTGCCTGTCACCGGAGGGGGAAGGTCTGCAGCCGGCTATCTCTGTTCAATTCTTTGTTCCGTGCGCGGGCCTGGCGGTGTCTTAGGTTGGGGCTGGCTTTTCGCGTGGTAGATATCCCACAGTCTGGTTTGCTAGCCCAAATTATTTCGCTCAGATAGTGCTCAGGGTATTCAGGCCAGATTCTTACTCTAAGCGATGCAGCCCGCGCTGCACCTCCCTGCCCAGCCCCCGCTTGCTAATGGCGCGTGCAGGCGTCTGCGCTGCTTCTCTGCTGGGGGAGTTACCGTAGGACTCGAAATCTTCAAGTTTTAATTGTTTATTTATTTTTTCTTCCTGTTATGTTGCCCTCTGTGCTTCCAAAGCTCGGCACAGATTCGGCAGTGAGAAGGTTTCCTGGTGTTTGGAAACTTCTCTCTTTTTAAGACTCCCTTCCCGGGACGGAACTCCGTCCCTCCCTCTTTTGTCTCTTTTTTTGTCTTTTATATTTTTTCCTACCTCCTTTCGAAGAGTTGGATTGCTTTTCTGGGTGCCTGATGTCCTCTGCCGGCATTCAGAAGTTGTTTTGTGGAATTTACTCAACGTTTAAATGCTCTTTTGATGAATTTGTGGGGGAGAAAGTGTTCTCCCCGTCCTACTCCTCCGCCATCTTGGCTCCTCAAGATGTCAATTTTCTAAAACCTAATCTATAAGTCAATACCACCACAATCAAAATCCTATCAAGCTTCTCTGTGAAATTATTAATTCAGTTCTAAAACTTATATGCAAATGCAAAGGACCTGCTGCTGCTGCTGCTAAGTCGCTTCAGTCGTGTCTGACTCTGCGACTCCATAGACGGCAGCCCACCAGGCTCCCAAGTCCCTGGGATTCTCCAGGCAAGAACACTGGAGTGGGTTGCCATTTCCTTTACCAATGCATGAAAGTGAAAAGTGAAAGTGAAGTCGCTTAGTAGTGTCCGACTCTTAGCAACTCTATGGACTGCAGCTCACCAGGCTCCTCCATCCATGGGATTTTCCAGGCAAGAGTACTGGAGTGGGGTGCCATTGCCTTCTCCGCAAGGCTTACTATGAAGCTACAATCATCAAGATAGCATGATAATGGATTAGGAATACACAAATCAACAGAATAGAATCCAGAAATAGACCTATACATATGTTGGACTGATTTTTGGCAAAGGAATCAAAGTAATTTAATTTGAATTCCTATGGTCCCAGATATATACGATAGACATATGCAAAAAAATGAACTTTTGCTTTCTTCACATAATCTACAAAAAATTAACTGGATTACAATTTTAAATATAAGAACTAAAACTATAAAACTTCTAGGAGAAAACACTGGAAAAAAAAGTCTTGATGACCTTGGAAAAGGTAAAGCTTTCTTAGAAAAGACACAAAACCATGAGTCATTAAAGGAAGAAAACAACAAACTGGACTTCATCAAAACTAAAACCTTTTGCTATTTGAAAGGCATATTCAGAGGATGCAAAGACAAGCCAGAGACTCAGAGAACCTATTTGCAAATCACCTATTTGATAATGGACTTGAATCCAGACTATATGGGGAAAAACTCTTACAACTCATTGAGAAGATTTGAATAGATACTTCACCAAAGATATATGGATAGCAAAATAAACACATGATGATCAACATTGTTAGTCATCGGGGAAATGCAAATCAAAACCAAAGTGAGATATCTATCAGCAGAACACAAGCTCTCATGGAGGGACTGAGAAATTGGCAGAATCCTCACGAAATCACCTCACTAACGTCATCTCTCATGGAGGAACTGAGGAACTAGCAAGGAATTGGCAAGAGAGTTCTCACGAAGTCACACTACTTTTAGGTACCTACATACAATGAAGTTGAAGACACAGATGAAAGAAATACAGGAAAAGAAAATTTAATTTTACTTACCCCATAGCAAACTCATCTAAGTTTGTTTTTCCCATTAGCAGAGCTCCCTGATCCAACAACTTCTGAACTACTGTGGCATTATAAGGTGGTACATAACCTGAAAAAAATTCAGTTTTCTTTAAAAAAAAACAAAAACAAAACTGAGGTATAGCTGATTTAAATGTTATATTACAGGTGTAAAACATAGTGATTCAAATATTTTACAGGTTATATTTAAAGTTATTATAAAATGTTGTCATATTCCCTGTTCTGTACAATATACTCTTATAGCTTATTTATTTTATACAGTCACTTATACCTTTTAATCCCCTCCCCTTTCTTGCCCCTGTCCTCCTAAAAATTCAGTAATTTTTATCATAGGAAAGAAAACAGTGAACATGTAAATCCTATGTAAGAAACAATTTTAAACTCCAATTAAGCAATTCATATTGACAAATGCTACTTATTCCTAATTTAAGTTGTACTTTCTTCTGAAAGTTAATGTTTTTCTGCAGCTGACTGCTTGCTATATTTTCTAAAGAAAGTCTCTATATTCATCATCTTTATAATCTAAAAATATTGACTTTAACAGTACAAAATATTGAATGATAGAGAGGTACCCAAGTCATTTGAAATTAATCACAAATCATTCTGCTCATTGCATTGACTTTTTCTTCTCAGATGTGCTATATCACACAGCAATTTTTATCTATTTCCAGCAGGGATAGATCTTTATTGTTAATTAAAATTTCCTCTATCTAGTGTATATTTGCAAACAATTAACAACAGTTTACTTTATCAAAGGAACTTGGGGCATACACTTCAGAATATTAGTTTTAGTGTGAAGTTCTCTATCCTTTTTCCATTTTTTTTTCCTCCTAGGATCCAACCATATATTGATAAATATGATTCCTTTTTTACCTACTAAACTTAAAAAATTAAAACTAAGCATCATTATACTAAGTATAGTGATAAAAAATAATCAGACAGTAGATGTTATTAATAATAAATCCTTATACCATCTGCAAAAGAGGGGGTAATGACAGCTACTTTATACTTATTTCTATACTATCGAGTGGAAGTTGGAGGAGTTAAGAGTTCACTTAGTGTGTTTGCAGTGATGTTATCTTCCTAAATAGGATTCCTCTGTTAAGCAGGCCTACCCCTGAAGAATAACTTTGCATTCTGAAAGAGCAAATAGTAAGAAGGTAATATTCCACCATAAGTTATTTCCTGTGCAAATATAACTAGTCTAAGATATCTTGGTGCATTAGTATCTTTAATTTAAACTGAAAAACACTTATTTTTATAAATTAATGCTCTGGCTAGTTACACTTTACCTTTCAGCATGTTTGATGCACAGGTTGTCTCAATGCCGGATGTACTAAAGTTATCTTTTACTGCAATAGGAATTCCATCTAAATCTCCCAGTGAGTGACCTGCATTAAGAAACCAAAAGAATAGAAAAGATATCTAGTTTGACATACAGAGACATTAATCCTAGTTATTAAGACAGCTACTAGCTTGCTGAAGATACTTCTTCAGAAATCAAATTTGTTAGAAATTATTACAAGTTGGACATTATAAAGCATCACGTATCTATTAGTCTCATTTTTACTATACCTCAAACCAGTTGTTCTTTTAAAAAATAATTTTATTTATTTGGCCATACTACAAGATTTGTGGGGTCTAAGTTCCCCAACCAATGACTGAACATGAGCCCCCAACAGTGGAAGTGCGGAGTCCTAACCACTGAATCTCCAGGGAATTCCCCAGGTCTTTAAATAAGGGAAGTTTTTTTTTTTAATGTTTAAAGCTCTACCTGCCAAATGGAGACTGCTATATCCAATTAAACTCTTTCTCTCGGGATGTAACAATTAAGTACAAGTCAAAGTAATTTACCTTTCTTATATCTTTTCTCTGATTCTTCAGCTTGCTTTAAGGCCACTTCTTCTGATACAGTAATGTATGCATTTAGAAACTTAGTCTTCTTGATAAGGGAGAGACATCTTTGACAGAGCTCAGTTGGCGTGATCTGGCCTTGTTTCAGTGCCACAGAAACCTAGAATATACACAATTCCAAAAAACTTCTGCTGAGTCTGCACAAGTTTCAAATGTTATACTGAGACAGGCAGATAGAGTGGTTAAATATAAAAATTTGAAGTGAGGTTTAGATTCAAAACCAAGACCAGGCACTACTGTTGCTTTACATGCATTATCACTTTATTCAGCCCTTAAAACAACCAACAAATTATTAACCTCACTTTATAGATAAATTAACTGAAGCTCAGAGAGGTTAAATGATTTGCTCAAAGTCACACAAATAGTAAAGGGTAACTTCTTAACATCTGCTCCTTCACGATTTCTCACTGCCCCAGTGGAAGCTTAGCCTGTCCTGTATGTTGACTGAAGAAAGTAGGGAAAACCACTAGACCATTCAGGTATGACCTAAATCAAATCCCTTATGATTATACAGTGGAAGTGAGAAATAGATTTAAGGGCCTAGATCTGATAGATAGAGTGCCTGGTGAACTATGGAATGAGGTTCATGACAGTACAGGAGACAGGGATCAAGACCATCCCCAAGAAAAAGAAATGCAAAAAAGCAAAATGGCTGTCTGGGGAGGCCTTACAAATAGCTGTGAAATGAAGAGAAGCGAAAAGCAAAGGAGAAAAGGAAAGATATAAGCATCTGAATGCAGAGTTCCAAAGAAGAGATAAGAAAGCCTTCCTCAGTGATCAATGCAAAGAAATACAGGAAAACAACAGAATGGGAAAGACTAGAGATCTCTTCAAGAAAATCAGAGATACCAAGGGGACATTTCATGCAAAGATGGGCTCGATAAAGGACAGAAATGGTATGGACCTAACAGAAGCAGAAGATATTAAGAAGAGGTGGCAAGGATACACAGAACTGTACAAAAAAGATCTTCATGACCCAGATAATCACGATGGTGTGATCACTGACCTAGAGCCAGACATCCTGGAATGTGAAGTCAAGTGGGCCTTAGAAAGCATCACTACGAACAAAGCTAGTGAAGGTGATGGAATTCCAGTTGAGCTATTTCAAATCCTGAAAGATGATGCTGTGAAAGTGCTGCACTCAATATGCCAGCAAATTTGGAAAACTCAGCAGTGGCCACAGGACTGGAAAAGGTCAGTTTTCATTCCAAACCCAAAGAAAGGCAATGCCAAAGAATGCTCAAACTACTGCACAATTGCACTCATCTCACATGCTAGTAAAGTAATGCTCAAAATTCTCCAGGCCAGGCTTCAGCAATACGTGAACCGTGAACTTCCTGATGTTCAAGCTGGTTTTAGAAAAGGCAGAGGAACCAGAGATCAAATTGCCAACATCCGATGGATCATTGAAAAAGCAAAAGAGTTCCAGAAAAACATCTATTTCTGCTTTATTGACTATGCCAAAGCCTTTGACTGTGTGGATCACAATAAACTGTGGAAAATTCTGAAAGAGACGGGAATCCCAGACCACCTGACCTGCCTCTTGAGAAATCTGTATGCAGGTCAGGAAGCAACAGTTAGAAGTGGACATGGAACAACAGACTGGTTCCAAATAGGAAAAGGAGTACGTCAAGGCTGTATATGGCCACCCTGTTTATTTAACTTATATGCAGAGTACATCATGAGAAATGCTGGACTGGAAGAAACACAAGCTGGAATCAAGATTGCCGGGAGAAATATCAATAACCTCAGATATGCAGATGACACCACCCTTATGGCAGAAAGTGAAGAGGAACTCAAAAGCCTCTTGATGAAAGTGAAAGTGGAGAATGAAAAAGTTGGCTTAAAGCTCAACATTCAGAAAACAAAGATCATGGCATCCGGTCCCATCACTTCATGGGAAATAGATGGGTAAACAGTGGAAACAGTGTCAGACTTTATTTTTCTGGGCTCCAAAATCACTGCAGATGGTGACTGCAGCCATGAAATTAAAAGACGCTTACTCCTTGGAAGGAAAGAACCTAGATAGCATATTCAAAAGCAGAGACATTACTTTGCCAACAAAGGTCGGTCTAGTCAAGGCTATGGTTTTTTCAGTGGTCATGTATGGATGTTGAGAGTTGGTCTGTGAAGAAGGCTGAGCACCAAAGAATTGATGCTTTTGAACTGTGGTGTTGGAGAAGACTCTTGAGAGTCCCTTGGACTGCAAGGAAATCCAACCAGTCCATTCTGAAGGAGATCAGCCCTGGGATTTCTTTGGAAGGAATGATGCTGAAGCTGAAACTCCAATACTTTGGCCACCTCATGCAAAGAGTTGATTCATTGGAAAAGACTCTGATGCTGGGAGGGATTGGGGGCAGGAGGAGAAGGGGACGACAGAGGATGAGATGGCTGGGTGGAATCACTGACTCGATGGACGTGGGTCTGGGTGCACTCTGGGAGTTGGTGATGGACAGGGAGGCCTGGCGTGCTGCAATTCATGGGGTCGCGAAGAGTCAGACATGACTGAGCGACTGAACTGAATTGACTGAATATATATCAAGCAATAGGAGTTTGCGTTTAGGGGAAAATCTGCAAGTGTTCTGCTCTAAACTGTTGAATAAATCATCAGAGAGGTGGTATTCTTAGGCCTGAGGGTGTTGAGCTAGAAAAGCAGTGCCAATAAGCCACTGAGAGGGCCGCTAATGCTGATGCACAGAAGGAGGAAAGGGCTACCATGGGGATACTGGGAGGATCGGGGGTTGGTGA
Organism: Bos taurus; assembly: GCF_002263795.3. Taxonomy (NCBI): domain Eukaryota; kingdom Metazoa; phylum Chordata; class Mammalia; order Artiodactyla; family Bovidae; genus Bos; species Bos taurus. The sequence goes on from NC_037336.1 coordinate 43,320,882, forward strand.
GGGGCAGCTGGGCTCGACTCAAAGGAGATAACTGAATGTAACAAAAAAGGTATTACTGCTGAATGGTTTGTATGACGCTTGAGAAGAGTGGAGCGGAAGAGAAAAAAAAGACAGCAGTGTGTTCTGATACTGTAAATATGGAGTGGGCTTATGTAAATAGGCTGCAAGTATCAGAACTTGCAGAAGCACAAAGCTGGACAGACACAGAGGTATATAAACAGGCCTACCCCAGAGCAGAACCGTAAACACGAGGAAGATTATATCTGCTATTGTCTCCTCTTTTTGCCTCCCCTCAAGTCCCCTGATGCCCATTATCCTCACGTTGCCTTCTGACTCACCAGCTGCTATGACAGGAAGAGGTAAGGAGTTGCAGCTGTGGTTACAAAGGCAAGAAATCAGACTGTCTGGAGTACTCACTTATTTATTGAAGTATATCTGATCTACAGTGTTGTGTTGGTTTCAGGTGTAAAGCAAAGTGATTCAGTTACAAATACGTCTTTTTTTCCCCCCAGATTTTCTTTTCCGTTATAGGTTACTACATAATATTGAGTAGATTTCCCTGTGCTATAAAGTAGGTCCTTGTGTGTTATCTGTTTTATGTGTAGTAGTGTGTATATGTTAATCTCAAACTCCTAATTTATCCCCTCCTCTTTCCTTTTGGTAACCGTAAGTTTGACATCTATGTCTGTGGGTCTATTTCTATTCTGTATGTAAGTTCAGTTGTATCATTATTTTTTAAGATTCCGTGTATAAGCAGTATCATGTCTTTGTCTTACTTCACTTAGTATGATAATCTCCAGGTCCATCCATATTGCTGCAAATGGCATTATTTCATTTTTATTTTTTTATGGCTGAGTAATGTCCCATTATGCCAGCAAATTTGGAAAACTCAGCAGTGGCCACAGGACTGGAAAAGGTCAGTTTTCATTCCAATCCCAAAGAAAGGCAATGCCAAAGAATGCTCAAACTACCGCACAATTGCACTCATCTCACATGCTAGTAAAGTAATGCTCAAAATTCTCCAGGCCAGGCTTCAGCAATATGTGAACCGTGAACTTCCTGATGTTCAAGCTGGTTTTAGAAAAGGCAGAGGAACCAGAGATCAAATTGCCAACATCCGATGGATCATGGAAAAAGCAAGAAAGTTCCAGAAAAACATCTATTTCTGCTTTATTGACTATGCCAAAGCCTTTGACTGTGTGGATCACAATAAACTGTGGAAAATTCTGAAAGAGATGGGAATCCCAGACCACCTGACCTGCCTCTTGAGAAACCTATATGCAGGTCAGGAAGCAACAGTTAGAACTGGACATGGAACAACAGACTGGTTCCAAATAGGAAAAGGAGTTCGTCAAGGCTGTATATTGTCACCCTGTTTATTTAACTTCTATGCAGACTACATCATGAGAAACGCTGGACTGGAAGAAACACAAGCTGGCATCAAGATTGCCGGGAGAAATATGAATAACCTCAGATATGCAGATGACACCACCCTTATGGCAGAAAGTGAAGAGGAACTAAAAAGCCTCTTGATGAAAGTGAAAGTGGAGAGTGAAAAAGTTGGCTTAAAGCTCAACATTCAGAAAACGAAGATCATGGCATCCGGTCCCACCACTTCATGGGAAATAGATGGGGAAACAGTGGAAACAGTGTCAGACTTTATTTTTCTGGGCTCCAAAATCACTACAGATGGTGACTGCAGCCATGAAATTAAAAGACGCTTACTCCTTAGAAGGAATTCAAAAGCAGAGACATTACTTTGCCAACAAAGGTTCGTCTCGTCAAGACTATGGTTTTTCCTGTGGTCATGTATGGATGTGAGAGTTGGACTGTGAAGAAGACTGAGCGCCGAAGAATTGATGCTTTTGAACTGTGGTGTTGGAGAAGACTCTTGGGAGTCCCTTGGACTGCAAGGAGATCCAACCAGTCCATTCTGAAGGAGATCAGCCCTGGGATTTCTTTAGAAGGAATGATGCTGAAGCTGAAACTCCAGTACTTTGGCCACTTCATGCGAAGAGTTGACTCATTGGAAAAAGACTCTGATGCTGGGAGGGATTGGGGGCAGGAGGAGAAGGGGATGACAGAGGATGAGATGGCTGGATGGAATCACTGACTCTATGGATGTGAGTCGGAGTGAACTCCGGGAATTGGTGATGGACAGGGAGGCCTGGCGTGCTGTGATTCATGGGGTCGCAAAGAGTCGGACACGACTGAGTGACTGATCTGATCTGATCTGAATGTTCCATTGTGTAAATATAGCACATCTTCTTTATCCTTTCATCTGTTGGACATTCAGGTTGTTTCCATGTTCTGGCTATTGTAAATAGTCTTGAAATGAACACTGAGGTGCATACATCTTTTCAAATTATGGTTTTCTCTGGATATATGCCCAGGAGTGGGACTGCAGGGTCATATAGTAGGTCTATTTTTGTTTTTTTAAGGAAGCTGCATACTATTCTGGGAGTACTCATTTTAAATGGTGATCTCTGTTAGGACCGTATTTAGGAAATCTAGATTTGAGAAAATCAAGAAGGGAAATGAAAACAAAGATGCTAATTAGCTAGAATGGACTAGGCACAAGGATTATGACAAATAGTAAGATCCCCTGGAGCAAAACTAAAAGGGTCATATCTGAATATAAGATGAAATCAAGTGGAAAAGTTTTCATTAAGAAAACAAATTCTCTCTCCCTAGCATTTCTTTTCTCAAATGGAAACTAGATTTTCCTTAAGGCCACTGCTTCTCCTGCAGTTTTCCCACAGGATGGCCGTTTTAGTTCTTACTTACCATGTACCAGAGTCCAGTGGGGAGGGGAGATTGTGTGGGCAGGTGTTCCCCTTGTCCTCAATGCCTTTTTCTTGCCTCTTTTCTCAAAACCCCCAGCTCATCTGAAGCACAGATCTTGGAGGAGATTATATTACTCTAACAGTCTCCCTGGTACTCCTTTTCATTTATGAAAGATTTTAGCAGCTGGTTCACTGTAGCTATTTTTGTTGACTTTAAACTTCAAGTCAGGTACACTGTCACCGGGCCTCTCAGTTCTTGAACTCCCTTGACACAAACTCTTCACTTCACTCCAGTTACCCACTCACATGGTCACAGCCCAGACTATGTCATTACCAGCATCTGTATATTCTCCCAAACCTCAGTTCTAATCATCATCCCACATCTCCTGTCTCCTGAGCTCATTTACTCTACCATCCAGCAGGAAAACTGGGATCTCAGTCCTCCAACCTCGAAGCAATGGATTCTGCCCACCAGTGAGGTGGAAAGAGAATCCCAAGGCATGCAAAGAATCTGCAGCTCTGGTTGACACCTTACGACCAGCCTTGTTAGACTGAGTAGAGAACCCAGCCACGCCAGCCCTGACCCACAAAACTGTGAGATGATCAGACTGTGGGTGTTTTAAGACTGTGTTATTTTAAGACAAGTTTGTTATGCAACAATAGAAAAGTAATATGCCTTCTTGTAAAAATGAGGAAATCTTCCGCAGGAACTACTCTTCTTAGAGGACCAGGGAAAAGAAAACTATCAGTTCAGTTCAGTTGCTCAGTCGTGTCCGACTCTTTGAGACCCCATGAATCGCAGCACGCCAGGCTTCCCTGTCCATCACCAACTCCCACAGTTCACTGAGACTCACGTCCATCGAGTCAGTGATGCCATCCAACCATCTCATCCTTTGTCGTCCCCTTCTCTTCCTGCCCCCAATCCCTCCCAGCATCAGAGTCTTTTTCAATGAGTCAACTCTTTGCATGAAGTGGCCAAAGTACTGGAGTTTCAGCTTCAGTCCTTCCAAAGAAAACTATAAACACATATAATCTAGTAATTTTGTCACTGTAACAAAATCAGTGCTAATAATAGCTCTTAGTTCCAGGTGTTATCCTATACATTTCATTTAACCTTTATATCCACATTAACAGGCTGATATTATTATTTCTAATCTACAGATAAATTACCAAAGTTCCTGCTTAAAATCACATAGCTAGAAAGCAACAGAGCTGGGATTCAACCAAGGTCTGATCTTGTTTCTGAAGCCCATGCTTCGGACCACTACACTACTTCTCTGTGCAAAGTGTAATAGCATTTACTCCTCTGTAACTGATAGAGAACATTTTGTTAACTTCACAGGTATTAATAACATCAGAGATTCACTGAGGAAAAGGACTTTCAGAAGAAAAACTGTCTTGATAAATGCTGAAGGTATAGAAGAGCCCTTGGAAGCTGAGTGTCTGGTTGACTGGTACTCTCTTTAACACACCCATTTAACATTCTTGCTTTTGTCTCCATTGTTCCAAGAAACAGCACTTCAAGATCACCAGTCAGCTTCACGTTCCTAAATCCAGCAGTCACACTCAGTCTGGATCAGCATTCAACATCACCCGCTCCTGGAAGCACTTCTTTTCCACTTGTATTTCAGGAGACCAAGCCCTTCTGGTTTCCTCCTGCCTTACTTAAGGCCATTCCTTCAAGTCTCTTTTGCTAGCTGTGCTTCCTGCTGCTGACCTCGAAATGCTGGAAAGTATTATCCCTTCTTCTATATTTTCACTCAGCTTCCCAGATGATCTCATCTGACTGCATGACTTCAATTATCTCCTCCACTCTGGCCAACTCATATCTTCATACCTAGCTTCTCTCTTGATCTCCACATTCCTATATCCATCTGCTTAACCAACCTCTTCGCTTGGATATCTTTGGAGGCATCTCAAAATTATCCTGTCTTGATAACTTTCTCCTCACAACACGCTCCCTGCAGAATCTTTCCCATCTTGATTCTGTGTGCTGTGCTCAGCTGTGTCTGACTGTTTGTGACCCCATGAACTATGGGGCCTCTGTCCATGAATTCTCCAGGCAAGAATAGTAGAGTGGGTTGCCATTTCCTTCTCCAGGGGATTTTCCTGACCCAGGGATTGAACCTGCATCTCTTGTGTCTCCTGCACTGGCAAGTGGATTCTTTACCACTGTGCCACTTGCCCAGGCCCCAAATCCAAGCATCCTCCTTGACTCGTCTCTGTCCATCAAACCTATATCCAATCTGTCAGAAAGCCCAAACTTAAGAAACAAAATCCCTATTCTGTATTACTTCTGCTCCCACCACCCTATTCATGCTGCATCAGCTCTTGGCAAGGCAACGGCCTTCTAACTGGCCTCCCTGCTTCTCCATTTGCCTTCCTCCAGACCACAATCCTGAGTAGCCTGGAGCTTTTTAAATTTTAAATCAGATCATGTCCAAAGACTCACAACCTTCTAGAGGATTTGCATTACATTTAGAATAAAACCCACATTCCTTCTCATGGCCTGAAAGGTCATCTGGTTCCTGCTTCTCTTGGGTGAGAAGAGAGCTTCCTTGAACATGTCAAGTTTGCCCCTGCTTCAGGGATTTTCCACTTACTCTTCTTCCTGCCTCAAAGACCCTTCTCCCAGTTCTTCCCAGGGTTCACCCTTTTTATCTTTCAGGTCTCTATTATATATCACCCACTCAGTCAGAGAAACTTTCCTGATCACTCTAAAACATCCATATCCCCCAACTAATTCTCACTATACTCTGATGCTGGAAAGACTGAGGGAAAAGGGGTGACAGAGAATGAGATGGTTGGATGGCATCACTGACACAATGGACATGAGTCTGAGCACACTCTGGGAGATAGTGAAGGACAGGGAAGCCTGGCGTGCTGCAGTCCATGAGGTTGTAGAGTCGGGCAGGACTGAGTCACTGAACAACAAAATAGCCTGCTTAACCTTTCTTCATAGCACTATACTACTTGAAATTATATTATTAAACTTACTTAATGCCTCCTTCCCCACACAAACGTAGGTTTCATAAGGGTAGGAATTTCTGTCTTCATGTTGATCCTCAGTGTCTAGAACACAGAGGTGCTCAATAAATGTTAACTGAATGAATGAACTGAGATGTTTAAAATTTGGAATCTATTTTCCCATAGAACAGCAATTAAATGTTCTTAGGCTAGACCCCCAAGAAACCTGTTGGATATAAAATTAATTTTCTTTAATATAACAATAACCATTTAATATAATTATAGGGCCAGTAATACTAGTGTGGTGTTTGGTTCCTAGTAACACTGGGATCAGGCCACTAAAATACAAAGAGTGAAAGTAAGATTCTTCCCTTTCCTGAACATACCTGGGTAAAATTTACAAGTAGCAGTTTTATCTCCCATTTGGCATTTTACCTCTTTTTAGTGCTTCTCTATAGTTCAAATGGTAAAGAATCTGCCAGCAATGCAGGAGACCAGGATTCGTTCCCTGGGTTGGGAAAATCCTCTGGAGAAGGGAATGGCAATCCACTCCAGTATTCTTGCCTGGAGAATCGCATGGACAGAGAAGCCTGGTGGGCTACAGTCCACGGGGCTGCAAAGAGTCGGCCGTGACTGAGTGACTCACACACACACCAGTGCTTCTTCCCAGGGCTCCTCTACTGCCCTAAGCCTCCACTCAGGTCCCTCAAGTTATCTCAAAACACCAGTTTCCAGTCCTTCCCCAAATACCCTCCCCTACAAATTTTCTCTTCCTTCAATTGATAATCTCAGCTAGAGTGTGATGGAGAGAAATCTGATTGATTATAATTACAATGGATAAATCATTCAACTGTTCCAGGCATCTTTACATATGGAATGTGTAAAGATCCATCTTTAAAATGGAATATGTACTAAATTAATCTCTAATTCATAGAATTTGGGGCACTGGTACAATGATGTGGAAATAACAGAGTGGACAGAAGATATATTAGGGTCTGGGAAAATAACCAAATAATGTTTTGCACAATAGGTATCAATAAATATTTGTTAAAGGAGAGACTAAGTGAAAGTAATCATGTCAAGGCAACTTTCTGGCTACCCTTGGGTCAGATTCCCTAAATATATTTTCCCCCTTGAGGTAAAAATTGCTCTCACAATGGCTCACTGGACAACATTAGTGAGGAAGGCTGGTACAAAAAAGGCAGTGCTGGGGGAAAGGGCAGAAAAAAAAATACCCCATTTTTTTAGGTTGTATTTCATTTTACATTAAGTTTGTAGTTAAAATATTTTTTAAAAATTTCAAGAACAAATTAGATTGTTCACTGACAGTATAAGCAGATGCAATTTAGTATGGTAAAACAAAAATGTATTGGGGGAATAGCTGTTCATCATTTAAAGCCAATGGATTTAAAGTTCTCATAATTTATAGTTTTCTAAAAGGCTGCCAGTTGGAAAAAGAAAAAGACTTTCCAAGTGAAGATACAAATGGAAGATGGAAGGCAAATGGAAGATGGAAGGTGGGGTAGGTCCTCAATTGCTAAATCTATCGGCAGAATCACCTGGGAGCTAAGGTTAAACCATATCCTCTGGGTCTTACCATAATGACCTGCATGAGGGGGACACAGCTGTAGTTTTTAAGGAGGGCCCAAGGTGATTCTGATAGCAGTGGGTCTGCTATCAGACAGCTGGGCAGGTAGGGAGATCTGTGCCAGAAAGCAAGGAGATCTGAATTAAAGCCCTAAGAGCAGGGACAAAATGAGAGAACAGACTCCAGACATAATTTCAAAAAAGAATGAACAGAATTTAGTGACCTATTGGACATGACATATGAAGAAAAATCTAAGGGTAACTGGAATAACACTTGTATCCTGAACAAGAGAATATCAGAAATCATGTTTTTGTTTTTTATGATGTAGGTTGAGATGCAAGAGGTGGTTCTGTTACAATGATTAAGTCAACTTCGGTTAAATTGAGTCTGGGGTGCTTGTGGGACATTTGGAAGAGCTGTCCAGAAGACATTCACAAATATAGCCTAGAGTTCAAAAATGAGGTGGAGGAAATGGAGACACAGGTAAGAAAATCGTAGGTATCTTGGAGGTTGTGGAAGCTTGGAGAATGAATATATGCGGAGTTGGGGTGGGGAGCTAAGAATCACTAGTTTGGCTTTTGCAAGGGACAGATTTGCGGGGTCCTTAGTGAGGACTGCATCAGATGAGTGTAGTGGACAAGGACTAGCTAAATCCCCGTTATATGGCAGAGCCTACCTCGAGGCCATCAAGAGCTGGAGGCAGCCTGAGCAAACGAATAATCGAGAGAAGCCACTCTGCCTTCCACCCCACAACGCCGCGGGGCAGAAGCCTTCCCCGCTGAGAATATAACTCCGAAAGGATACAAGGAGCACAGCCTAAAGACTCGGAGGTCCGAATCCCCCCAAGTTCTAAGGAAAAAGGCAGCGAGGCTGACCAAGACGCGGTTAGGAAGGGGGAGCCCCTCGTCCACAAGAACAAGGGTTCCCCGAATCTTCCCGACCTCTTGGACCCTCAGCAGACAATTCGACTCACTTCTCGCAGGGTCCGGCCCAACATGATCCTCGTGCCCCGTCTGCCACCCCAGGGACCAGGTGACGAGGAGAAGAACAGAAAGGTCAGTTGCCGCTGCTGGTATTACATGTGCGCAGCCATCTTTGATCATCACAGAACCTGTCAGCACCGAGTTCTCGGATTGGTCGAATTGCAGCCCAAGGCAAATGATCTTTGCACACGATTGGCTGGTGCCGCTAAGCAAGTCCCGAAGGGAAAGAGAAAGCGTGACAAGGAGACTCCGGGCTAGGGTCGCGGCGGAAGCCTGGAAGTGTGTGAATTTCTGTGGCGTCTGGATCGCGAGAGGAGTCGGCTTCTCCCTCAGAGGGCTTCGGGACAGGGCAGGATTTTAGGGGTTTTGCTTTTAAGGGGAGCTGGTGTAAGGGAGGAGGAGAATGAATGGCATACTGATTGGAATGGGAATTGGATGTGAAGAGTAAAGTAAATCCATACTCTTCTTTCTTTGATTGCTCCATTAATCTGTCTGCATTTTAAAATTCTCAGCTTTGAAACCAGCCAGAGTGTTTGGCGGAATTCAGACGGAATTTGACGGAATTCAGGTGTGAGGGTTTGATCCCGTTTAAGTGCCTTTTAATTAGGGCACGTAATTCAACCACTGTTTACAATGGGATTTCTGAAGACCTGTGTGTTTAGAAGAAATGCATGCACTGCGGTTTGCTTCTGGAGAAGCCAAGTTGTACAAAAGCCTTCAGTTCGAAAAATTAGTACTACCTCTCCAAGAAGCACTGTCATGCCTGCTTGGGTGATAGATAAATATGGGAGTAATGAAGTGCTTCGATTTACCCAGAACATGATGATACCAATGATACACTATCCAAATGAAGTCATTATCAAAGTTCACGCTGCAAGTATAAATCCTATAGATGTTAATATGAGAAGTAAGTTTCAAAAGACATTGCTCATTACCTTTTTTTTTTTTTTTTTTTTAACTTGAGACAACCTCATCAGGGATCAGTTTTAAAAGATTATTGACTACTTTTGGGGGGATTAACACAAAGAAATGGTTTAGGGTTTTGACAGTATCCCAGTAGGTATTTCAAAAATTTTTGAACTGGCAATGTCCATGGTATGCTTAAATCTTTTACAAAATATAAGTTTGAATTGCTTCCAGTGCTACCTTAAAAATGTAAATTGGGACTTGAGGATTGTATCCACAGCTAACTTTCTGGTACATTTTGCTAGGAACTTTTATGATGTTCTGAGGTCCATCACAGGTTTTAAAGGTATGGTTATGTTTTCACATCAGTTCAGAATTTGCATTTTCATAATAATTTGAGTTTGCCCTTCCACTACTCCCAGCTTTTTCTAACGGTTCAGTGGACAAAGCAGCAGAACAGGATGCCAAGATATGGACACAGTACTCTTCCTCATTTTGTTGTTGCGTTCTGCCCTTGGAAGTTAAAATATGCTTTTCTGTTGTGCTCCATCTTCAATGGAAATAATGTTATCTTAATTTCTGCTAGGGGTTATTGACAAAGCTTGGAGTGCACTATATTCCTTATGCAGTTATTACAGTGCTGAAAAGATTGATTACTGTGAATTACTTTCACTTTGGAAAATAACGACAAAAAGTGAGCAATTGAAATGTGGCTAGTCTGAATTGGGATGTACAGTTAGTATAAAATATACACTAGATTTCAAGACTTAGTAAAAAATGAGTGTAAAATGTCTTATTAATTTTATGTTCATTATATATTGATCTGATAATATTTTGGATATATTAAGTAAAATATTATTAGCATTAATTTCACTTTCTTTTCACTTTTTAATGTCTGCTTGAAAATTTTAAGTTAGATATGTGGCTTGCATTACATCCCTGTTGGACAGTGCTGATCTAGACATATGAGGAACAGCTATTACACATTTCTTTGTGGGGAAAGAGATATGTTTAAATGATTTTATGGCGATTGCCCCATGAAAGATACACTTGTTTCCTTTTGTTTGCTTAGAATAGTTGCTACTGCTAGGTGTTTCAGCTTACTCTGTTTCCATTGGGCATGAAGATAATTTAGTGTTTATCAGAATTACCTTTTTTAAAAAAACTTTGTTGTCTATTTTGGGTTGTGCTTGGTCTTCCCTGCTGCATGGACTGCTCTGTAGCAGTAGTGCTTGGGCTTCTTACTGCAGCGGCTTCTTGCTGCAGCGGATGGACTCCAGGGCACTTGGGCTTCGTTAGTTTTGACACGTGGGCTTAGTTGTTGCAGGGCCCAGGCTCTAGAGTACAGGCTCAGTAGTTGTGGCACATGGACTTACTCTGTGGTATGTGGGATCTTCTCACATAAGGGATTGAACCCATGTCTCCTTCATTGGCAGGTAAACTTTTTACCATTGAGCCAACAGAGAGACTCCTATTGGAATTATCTTTAAGTGGTAGATTTATACCTAGTGAGCAGCATGCATTTGCCATCTCCTTGATTAGAAGCTCTTTGAAGGTAGAGCCCATGCCCTGTCAACTATAGCCTTTTTTGGTGTTTCACATATGTAGTCATTCAGTCATTAATGTCACTTTATATTTTCATTCTAATTTGATTACAAAGTAAAATATTTTTTTTTAATCCTTGAGCAATTTTTAAAAGCATTTTGTCTTTGTTTAGATCTTTTAACACATTATTGACCAGGGGATTTTTGTAGAAATCAGTGCCTGTGACCAGCAATTTTATTAAAAATCTCTGGTCAATAATGTTCGAGTGACAAAAGACATATTAATACATTTCCAGTCAATAAGTTGTTAACTTTTCATTTCTTTGAATGCACACACACAGTTTATGTATTTGTGTTACATTGTACATTTTAATTCCAGTAGAATGGCTGAATCTGCACTTTCTTGGCTGCTATTTAATAACACATTTTACTTTTATATAGTATTCTTGAGACATCATAGTTTTTTAATGACTTGAATGGGTAATATTATTTGTAGTTATCCTCTGTATTTCCTGCCCATGGATTCTTATTTGAGAATGTATGATTACTGTTGCAGAAGATACCTGAAACGGTAGCTTGGAGAAATGAAATTGTAAACTATAGGGAGCATTATTTCCCTTGACAAGAAAGCAAGGACATGTCTATTTTGAAAGATGAGAGCCACCTATTTTTCTGGAGATGGCTACTGTTGTTGGATATAAAATCATAAATCATATAAATGGGTAATGAAGTGAATTATCTTAAAATAGAAAAAAAAAATTCAGCCAACAGCATCATACCAACAAAGTTTCGTTTCTTTAGATAAGATCAAAGCTTTTGAAACTGATGGCAGATTTAGGATTTTCCAGGTCATTCCATCTCTGAACCAAACTGATCACCTCTAACAATGACACAGAACTGCTAAGGTTCCCCATTCACTGTCTCCAAGCAGATTCTCAGTTCCTAACTACCAGCTATTTCTGGATTTGGGACTAGTTTAGCTGGTACCAGTGAGCCAGGACTACTCAGTCGATATCCAAGTAACCGAGAAAACAGCCTTCTTTTGCAGGCTGTGAAGCTCAGAAAGGGACTGGAGTGGGTTTTTTTTTTGGCAGCTTGAAAATTTTACTTGACTAAATTCCCACTTTTGTTGATCAAATCACATAGGAATTTCAGTGAATAATTGTTTTATTGTGTTTGAGAGGTGGAAAAGGAATAAGACAGGAAGACTAAAATGTGATTTTTGTGAGTATTACATGGGAAGTTATTTCCCCCCTGGTAGAATGCACTCCTAACTAGCCAGCTGGCATGTATCTAATATCGGCATGGTGGCCATCAGCTTAGATTTTTTGGGACTTGCCCAATTTTAAAATGCTTTCTTCCATGTGTCTTGATTTTTTATTAGAAAAACAACTTCTGCACTCCCCTGTCAGCTTCTCTCCCTGTATTCTCTACCTCTTGCTGTATGGATTAAATGTCATTGTTCCCATATAAGGCCAGCCCTCCACCAAGGTTCTAGACCCCATGCCTGCTCACCCACTCAGGAGCATTGTTTCAGCAATTGTCTCCTGTATCTTCAGTGTTTCCCTTTCCACTGGATCACTCACATTGGCTGTTATTTCTCCACTCATAAAGAGGACCAAAAAAAAAAAAGACTTAAAAGTCCTTCAGTGGGCTTCCCTGGTGGCTCAGGTGTGAAGAATTCGCCTGCAATGCAGGAGACCAGGGCTTGATCCCTAGGTTGGGAAGATCCCCTGGAGAAAGAAATGGCAACTCACTCCAGTATTCTTGCCTGGAGAATCCCATGGACAAAGGAGTCTGGTGGAGTACAGTCTGTGGGATCACAAGAGTCGGACACAATGTAGCAACTAAACCACCACCACCCACCACCAAACATCTTCCATCTCACTTTCCCTTCTCCACTGCCCCATTTTCCCACTCTCTATAGCAATACTCTCAATATTTGGAAGAGTTGAATGTTCTCATGGTGTTCAGTTCCTCATTCCCATACTCTGTCACCACATGCCATAGCAACTGCTCCTAAAAAGGTCACCAAGCTGTGCTGTTGGATCCTATATTTTGTTTTGGGGGGGAATTTTTTTTTGTTTCTTAAAGGTCTATTGGCAGCTCCTGACCTTGTTTGAAAACTTTCTTCCCTGGCAGCAGCATCTGACTTCTTTAAATGGCCCTCTTCACTTGACTTTCTGGATACCTTTTCATTAGCCAAGCCTTCTTGGGCTCCTTTGCTGGTTTCTCCTCATCGTTAAGATCTGATGAGGATGAGTGGGAGAACAGGGGAGACTTTCAGGATGGTTTAGTGATTCTGGAGCATGAATTGCGGTGCATGACCCTAAAAAGATGAGCAAGTTGCTTATCTAGGAAAGCCTCACGTAGCAGAAATGTTCTCAGGAGGATGTCAAGCAGAAAAGATGACCGCAGACACTTTTGTGCCTTAGGAAAACCATTTTATGTGTGGATGATGTGTAATAAACTACTTTGGATTATTATATGTAGCCAATTTATTTTGAAAAACAAAAAGTGATCAGAGGAACATTTTCAGTTCTGTTGATATTTATGTAAATATTCTTAAATAAAAAAGATATATAATAATGCAATCAGCCTGATATAGCGTATCAGAGTTGATGCAACCAAGTGGTTCTTTTCCATCTGGGAATCTTACACTTAACCCAAAGGTGTTTTAGAAACATTTTTGGGGAGACAGGGACAATTACTCGTAGACCAGTGTGTTAGTATCAGATACTATACCTATGCCTTATTTATTTTGTCAGACAACTTTGACATTTATCTACTTTATCAGACTTGGCTTCAAATGATTTCGTGTTGAAAAAGTTCATGAATGAGTAAATTAATAAGGAAACCAACTTCAAAGTCCAGTTCTCAAGACCGTTTCAGAATTAGAATTTCAAAAAGTGATTGTTAATTAACTATAGTCCAATATAAAATTTCTTTAAAAGTGATTATAACTTTCCTAGTAATTTCCTTTGAAAGGAACAACACTCATTGTTTTTATGCTTTCCTGTGTGATGGTAAAAATTTGTAAGATTGATTATAATCTACTTCTTGAGGATCTAGAATTGTACCTGGCCCATAACTGCAGCAGTTTTGAAAGCAGCTCATTCTTTTGAAAGAAAAAAGTAAATTGTATCTTCTAGGTGGTTATGGAGCCACAGCTTTAAATATGAAACGTGATCCTTTACATGTTAAAATCAAAGGAGAAGAATTTCCTCTGACTCTGGGTCGGGATGTGTCTGGTGTGGTGATGGAGTGTGGACTTGATGTAAGGTACTTCAAACCTGGAGATGAGGTGAGTTATCACATTCCACTATTCCTTTTCAAAATTGGCTGGTTTCATTCTCCTGCTTTTGGAAGTATATTCCATATCACTGACCTTTTCTTCTTCTTTTCAACAAATACACTGAGCTTTGGCTGGAACCCTCCTTTTCTTGGTTCAGTTCATGATTCTGTTTCCTGGTTCTGTCACAATAGCTTGCTGTGCTTGAACATTCTAAAGCTAGTGCCTGAGAATTGCAAGTCTTTAGGATATATGTGGGAAAGGAGGCTCAAGAGGGAGGGGATATATGCATACTTAGAACTGACTCGTGGTGTTGTGCAGTGGAAAGCAGCACAGCGTTGTAAAGCTTATAAAGCAATTACCCTCCAATTAAAAAAAATTTTTTTAAGAAAAAATATACAAGTGAAAACAAGATATGATTGGGACTTTTTAAGTCTTTAAATGACAATTTTATCTTATGAGTTAGATGGTTTTGAAATAGCTAAAGGGTGATATAATCACCTGTCCCTTGTCACTTTGAACTTTTATACAAAGAAATTAAAGTCAGCTCATAATAATAGCACTGTTCCAGTTGTTTTTCATTAAAAAAAAAAAAAAAAAACTAATTTAATCTCTGTGAAGTGAGTACAGTTAGGCCAGTCTACAGATGAGACTTAAGCTGTAAAGAGGTCCCACAGCAAATAAGTGATAGAAGCCAGGATTAAAGCTCCGGAGAACATGTTCTTGCTGGTGTTATACTGCTGCTGCTGCTGCTGCTGCTAAGTCGCTTCAGTCGTGTCCAACTCTGTGCAACCCCATAGATGCCAGCCCACTAGGCTCCTCTGTCCCTGGGATTCTCCAGGCAAGATACTGGAGTGGGTTGCCAATGCCTTCTCCAGCTGGTGCTCTAAGTAGTGAGTAAATACAGCAGGATTTACTGCTGCCTACCTCCAATGTCAACTAAAATGGACTGGAATGGGTGAATTTAACTCAGATGATCATTATATCTACTACTGATGGCAAGAATCCCTTAGAAGAAATGGAGTAGCCCTCATAGTCAACAAAAGAGTCCAAAATGCAGTACTTGGAAGCAATCTCAAAAATGACAGAATGATCTCTGTTTGTTTCCAAGGCAAACCATTCAGTATCACGGTAATCCAAGTCTATGCCCTGACCAGTAATGCTGAAGAAGCTGAAGTTGAACAGTTCTGTGAAGACCTACAAGAGCTTCAAGAGCTAACACCCAAAAAAGATGTCCTTTTCAATATAGGGGACTGGAATGCAAAAGTAGGAAGTCAAGAAACACCTGGAGTAACAGGCAAATTTGGCCTTGGGAGTACAGAATGTAGCAGGGCAAAGGCTAATAGAGTTTTGCCAAGCGAATGCTCTGGTCATAGCAAACACCCTCTTCCAACAACACAAGAGAAGACTCTACACATGGCCATCACCAGCTGGTCAATACTAAGATCAGATTGATTATGTTTTTTGCAGCCAAAGGTGGAGAAGCTCTATACAGTCAGCAAAAACAAGACTGGGAGCTGACTGTGGCTCAGTTCATGAGCTCTGTATTGCCAAATTCAGACTTAAATTGAAGAAAGTAGGGAAAACCAGTAGACCATTCAGGTATTACCTAAATTTAATCCCTTACAATTATACAGTGGAAGTGACAAATAGATTCAAGGGATTAGATCTGGTAGAGCGCCTGATGAACTGAGGATGGAGGTTTGTGACATTGTACAGGAGACAGGGATCAAGACCATCCCCAAGAAAAATGCAAAAAAGCAAAATGGCTGTCTGAGGAGGCCTTACAAATAGCTATGAAAAGAAGAGAGGCAAAGAGCAAAGGAGACAAGGAAAAATACACCCATTTGAATGCAGAGTTCCAAAGAATAGCAAGGAGAGATAAGAAAGCCTTCCTCAGTGATCAATGCAAAGAAATAAGAGGAAAACAATTGGAATGACTAGAGATCTCATCAAGAAAATTAGAGATACAAAGGGAACATTTCATGCAAAGATGGACTCAATAAAGGACAGAATTGGTATGGACCTAATAGAAGCAGAAGATATTAAGAAGAGGTGGCAAGAATACATAGAAAAACTGTAAAAAAAGATCTTCACGTCCCAGATAATCACGATGATGTGATCACTCACCTAGAGCCAGACATCCTGGAATGCAAAGTCAACTGGGCCTTAGGAAGCCACTGTGAACAAAGCTAGTGGAGGTGATGGAATTGCAGTTGAGCTATTTCAAATCCTAAAAGAGGATGCTGTGAAAGTGCTGCACTCAATAAGCCAGAAAATTGGGAAAACTCCGCAGTGGCCACAGGACTGGAAAAGGTCAGTTTTCATTCCAATCCCAAAGAAAGGCAATGCCAAAGAATGGTCAAACTACCACACAATGCACTCATCTTACACACTAGTAAAGTAATAACTCAAAATTCTCCAAGCCAGGCTTCAACAGTATGTGAACCGTGAACTTCCAGATGTTCAAGCTGGATTTAGAAAAGGCAGAGGAACCAGAGATCAAATTGCCAGTATCCGTTGGATCACTGAAAAACAAGAGAGTTCCAGAAAAACATCTACTTCTGCTTTATTGACTATGCCAGAGCCTTTGACTGTGTGGATCACAACAAACTGTGGAAAATTGTGAAAGAGATGGGAATACCAGACCACCTGACCTGCCTCTTGAGAAATCTGTATTCAGGTCAGGAAGCAACAGTTAGAACTGGACATGGAACAGACTGGTTCCAGATATGGAGAGGAATATGTCAAGGCTGTATATTGTCACCCTGCTTATTTAAGTTATATGCAGAGTACATCATGAGAAATGCTGGGCTCGATGAAGCACAAGCTGAAACCAAGATTGCTGGGAGAAATATCAGCAACCTCAGATATGCAGATGACACTACTCTGATGGCAGAAAGTGAAGAACTAAAGAGCCTCTTGATGAAAGTGAAAGAAAGGAGAGTGGAAACAGTTGGTTTAAAGCTCAACATTCAGAAAACTAAGATCATGGCATCTGGTCCCATCACTTCATGGCAAATAGATGGGGAAATGGTGGAAACAGTGTCAGACTTTATTTTGGAGGGCTCCAAAATCACTGCAGATGGTGACTGCAGCCATGAAATTAAAAGACGCTTACTCCTTGGAAGAAAAGTTATGACCAACCTAGATAGCATATTCAAAAGCAGAGACATTACTTTGCCAACAAAGGTCCATCTAGTCAAGGCTATGGTTTTTCCATAAGTCATGTATGGATGTGAGAGTTGGACTATAAAGGAAGCTAAGTGCCAAAGAATTGATGCTTTTGAACTGTGGTGTTGGAGAAAACTCTTGAGAGTCCCTTGGACTGCAAGGAGATCAAACCAGTCCATCCTAAAAGAAATCAGTCCTGAATATTCATTGGAAGGACTGACGCTGAAGCTGAAACTCCAATACTTTGGCCACCTGATGGGAAGAATTGACTCATTTGAAAAGACCCTGATTCTGGGAAAGATTGAAGGCAGGAGGAGAAGGGGACAACAGAGGATGAGATGATTGGATGGCATCACTGACTCAATGGACATGAGTTAGAGTAAACTCCAGGAGTTGGTGATGGACAGGGAGGCCTGGTGTGCTGCGGTCCATGGGGTTGCAAAGAGTTGGACGTGACTGACTGAACTGAACTGAACTAAACTAAACTGACCTCCAATGTGGTTTGACTTGGTAAATCCAGAATCATTCTAAATAATACATTGATATCATGTGAAAATAACTGTTGTTTGGTGGGTTGTGGACTTGTGCTTTTTCTCACAGGGTGTGGGGTATGTATTGGGGAACACTGTCATGCTTAGCTTTGTTTTAAAAAGATCTGTTTCTAACGAACAGTGTGTGTGTTTCAGGTCTGGGCTGCAGTTCCTCCCTGGAAACAAGGCACTCTCTCAGAATTTGTTGTTGTCAGTGGGAATGAGGTAACTCGCTGGTTCTGTGCTGAAATGCTATTGGAAAGTAGAAACAAAGACTGACAACAATCTCTGACATAATTGGTTTTTTTTGTTTTTTGTTTTGTTTTTTGAGATCAGGTTCAAGTTTTATGGGTGGTTTCAAAAGAACTGAGAGAAAAGGAATTTTTAAAAATATTTTAAGATGTATTGGATGTCATTTAAATAGTGCTGCCTGCCAGAGCGGTTATCTGTATCTTGTGGAGCAGGGATTTGTGAGATCTAGAAGCCCTGCTGTGTTCTTTGGTTTTATCCTCAGTGTAAATTGTTGAAAGCAAATATACCAAATGGAGCATACTGATTCATCATAAATGGAAGCATTGGAAGTATCAAGCTGTTTCAAATAACTTTCAAAACAGGAGTCTAATCAAATGCAGTCAGGAGGCCTGACAGTATAATTAGAAAGAAAGGGGTTAATATTAAGGAAATTGGCTGCAGAAGGGAGAGTAGGAGGGGGAGAGGGGTATTACTGAGATTAGAAAAGTCTGGAAAGATTGTGTTGTATGTTCAGTTGTGCCCTACTCTTTGTGACCCCATGTACTATAACCCGCCAGACTCCCCTGCCATGGGATTTTCCAGGCAAGAACACTGGAGTGAGTTGCCGTTTTCCTCCTCCAGGGGATCTTCCCACCCAGGGATCTAACCTGCATCTCCTGTGTCTCCTGCATTGCAGGTGGATTATTTACCCACTGAGTGGGAGTAAAGGAAACAGCTAATCACAAAAACAAATTAGAATGTATTTATGAGGGCTCAAGGTGTATTTGGATTTGTTTCTGGCCATAGTTAGGACTAATGGGATTGTTGAATGTGGTCTTGTTGTGAAGAATTAAACAGCTGTATCCAATAATGTAACCTATAAAACCTTACTGACCCTCTGCTTGGCAGATTGAGTCATTTGGAGAAATTCCTTAGGAATAATCTTAGAGTAGGGTTTATGATCGGAGAAGGCAATGGCACCCCACTCCAGTACTCTTGCCTGGAAAATCCCATGGACAGAGGAGCCTGGTAGGCTGCAGTCCATGGGGTCGCTAAGAGTCGGACATGACTGAGTGACTTCACTTTTCACTTTCATGCATTGGAGAAGGAAATGGCAACGCACTCCAGTATTCTTGCCTGGAGAATCCTAGAGACAGAGGAGCCTAGTGGGCTGCCATCTATGGGGTCGCATAGAGTCGGACACAACTGAAGCGACTAAAGCGACTTAGCAGCAGCAGCAGGGTTTATGATAATCACCGAACCTGGCAGACTGTTACGTATACTTAATTGTGTTCATAGGTTCACAAGTCATTGCTTATTTTTGACTGTTGTCCTCAAATCTAGGTCTCTCACAAGCCCAGGTCACTCACTCATACTCAAGCCGCCTCCCTGCCGTACGTGGCTCTCACAGCGTGGTCTGCCATAAATAAGGTTGGTGGCCTGAACGACAGGAATTGCACAGGAAAACGGTGAGCGTCAGTGGTAGCACCTAAAACTCCCTTCTTTACTTTGGTGATGTCTTTGCAGAAGATGTGTCAGAAGCATCAAAACTAGGCTCACTTACATGAGCAGAATTGTGCTAACATTTCAAACAATTTCTAAGGAACTCTTGTGCCCATTTTTTTTTTTTTTTTCAATCTCATTCTGTTGATTCTTAGCTCAATCAGTTGAAAATTAAAAAAAAAATACATAGATGGACGTTAGGAGTCTAAGCCTTCTAAAATGATGCAAAATTTTTGTATGTGAGTCTCTGGGAAGAAGATCCATGGCTTTCATCAGATTCCTAAAAAAACATGAAGAATGACTTAACTTATGGTTTTTGAAGAATGATTTCGAGGCACCAGTGTTTTTTTCCTGCCTTTGCTAGGCCTGGCTCTCCCACTGGCAGATTTCTATGAAAAATAGATACACAGCCCTTGAACACTGTTGTGCCCTCTTAGGCTCTGCGCTCTCTCAGGCTCCTTTAGGCAGTTTTGGTGCTTCCAGAACTTGCAGGTAGGTTTGTTGGGTTTGCAGAAATACAGCAAAAATGCTTTAGATGCTCTTGAGTTCATATTCAAGAACTTTCTAGCCCACTTGGGCACTTCATCTTTGTGAGTTTTTAGGAGTTCAGTGAGGTAACACATACAAAGTCAGCGGCACAGGTTGTAGTCGAAAGGCACACAGTATCTGGTGGTGCTGTTATTAACAGTGGCTACTGTATTCTTTGTGTTTCACAGAGTTGGCAGCGTAGAGAAAACTGATGCTTTTATTATTTGGTAAGAAAACTAGAACCATTCAGTGATTGTGGTGAAGCAGGGGGTTGCAGGTGGAATTTTTCGTTTCCTTATTACTAAAGGTTGTGCTGGAAAAACAATTGAAGTTCTGTGTCATTCTCTACTCCTGTTGTTATGAAACATTGCACTTTACCTTTAAGTTTAGTGAAAGCTTAATAGCTGCTTTTTCTGAAAGCCGCATAAAGGCTGTTCATCTAATGAGGTGCTATCCTTCATTGTAGAATTGAACGCAAATATTTATTCAAAAGGTCAACCCTGTTTAATTTTTAAGCTTTTGGGGCTTATCGTTCTTGAAGTTGCCATTTTGGCCCAACACTTTGTTTAAATTAGTTTGACCATGTAGATCTTTCTAATGGTTTGTCTCAGTTAATAACCTTGGAAAAATCATAGGCAGGATTTTTAGACGTTTATTATTATTGTAGGCTCTGCAGTGACATTGATTCTTTGCTTTCTTTTTCTTTAAAAAGCATTTAGATTTCTATGCCCACGTGACCACTCTGGGTAGAGAGCACTCATTACTTTGCTGGTTCGGGCTCTTTGGGCATACCTTTTTTTTTTTTTTTTTTTAGTATTCTGTAGAAAATGAGTTAGAAACAGAGCTAGCTGTCTCTTCTTGTGCCAGTTGATCGTGTGCTTTGTGGGTATTATATTGTCTTCTGTTTAAGCAATAATGGCTTGGAACTGGGCAAGTAGAGGCCTGGGTTCCTCTCTCTGCTACTAACTAATCAGCTGCCCACAGGCATGCATGTTGTGGCCTCTGCTGTTTCCACCAAGGTGCTGAGAGTAGGACAGTGTAGGTTGTTGGGTGGGCTTTGAGAACTGGAAAGTTTTATACCTTATAAAAGTGATTTAAACGTTACGTTGAATCTGTGCACACTGATTTAGCCATGTGTTAACCACCCTGGAGCAAAACCCACTGTAAAGAGGCTCGCCGGCTCCCGTCATGGACTTCTGTCGCATTCCCACCTGTGCAGGGGCTCAGAATGCCTTTGCTGTGTGAGTGGCAGTGGGAACCTGGTCCTTGGTGCTCTGGGAGATTTCAGTTTACTGAGATTACTGCACACGATGGTAATAATGCCTCCCTCTCCAACTGCTTGCTTGTGAGAATCACATGGGAGATGTGAGCCTTGAAGTACTGTAAAAATACTTCTACATGAGGAGGTTACTGTTGTAGTGGGGTTTTACTAACGTAAACCCAGAGGTTCCAGTGTCCAAAGTGACTTTTTTCAGTTTGACTATCCTTTGTGATTGGTGGAGCATATTATGGCTTCTCAGTCCATTTTGAAGGAGATCAGCCCTGGGATTTCTTTGGAAGGAAATGATGCTAAAGCTGAAACTCCAGTACTTTGGCCACCTCATGTGAAGAGTTGACTCATTGGAAATGACTCTGATGCTGGGAGGGATTGGGGGCAGGAGGAGAAGGGGACGACAGAGGATGAGATGGCTGGATGGCATCACTGACTCTATGGACGTGAGTCTGAGTGAACTCTGGGAGTTGGTGATGGACAGGGAGGCCTGGCGTGCTGTGCTTCATGGGGTCGCAAAGAGTCGGACACGACTGAGTGAGTGAATTGAACTGCCCTGAAGCAATAATTACTCCTTTACTATTAGCTATTGGCATTAAGGCAGTCTTTAGTTTGCACCAAAGTAAGTCAGTGTTTGTCATCCAGCACGAACACTGTTTTTCTAACTAACTGATTAAAAAAAAACTCTAAAACTAACAATGACAAAACACCCACCTTGGAAGATTTTTACAGGATTTCTTTGTAACGTACAGCTTTTTGAAACTAAGACAAAGCTTTCTAAGGCTCGATGGTGTTTCGCTTTTCCTTTTTTGTTCTGTCATTATATTTTTGCCACAACTGAGCACCAGTGAACCAAGGGAATAACTTAATATTGATGTTATGTCATTTTTGCCCACGCTTTGGTATCACTAGGGAAGTCACATGAAATGATTTCCTTGTTATCAGCCCATCTGTAGTTTCTTCATGACTTATTCAGTAGGAACCCATAGATAACTTAGAGTTCTCAAGATGAATAGAACTTTTAAAAAAAGTGGTTACACCAGGTATTTTTGAGAAAGGGTTCTATCTGATGGTTATATTTATCAGTAGTGTCATGCTCTGCCTGAAATACATCTCTTGCTAGAAAGTTACACTTCACTCTGTTTGACAGAAGTATTAGAAAGTGTTAGAAATTGAACTATTCCTCTGCAAAATAAATTCACTTCTAAATTTTGTATACCTGAAACTCAAGGCTGTGGCTTTAGGAATGTTCTTCCCTGTTTCTTTTTTGAGATTAGACTTTAAGACAGTGAAATTGTGTCATGGAGGTGTAAATGAGGTGTCTGATTAATTCTGTTTATAGAGTTAGGCTGAAACATGAAACATTGGATTTCCCCACCATATGCCTGTACCAGTAATCACACCAGTTTCCTTCTTTCTGCTGCCTTTACCTGCCGGTCCTTCACCCTCCTACCCACCTGCTTCTCTCTGCTGTCCACCCCCACCACCCCTGGGCACTTCTGGGTTTGCATTTGCACCTGACTGGGTTGTACTGGGGAGAGTGGACAGGGGCAGGAGAAAGTGCACCTGCTGGAAGGATTCCTGGGGTTGGGAGGAAGTGCAGAAGGAAGGGTGCAGCCCTGGCCTGGCCGGTGTGTGGCCATGGGTCAGGTGTCTACCCTTGACCTGTTTTCCAGGGAGCTCTGAGGGCTCAGCTAAAGGAGTCAGTAGAAAACTCTTACCTAACCATTGGTGGTTTACAGATAGTTACCACCCGCTCTCCCCACCCGCTGCCGCCTGGAAAACTCTCTTGTGATGCACTGGAACCTCAATTCCAGCCTGGCCAAGCAGCGGCAGGCGTTCTCATGGGTCACAGCTGACTGAGCTGTCAGCCCAACAATGCTTTTCAGTTCTTCCAGTTTGACCTCTGAAGTCTCCAGCACTGTAAACCGTTTTCATTATGCTCACTTTTTCCATGGTTTCAGGGACATTAGACACCTTTAGTTTTCTTCTTGCCTTTTCAACCAGTTCTTGTATTTTTTAAAGGCTCCCTTTATTTCTCCCCCAGCCCTTTAACCATCACTGTTTTCTAGTCGTCCCCTCCTCTGTCTCCTAAGGTACTCTCATCTGCTCCCAGCTTCTTTTTGTGTTTTGGTGATTTGCAGATCCCTGTTTCTAATTCCAGCCTCTCTACTTAGTCCCATTCAGTTAGATGTTCCCATTGTAGCTGAAACTCAACTTGTGCAAAACAAGACTTACTGACTGCCACCCTGACTCTTCTTCTGTATGCCTACTGTCAGTTAACTGATTTTCCATAAGCCAAACTTGGTATTGTTTGCCACCCAGCTCCTCTCCCACTGCTGTGCTCTCCCTTATTGTCCATGTCATGTAAAATTTAGGATGGTTGTCAGAATTGGAAAAATGTCTTCCAGCTTTCTTTACGAGCTGTAAAATTTCAGGTCCTCTCACGTTTTCTTGTGCACTGCATAAGCCCAAAATACATTTTGATTGACAACCTTCATTAACTGTTGTTCAGTCGCTAAGTCACGTCCAACTCTCTCTGATCCCATGGACTGTAGCACACGAGGCTCCTCTGTCCTTCAGTATCCTGGAGTTTGCTCAAATTCATGTCCATTGAGGCGGTGATGCCATCTAACCATCTCGTCCTCTGCAGCCTAACCTCTTCCCTGTGAAAGTGAAGGCTTCTCAGTTGTGTCCCACTCTTTGTGCCCTCATGGACCATGGGATTCTCTGGGCCAGAACACTGGAGTGGGTAGCTGTTCCCTTCTCCAGGGGATCTTCCCAACCCAGGGGTCGAACCCAGGTCTCCCACATTGCAGGCGGATTCTTTACCAGCTGAGTCTCCAGGGCAGCCCAAGAATACTGGAGTGGGTAGCCTATTCCTTCTCCAGCAGATCTTCCCGACCCAGGAATCAAACCAGGGTCTCCTGCATTATAGATTCTTTACCAGCTGAGCTACCAGGGAAGCCCAAGAGTGGTGTTAAATGACAGAAATAATACAATTTAGTAGCAAGTGTGATGTCCTTTAATCAAGGGAAAACAATCCATGGATTGGGAAGTGCAGTGCCTCACAAGCTCTCTTCCTGAGGGAATTTGGGCACAAGTGACACTTATGCAGCCTTAGAAGTGGCAACACGGAAACTGGGTATGGGGGGGTGATTTCTCTATAAGACTAGCCGTTCCTCTTAACACCACGCACCTCAGATTGGGACTTGACCTCACAGTCTTCCAACTGAGATCACATACCTGGTTTCAGCACTCAGTGAAGCTCAGGTTCTTGACGTCTCATTGCAGAAAGAATTCAGTGAGAGACAAAGTGATAGATAAGAAGTGGATTTATTTAAAGAGAAACACACTCCACAGACAGTGTGGGCCATCTCAGAATGTGAGTTGTTGTTCAGTCACTCAGTTGTGTCCGACTCTTTGCTATCCCATGGACTGAAGCACACCAGTCTTCCCTGTCCTTCACCATCTCTTGGAGTTTGCTCAAACTTCTGTCCTTTGAGTCGGTGATACTGTCCAACGATCTCATCCTCTGTTACCTCCTCCTCCTCCTGCCCTCAATTTTTCCCAGCATCAGGGTCTTTTCTAATGAGTCAGCTCTTTGCATCAGGTGGGCAAAGTATTGGAGCTTCAGCTTTAGCATCAGTCCTTCCAATGAACACCCAGTACTGATCTCCTTAGGATGGACTGGTTGGATCTCCTTGCAGTCCAAGGGACTCTCAAGAGTCTTCTTCAACACCACAATTCAAAAGCATCAATTCTTCTGCACTCAGCTTTCTTTATAGTCCAACTCTTGCATCCATACATGACTACTGGAAAAACCATAGCCTTGACTAGACAGACCTTTATTGGCAAAGTAACGTCTCTGCTTTTTAATATGCTGTCTAGGTTAGTCCAGAGAAGGCAATGGCAACCCACTCCAGTGTTGTTGCCTGGAGAATCCCAGGGATGGGGGAGCCTGGTGGGCTGCCGTCTCTGGGGTCGCACAGAGTCGGATAGAACTGAAGCGACTTAGCAGTAACAGCAACTAGGTTGGTCATAACTTTTCTTCCAAGGAGTAAGCGTCTTTTAATTTCATGGCTGCAGTCACCATCTACAGTGATTTTGGAACCCCCCCCCAAAATAAAGTCTGTCACTGTTTCCACTGTTTCTCCATCTATTTGCCATGAAGTGATGGGACCGGATGCCATGATCTTAGTTTTCTGAACATTGAGCTTTAAGCCAACTTTTTCACTCTCCTCTTTCACTTTCATCAAGAGGCTCTTTAGTTCTTCTTCACTTTCTGCCATAAGGGTGGTGTCATCTGCATATCTGAGGTTATTGATATTTCTCCTGGCAATCTTGATTCCAGTTTGTGCTTCTTCCAGCCCAGTGTTCCTCATGATGTACTCTGCATATAAGTTAAATAAGCAGGGTGACAATATACAACCTTGACATACTCCTTTTCCTATTTGGAACCAGTCTGTTGTTCCATGTCCAGTTCTAACTGTTGCTTCCTGACCTGCATATAGGTTTCTCAAGAGGCAGGTCAGGTGGTCTGGGATTCCCATCTCTTTCAGAATTTTCCACAGTTTATTGTGATCCACACAGTCAAAGGCTTTGGCATAGTCAATAAAGCAGAAATAGATGTTTTTCTGGAACTCTTTTGCTTTTTCAATGATCCAGAAGATGTTGGCAATTTGGTCTCTGGTTCCTCTGCCTTTTCTAAAACCAGCTTGAACATCTGCAAGTTCATGGTTCACGCATTGCTGAAGCCTGGCTTGGAGAATTTTGAGCATTACTTTACTAGCGTGTGAGATGAGTGCAACTATGCAGTAGTTTGAGCATTCTTTGGCATTTCCTTTCTTTGGGACTGGAATGAAAACTGACCTTTTCCAGTCCTGTGGCCACTGCTGAGTTTCCAAATTTGCTGGCATATTGAGTGCAACACTTTCACAACATCATCTTTCAGGATTTGAAATAGCTCAACTGGAATTCCATCACCTCCACTAGCTTTGTTCGTAGTGGTGCTTCCTAAGGCCCACTTGACTTCACATTCCAGGATGTCTGGCTCTAGGTCAGTGATCACAGCATCGTGATTACCTGGGTCATGAAAATCTTTTTTGTGCAGTTCTTCTGTGTATTCTTGCCATGTTTTCTTAATGTCTTCTGCTTCTGTCAGGTCCATACCATTTCTGTCCTTTACTGATAGAATGTGGTCCACTGGAGAAGGGAATGGCAAACCCCTTCAGTATTCTTGCCTTGAGAGCCCCATGAACAGTACGTTTCTCCTTCACTGCTCATATAACCCTTTGCTAGGTACCGTGACATCCAGTCTTACCATAGTAAAGTGCCGTGATACCTTGTTTTGTTGCCATAGTGGGAAGTAGGAATATTCTTGGAAGGCATTCTTAAACCAGAGCAGCCTGTAATAACTCAGAAATTACTGTGCACCATGTCAGTGTTTCCCACTGAACCCAAAACAATTGTATTTTTTCAAATCAAATGTAGCATCACCTGGCAAGAGAGGAAGTATTGCTGTAATGGAGGGGAAGGTAGTAGTGGAAAGGGACAGCAGTTTTAACTGATTGTGGTTAGTAGGGGAAGAAAAATATTTTTCCCTCTACCCTTCTGAGTTCTCTACTGAGGCTTCTGTAATAAAAGATTAACAAGAGAAAAACAAACCAATTTATTAACGTGTATGCCTCCTGTATACATGAGAGATGCCCCTGGGAAGAATGAGTTACTCAAGGAGTTAGCTTAGAATTCAGGCTAAAATGCTGTCTTAAAGCTCAAGATAAAAGAAAAGTATAGGGAAGGCCAGTTGTGGAAAGTTTACCAGGAAAAGCAAGAATAAAATTCGTTATGCAACTTTAAGTTGGTGACTTCTCCCTTGATAAGGGTCTGAAGTTATCTCCAGGGATTAACCTTTGTCCTTCCTGGTAAAGAGCAGAGGCAGCACTTTTGTAAACTTCTATCCTGCTTTTAGGCAGGTAGGAGTTGAGAGATTTCTTACATCTGCTTCTCAGTTGCCTTCAGCTCAGAATAATCCTTATGCCTAAGTGGCATGTTTTGGGGTGCCATGTTTATCAGCATATCTTACTTTTGTAAGTTTTACAAAAGCACGTATGTGTTACTTGAAAACTCAGTTCACCTCTTGGTGGGTGTCAAGTCAAAAGACACAACCAAGCCAAAGTTCAGGAGAAGGAAGGATTTATTATTACTTGCAGCAAGTAAGGAGGATACTGAGGTCTGTCACAAACAGTGTTGCTCTTTACAGCATAGGACCTTGCTTCTATCACCAGTCACATCCACAGTTGGATTTTGTTTTTGCTTTGGCTCCATCCCTTCATTATTTCTGGAGTTTTTCTCCACTGATCTCCAGTAGCATATTGGGCACCTACCAACCTAGGGAGTTCCTCTTTCAGTGTCCTATCTTTTTGCCTTTTCATACTGTTCATGGGGTTCTCAAGGCAAGAATCCTGAAGTGGTTTGCCATTCCCTTCTCCAGTGGACCACATTCTGTCAGACCTCTCCACCATGACCTGCCTGTCTTGGGTGGCCCTACAGGGCATGGCTTAGTTTCATTGAGTTAGACAAGGCTGTGATCCATGTGATCATATTGGCTAGTTTTCTGTGATTATGGTTTCAGTGTGTCTGCCGTCTGATGCCCTCTTGCAACACCTACCATCTTACTTGGGTTTCTCTTACCTTGGACTTGGGGTATCTCTTCATGGCTCATCCAGCAAAGTGCAGCCGCTGCTCCTTACCTTGGAGGTCGGGTAGCTCCTCTCAGCTGCTGCCCCTGACCTTGGACATGGGGTATTTCCTCTTGGCCACTTGCCGCTCCAGCGCCTCACAATAGAAGCAAGGTCCGATGCTGTAAAGAGCAATATCGCATAGGAACCTGGAATGTTAGGTCCATGAATCAAGGCAAATTGGAAGTGGTCAAACAGGAGATGGCAAGAGTGAATGTCGACATTTCAGGAATCAGCAAACTAAAATGGACTGGAATGGGTGATTTTAAATCAGATGACCATTGTATCTACTACTGTGGGCAAGAATCTCTTAGAAGAAATGGAGAAGCCATCATAGTTAACAGAAGAGTCCAAAATGCAGTACTTGGATGCAATCTCAAAAACAACAGACAGTTCCAAGGCAAACCATTCACTATCACAGTAATCCAAGTCTATCCCCTGACCAGTAATGCTGAAGAAGCTGAAGTTGAATGGTTCTATGAAGACCTATAAGACCTTTTGGAACTAACACCCCCAAAAAATGTCCTTTTCATTATAGGGGACTGGAATGCAAAAGTAGGAAGTCAAGAAACATCTGGAGTAACAGGTAAATTTGGCCTTGGAATACGGAATGAAGCAGGGCAAAGGCTAATAGAGTTCTGCCAAGAGAACACACTGGTCATAGCAAACACCCTCTTCCAACAACACAAGAGAAGACTCTACATATCACTATCACCAGATGGTCAACACCAAAATCAGATTGATTATATTCTTTGCAGCCAAAGGTGGAGAAGCTCTATACAGTCAGCAAAAAAAAGACAGGGAGCTGACTGTGGATCAAATCATGAACTCCTTATTGCCAAATTTAGACTTAAATTGAAGAAAGTAGGGAAAACCACTAGACCATTCAGGTATTACGTAAATTTAATCCCTTATAATTATACAGTGGAAGTGACAAATAGATTCAAGGGACTAGATCTGATAGAGAGAGTGCCTGATGAACTGAGGATGGAGGTTTGTGACACTACAGGAGACAGGAATCAAGACCATCCCCAAGAAAAAGAAATGCAAAAAAGCAAAATGGCTGTCTGAGGAGGCCTTACAAATAGCTGTGAAAAGAAGGGAAGTGAAAAGCAAAGGAGAAAAGGAAAAATATACCCATTTGAATGCAGGGTATATTTGAATGCTATTCCAAAGAATAGCAAGGAAAGATAAGAAAGCCTTCCTCAGTGATCAGTGCAAAGAAATAGAGGAAAACAATTGAATGGGAATGACTAGAGATCTCTTCAAGAAAATTGATACCAAGGGAACATTTCATGCAGATTTGGGCTCAATAAAGGACAGAATTGGTATGGACCGAACAGAAGCAGATATTAAGAAGACGTGGCAAGAATACACAGAACTATACAAAAAAGATCTTCACGTCCCAGATAATCACGATTGTGTGATCACTCACCTAGAGCCAGACATCCTGGAATGTGAAGTCAAGGGGGCCTTAGGAAGCCACTGCAAACAAAGCTGATGGAGGTGATGGAATTCCAGTTGAGCTATTTCAAATCCTAAAAGAGGATGCTGTGAAAGTGCTGCGCTCAATATGCCAGCAAATTTGGAAAACTCCGCAGTGGCCACAGAACTGGAAAAGGTCAGTTTTCATTCCAGTCCCAAAGAAAGAAAATGCCAAAGAATGCTCAAACCACCACACAGTTGCACTCATCTCACACGCTACTAAAGTAATGCTCAAAATTCTCCAAGCCAGGATTCAACAATATGTGGACTGTAAACTTGCAAATGTTCAAGCTGGTTTTAGAAAAGGCAGAGGAACCAGAGATCAAATTGCCAACGTCTTCTGGATCATTGAAAAAGCAAGAGAGTTCCAGAAAAACATCTATTTCTGCTTTATTGACTATGCCAAAGCCTTTGACTGTGTGGATCACAACAAACTGTGGAAAATTCTGAAAGAGATGGGAATACCAGGACACCTGACCTGCCTCTTGAGAAATCTGTATGCAGGTCAGGAAGCAACAGTTAGAACTGGACATGGAACAACAGACTGGTTTCACATAGGGAAAGGAAAATGTCAAGGCTATATATTGTCACCCTGCTTATTTAACTTATATGCAGAGTACATCATGAGAAATGCTGGGTTGATTCCACAAGCTGGAATCAAGATTGCCGGAAGAGATATCAATAACCTCAGATATGCAGATGACACTACCCTGATGGCAGAAAGTGAAGAAGAACCTCTTGATGAAAGTGAAAGAGGAGAGTGGTAACAGTTGGTTTAAAGCTCAACATTCAGAAAACTAAGATCATGGCATCTGGTCCCATCACTTCATGGCAAATTGATGGGGAAACAGTGGAAACACTGATAGACTTTATTTTGAGGGGCTCCAAAATCACTGTAGATGGTGACTGCAGCCATGAAATTAAAAGACGCTTACTCCTTGGAAGGAAATTATGACCAAGCTAGACAGCATATTAAAAAGCATAGACATTACTTTGCCACAAAGGCCTGTCTAGTCAAGGCTATGGTTTTTCCAGTAATCATGTAGGAATGTGAGAGTTGGGCTATAAAGAAAGCTGAGCACCGAAGAGTTGATGCTTTTGAACTGTGGTGTTGAAGAAGACTCTTGAGAGTCCCTTGGACTGCAAGGAGATCCGATCAGTCCATTCTAAAGGAGATCGGTCTTGAGTGTCTGTTGGAAGGACTGATGTTGAAGCTGAAACTCCAGTACTTTGGCCACCTGATGCAAAGAGCTGACTCATTTGAAAAGACCCTGATTCTGGCAAAGATTGAAGGCAGGAGAAGAAGGGGACAACAGAGGATGAGATGGTTGGATGGCCTCACCGAGTCAATGGACATGAGTTTGAGTAAACTCCAGGAGTTGGTGATGGACAGGGACGCCTGGCATGCTGCAGTCCGTGGGGTCACAAAGAGTCAGACAGCACTGAGGGACTGAACTGAACTGATCTGAACTGATCACAAACAAAATTGGAAAAGTTTTAAGCTAAG
Organism: Bos taurus; assembly: GCF_002263795.3. Classification (NCBI taxonomy): domain Eukaryota; kingdom Metazoa; phylum Chordata; class Mammalia; order Artiodactyla; family Bovidae; genus Bos; species Bos taurus. Next base: position 43,351,916 of record NC_037336.1, read on the forward strand.
AGAATACGTGTATTCATGTAGGGACTTGGCCTTGGAAGCTTTGATTGATTACAATCACAAGAGCCAGAAAAAGTTGATGTCATCATTCCTTCAGTTCAGTCGCTCAGTCGTGTCCAACTCTTGGTGACCCCACGAACTGCAGCATGCCAGGCTTCCCTGTCCATCACCAACTCCTGCAGCTTGCTCAAACTCATGTCCATTTCGTCAATGATGCCATCCAGCCATCTCATCCTGTGTCGAGGTTCCAGTTGATGTGGTCGTTAAGCTCTTCAGGCTAATCTTTATCACTGAAACAACTGGGAGTCTTTACCTTTGACATTGTAAACAACAATAGCAATTGACATTATCTTTGCTATTATTCCATGGGATTCCCTGGTGGCTTAGGTGGTAAAGCGTCTGCCCAGAATGGGGGAGACCCAGGTTCAATCCCTGTATTGGGAAGATCCCCTGGAGAAGGAAATGGCAACCCACTCCAGTATTCTTGCCTAGAAAATTGCATGGACGGAGGAGCCTGGTGGGCTACAGTCCATGGGATTGCAAAGAGTTGGATAGGACTAGGAGTCTTCACTTTCACTTTCTTGCTGTTGTTACCTCTCTTGCCTGATAAGCGTTATTTCTGCATTCTTTTGTTCCCTTGAAAGTGAAAGTGTTAGTCACTCAGTGGTGTCCAATTCTTTGCAACCCCATGGATTGTAGCCCACCAGACTCCTGTCCATGGAATTCTGCAGGCAAGAATATTGGAGTGGGTTGCCATTTCCTTCTCCAGGGGATCTTCCTGACCCAGGGATTGAACCTGGTAATTACTGAGACCTGTTTGCTCTCTGTATGTCTGTTGTGATTTTTACACCTGAACATTTTTGTGCTACCTTTGCAGAGTAGAGAGTCTTGAGAAAATGTTCTAGGACAAGTACATGTGCTGCATGCAGTAAACTGAGAAAACTGCGCAAGGCCAGTTTTTTCTGGCTCCCCGCTTCATCTGGTCTTGGAGATCGGATGCTCTTTTCCCCCCGGCACAGGGCACACACCTTTACCGAGGGTCTCCTGGCCAGCTTCATGGCAGGTCAGAGAGTCCTTCCCGCATTTGCTGTTTCTCACATTCCTTCCGCTTAAAATATTCAGTCTGCCAAGGTGCTGTGTTGGGGGTGGCATGTCCTGAACCCTGTTAGTTCCAGGGAAGAGCCTCCTCTGGCCTGCTGCTTCTCTCATCCAGTCTCGTGTCGCCATCCCAAACGATCCTTCCCTCCATCTTACTGCCTCTGTTTTGTACCAGATGGAAGGAATCAGTGTCTTGGGATGGTTCCCAATGCCAGTCCTGTTTGGGGAGCTGTGTTCCCAGTACCCCAGGTTGAAATTCTGAATACACGTCTCATAGAACCATTGTGACCCTGTGTATGAGGTTTTTGGTCCATTATGGGTTAACTAAACCTTTTTAAAGGGCTACCCTGGGCATCTTGCCAAGATGTATAAGTAGCTTTGTTTTCATGGGAAAATGTGTTTAAAGTTCCAAACAGCTAATTTACACATGAACTCTTCTGTAAGTTGGGGAATGTCTGCATGAATTAGGGAGGCTTGGAAGGAGGGGACACACAAACCCAGACTGTCTTGGTCGCGCTTGGTTGATTTGTAGCTCTTTTCCCTTATTCAGGTTGTTTCTCACTTAAGGGAATAAATTTAGCATATTATGATATGCTTTCTTTCACCCATTTCCCCCCACCCCCCAGATTTAAGAGTTCTGGGTGAAACTAAAATGAGTTTATGTGTTTTCAGCCTCATCCTTATTTTTTTAAAGACCACTTGTTTCTATGGATGGAAGATTTAGCCATATTTAAATCAGTTCTGTTTCCGAGCCATTAGGGCTTAATGAAGGGCACTCTGCTCTTGTTATGTGACTTTTATTTTTATTTCCATTACAAGTATGTGGTCTGGGGAGAGCAGTCGTGACGGTCATATAGTTCTACGTTAGAAAGGCGAAGAAACTAAATATAAGCTTAAATTAGATTGGAAATGCCAGGTCTTGTTCATTAACTCCTGGAGTACACCTCTGTGATTATCGTTTCATTGCAGTGCATCTGAGGCCTAGAGATTCAGTTAATGAGAGCGTTGGGACTTGACCCCGCGTCTCCAGATACCCCGCCCTGGCATTTGAAGACTTCTGGGGCTTAGCCAGAATATAGAAATTTGAAAGGCAGTTCCCTACTTCTGGATCGCCTGCTGTTTTGTAGTGTGTTTCATATATTTTTTATTTGTAAGGTGATTAGTGTGTTGATGCCATGTCTCGTGAGATTGTGATACTGAAAATGTGACTGTATAGCCCTTAGGTGCCCAGATGCTGAATACAGAGTGACTCGGTCACAGTAAAGAAGTCAGCATTGCCTTAGTGCCTTAACGTATGTTTAGGGAGAGTGCAAAGACGGGCAGAAATGACAGAGGAAAATGAGAATCTAGGGTTTAAAATGCATTAGCAGCTTAATAATTATTCATATTTTCTTCCCCCATATTTTTTATCTGCCACAGTTCAGTTCCCACTGACTTCAAAAGAAGCTGGGCATATGGACTTAGTAAGAGAAGAATGTGATTAAAATTATTGGCGATTTTGAATTATAGTGCTTTTTGCAAAGAGTATTTCCTGGGTACTTGCTGTTTATAAACCAAGCAATACAGCACACTTTTCTTCACTGTGACAAATAGGCTTCTGCTTCAGTGAAGTCTGAATGTATCTTGTGACTATTACTGCAGCTGGAGTCTCAGTGTATCTTGTGACTATTACTGCAGCTGGGTAGAAAGTACTCCCACTCTATAGCACTGAAATGAAGGGCCGCTAGGGGTAAGGGACAGCAGGATTTTCTCTTTTTATTGAAAGTGCTTTGAAGAGTACAAGAGTTTGTTCAGTCATAGGGCTTCAAACCATGGAGTACTAGCTGACATACTGTTGGCTTGAAAATATATTTGCCTGCTGTCCAATCTGGGGACTTTTCCTTCTTTAAAGAAAAGTACAGGCCCTGGTCAAGCCTGCACAAAACATGGAGCTTGCAGGACCAGAGAATGGCGTGTCCCCAGGCTGCTTCACACACAGACCATTGGTCTGTAGCACTCATTGGGCTTGTTCTTTGCCTGTTCTGCACTCACGGGCGCCATCAAGTGGCAGCATCAGGAACTGAAGCTGCCAACACAGAACCACACCCTCTTCCACCAAGCACTGCTGAGAAACACAGTGTTGCTTTTTTATATGGAGGACTTTTTTAAATGGAGACTGTTTTGGATTAAGAGAGATGGGGGGAAGCTATGATCTAACAGCAATGAGGCTGGAGATGTGTCGGGCCATTGGATACCTGAGCAGCCATTCTATTTGTGTGTGTGTATGTGTGTGTGTGAAAGTTGCTCAGTCGTGTCCCAACTGTTTGTGACCCCATGGTCTCTACAGTCTTTGGAAATCTCCAGGCCAGAATACTGGAGTGGGTAGCCTTTTCCTTCTCCAGGGGATCTTCCCAACCCAGGGATCGAACCCAGGTGTCCAGCATTGCAGGCAGATTCTTTACCAGCTGAGCCACAAGGGAAGCCATTGTATTTGGTATCTCTTAATCCAGCATTCTTAGAACTAGAAATTCATTTCAAGCTTTTCTTTATTGGAAGAAACTTTAATGCAATTTTTCAAATAGCCAGGTGACTCCCACATTTAGGGTAGTAGCAGTTGTTGTTAATTGTCAGATATAATGCTGATTTAAATGATTTTTTAAAAATAATTTATATTTTTATTTTTGGCTGTGCTGGGTTTTCATGGCTGAGTGTGGGCTTTCTCTAGTTGTGCAGAGTGGAGGCTACTCTCTAGTTGCAGTTCACAAGCTTCTCACCATGGAGCGCAGGCTCAGTATCTGTGGCACACAGGCTTAATTGCCCTATGATATGTGGAATCTTCCTGGACCAGGGATCGACCTGTGTCCCCTGCATTGGCAGGCAGATTCTTAACCTCTGGACCACCAGGGAAGTCCGATGATTTTAAAGTCAAGCAACGTGGATCAGGCATCTGCTACACCAAGGGTAGTACGACTAGTGCTAGGCATATATAAGGTCTCTGTCCTTGAGGTTTGCAGAACGGCTTGGGCAGCAAGCATATGAATGAAAGTTAACAGCATGCCACATGCGCAGCGTGGATATCAGGCTCAGGGGTATTGTTCAGACAAACAGGTATAGTTCACAAACTGTGAGCCTTTGCGGATAAGGAGATCTCAGCAGACAGTGAAGGCATCTGAGCACTTGAGACCTGGGCCAACATGCACGGGACTTAGGGTACATGCGAGGGGACCAGGGAGGCTCAGGTAGAGAGTCTGTTGTAGAAGTAGTTGAGAGGAAATCAGAGTTGCAAAAAGATAAGATTGTGAAGAACTTAAATGAGAGTTTGACCAAACTTATATTTCCAAAATAAGAGGGTAAAATATTCCATGGGTGAACTAATTGTTGGCTGTATCTGTGAAGCAGTCTTAGTGTTCCCCCTCCCCTCCCCAACCATTTAGGAAGCATTAAGGCTATTAAATGTGTGAATTGAAGGATTCTTGAAAGAGTGTATCTTTAAAGTTTCTTTATTCTTTACAATTTATAATTCTGTGGAATTAAAAGTTACTCTTCTAAAAGGAGTATCTTTTCCAAAGAGACTTGTCTTAATTACATTTGATGGTGTTAATTTCAAAAGGAATAGCTGACTGAAAAATATTACCAGTAACTTCTAAGATCCAAAGGGTGACAGTCAGCCTTCTGTGATTTGGGTAAGAAAGAAAAAAATAAAATGAAAGTAGAGTTAAGATTATAAACACAATGTCTGTTCCAAGATCGGGTGTCCCTGCTTAAGCTAGGTGACAGAGTTCCCTGCGCTTTCCAGCAGCTGAGTCAAAGAGGGACCCACAGCCTGCAGTTACAGCGTTTTCAGTGACAGATAATACAAGCATAGCTACTGCCACAACTTAGTCTTCAGAAAAATGTTTTTTTTCCCGTGGTTATTCCATATGGCCCTCCACAATTCTCATGAATTCTCTCAACAGTATCTCCTTAGCTAATGCAGTATCAGGTATCAAATAGTAACTTTTGTAATGTCTCTCAGCCTAGACTGGTAACAGAACACCAAAGTGCAATTCAGTACAGTTTTCTGAGGATTTGAATCTCTGCAGTCAGAGGAAGGCAGTTCACCGGAGCGCTAGCTTAATTCAAGAATGAAATGTAAGAATATGTAAAGCAGTCATTCTTGACTAGTGAGTCTCTTTTGAATCATACCTTCTTTGGGAACTTGGTGATAAGTCTGACGGATCCCTCTTCTCCCCAGTGCACTTAGGCGTGGTCTCACCAAACTTTGCATGTTATTTGAGTCAGTTCACAGTTTCAGGGGGTACACTCTCACAGCCCTCAGCGGCACTCATCCACAAACCCCAGGCTGCACACCCTTGATCTGGAGAGGCAGGAAGACTACACACGGTGAGCAAACATGGTGAAAACCTGGAGCGCAAGCATGTTTGCACTGATAAATCAGATTCATCTGCTTTAACAAGAAACCACACTGAAGATAAGATTGGTTTCCCTTTATGAAAGCTGGTGAGCGTGATGGGACGTGTCTGAACAAAAGACGTTTATTCCGCTTTGGCAAGAATGTGGTCAGGAATGTGATTTTTCTTAGAGAGCAGCTGAATATTGTGTAGCACACTGAAAAGGATCCCAGAGCTTGCTCCTAGAGAGAAGGCTCTAGTAATTTAAGCCTAGAAAAATGATAAGGCAAATGTTACCAACAACCGTCTGAGCTACTTTTAAAAATACAAATCATTAGTGTATTTGATATTTTGTATTTTTGGTAAAGAATTCATAGTATGTCTAACTTTAAGCATTTATGGATTCTTGGTGAACCTGATAAATAAAAACCTTGTGTAATAGAATCTTGGGAAGCTGAATGTTTGCTTTGGGGATTTTCTTTGAGCCAGTTACATGTTGAAAACATCTTGTTTGTTTATTCAGTTATGTTGGCTTAATATCTCATGATAGTTTCTTTTGCGTTGCAGTGTTTTAATCCTGGGCGCTTCAGGTGGAGTTGGTACTTTTGCTATACAGGTAAGACAATTTATCTTGTGACTAAGAAGATTTATTATTTTCATGAATTAAAAAATTTATATATTGTGGATTACTTTTTCTTGAAAGCTGAGAGAAATTACATTCATTGCAATTTCAGCTTGCTCTTCTAAGAAAGAAATTTTCTAAGATAGAAGGAAGCATTAACCTTTCCAGTGGTTTAAAATGTGAATTAGTTTTATGGACATCCTGTGTAACAAATGAAGGAAAGCTTTCAGGGAGGAAGACCATGGGCAAGTGAAAATGGATTGAGGTTTGCAGTTTGGTAGAAATTGATACGCTAGTTCTAAAAAATATATATAAGACATGCAGTAGCCAAAATGCTGTGTAAAGATGGTAGAACTCATATCTATAGAATCAGTGCAATCTTATCAGAATAGCAGCTGCCTCTTTTTTTTTTTTTTGCATAAGCGGGCAAGTGGAACCTAAAATCATGCAGAATTTCAAGGGACCCCAAGTTGCCAAACAATCTTGGCAAAAAAGGACAAAATTGGAGGACTCACACTTCTCAATTTTTAAACTTAGTTACAAAACTATAGAAGTCACAACAGTGGTACTGGATTGGCTTTACCCCAAAAATGTTTTTGGTGTTAAAAAAAAAAAAAAAAAAGAAATAGGGGAAAAAAAAAGAACTACAATAAAATACATATATGTATTAAATATATATATATGTATCAAAAAAAAAGTATTTTCATAAAGTTAGATATATAGATCAATGAAATAGAATTGAACATCCAGAAGTAAACCAGTGTATCTGTGACCAGTTGATTTTTGACGAGGGTGACAAGACAGTTAAACAGGGGAAAGAATAGTCTTTTCAGTGAGTGGTACTGAGTCAACTAGATATCCACATATAAAAGGATGAAGTTGGACCCTATCTCACATCATATGTGAAAACTAATTCAAGCTGGGCCAAAGACCTAAATATAAGAGCTAAAACCATAAAACTCATAAGAAAATATGGGAGTAAATCTTCATATATTGGATTTGGCAATAGATTCTTAGATATGACACCAAGAGCTCAAGTAAAAGAAAAAAATTAGGTAAATTGGACTTCATTAAATCTAAAACTTCTGTGCATCAAAGGATGCTATCAAGAAAGTAAAAAGCCAACACACAGAATGAGAGCAAATATTAACAAATCATTTATCTAATAAGGATATAGGATACAGAATACGTAAAGAACTCTTAACAGCTCAACAACAAAAAGGCAGCCCAGTTAAAAAATTAGCAAAGGACTTGAGTAGACACTGCTTGAAAGAAAATCTAAAACTGGGCAGTAAGGCCATGAAAGTGTTTAACATCATTCGTCATTAGGGAAATGCAAATCAAAACCACAGTGAGTGATTGACTTAAGGAGATGTGGCATTTATGTGTGTGTGTTTATGTATTTGTATATACGCCCCCCCCCACACACAAAATGCATATTACTAGCCGTAAAAAATAATGAAATATCACTATTTGTAGCAACATGGATGGACCTAAAGAAATTTTGCTTAGGGAAATAAGTCAGAGAAAGATAAATACTATATGATATCATTTATATATGAAATCTAAAAATATATAATAGAAATGAATCTACATACAAAACAGAAACAGAGTCAAAGACATAGAAAAAAAACATGGTTACCAAAGGGAAGAGGCGGGGAGGGGCAAATTAAGACTGTGGAATTAAGAGATACCGACTGCTATGCATAAAATACGTAAGCAGCAAGGATTTACTGTATAGCACAGGGAATTATACCTAATATCTTTTAATAACTTATAATGGGATATAGTATGCAAAAAAATCCACAAAACCCTGAATACCTGAAATTAACACAACATTGTAAATCAACTATATTTCAGTTTAAAAAAAAACCACAGTGAGGTAGCACTTCACGCCTACTAGGATGGCTATTAAAAAAATGGAAAATAACAATGTTGGCAAGGATGTAAAGAAACTGAAACCCTTATACAGTGCTAGTGGGAATGTAAATTGATGCAGCCGCAGTGGAAAACAATTTGGCAGAATTAAAATTCTTAATTCTGTATTAAACTTAGAATTACCTGTGAGCCAGCAGTTCCATTCCTAGGTGTATACTTAAGAGAAATGAAAATCTGTGTTCAAGCAAAAACTTATATACAAATGTTCATTTGCAACATCAGTATTCATAATAGTCAAAGAAATGGAAACAGCCTTAGTGTCTATCACCTAATGAATGGAGAAACAAAATGTGGTGTGTATATACACAAGGGAATGTTATTCAGCCATCAAAAGGAATGAAATTCTGATTCATGATACAGCATAGATAAACTTTCAAAACATAATGCTAAAAAGTGACAAACCCAGACAGAAAAGGTCACATTTGGTATGATTCCATTTATGTTGTGTCCAGAAGAGGCAAATCCTTGGAGACAGAAAACAGATAAGCGCCTGCTAGTGGCTGGGGGAAGAAACGGGAGATGGAGAGGATGCCCAGGAAATGCACACCTGGATTCATCTTAGTTCACCTTTATCTGCTGCTGTGGCCTGAATGTTTGTGCTCCTCTGAAATTCATGTTTTGAAGTCCTGATGCCCATAGTGATAGTGTTGAGGCCTTTGGGAAGTGGTTAGGCCATGAGGGTGGAGCACTCGCGGATGGTATTAAAGTCCTTATGAAAGAGGCCAGCAGAGCTCCCGAGCCCTTCCCCAAGCGAGGGCACAGAGGGGAGGCACAGGCTGCAAACCAGGAAGGGGGCTCGGAGCACACCCACGTGCTGACACCCTGGTCTTGGACCTTTAGCCTCCAGAACTGTGAGGAGTACATGTTTGTTGTTTATAAGGTACCCAGTCTGTGTTGTTATAGCAGCTCAAATAGACTTAAGGCAGATACCCAGTGCCTAATCCATGGTTTGTCAGTAAATGTGAATTAATATGTAAATGGAAAAAAGGAAAAGAGGGAGGGAGGATGGGAGAAAAAGAGAAGTATCATATCCTGCTGGTTAAAGTGTAATTAGCGTAACTAGTTTGGAAAATAATTTGGCTGTATCTACTAATTATGAATATAAATTGCCCTGTGACAGCCCAACAAAATATGAATGTACTTTGTAGGCAGAAATATAATCATCCCTCAGTATACCAGCCTTGTATTTGTTCCAGGACTTCCTTGGATGCCCAAATCCATGGGTGCCCAAGTCCCTTTCATAAAATAGCATGAAGTGTACAACTCTTTGCAACCCCATGGACTGTAGCCTGCTATGCTCGTCTGTCCATGAGATATTTCAGGCAAGAATACTGGAGTGCGTTGCCATGCCCTCCTCCAGGGGATCTTCCTGACCCAGGGATCGAACCTGAGCCTCTTATGTCTACTGCATTTAGCTCAGAGGGTAAAGCGTCTACCTGCAATGCAGGAGACCTGGGTTTGATCCCTGAGTCAGGAAGATCCCCTGGAGAAGGAAATGGCAACCCACTCCAGTACTCTTGCCTGGAAAATCCCATGGACAGAGAAGCCTGGTAGACTACAGTCCATGGGATCGCAAAGAGTCGGACATGGCTGAGTGACTTCACTGACTTCACTTCTTTACCACTAGCAAACTACCACTTCCCCTGGGAAGACCAGATAAAATGGCATAGTATTTGTATATAACCCAAATACATCCTGTTGTATAATTTAAATCTTCTTCAGATTTCTTATCAATGTAGTCAATGTAAATGCTATGTAAACAATGTAAATGCTATGTAAATAGTGTGCTGTTGATTCAGGTTTTGCTTTTTGACATTTTTTTTTCCTTAATATTTTCAATCCCTGGTTGATTGATGTGGAGTTCTTAGATACAGGGAGTCAACTGTACATGCATGTTCACCAAAAGATATGTCCCAGAATATCCCCAGATATGTCCCAGGTATTATCCCCTAACTGGTCATCAACAGTAAAATGGGAAAGTGAGTGAAAGTCGCTCAGTCGTGTCTGACTCTTTGTGACCCCATGGAGAGTCTATGGAATTCTCCAGGCCAGAATACTGGAGTGGGTAGCCTTTCCTTTCTCCAAGGGATCTTCCCAACCCAGGGATCAAACCCAGGTCCCTCACAATGCAGGCAGATTCTTTACCAGCTGAAAGAATGGTAGCCCAAAATGGGAAGTGAAAAGTGAAGTCACTCAGTCGTGTCCGACTCTTTGCAACCCCATGGACCATAGCCTACCAGGTTCCTCCATCCATGGGATTTTCCAGGCAAGAATACTGGAGTGGGTTGCCATTGGCTTCTCCAGGCAAAATGGGAAAGTGAACTGCAATATATTCTTATGTTTAGAGTATTATACAGCCATGAAAACAAACTACTGGGGACTTCCCTGGTGGTCCAGTGGTCTGCCTTCCAATGCGGGGGATGCGGGTTTGATCCCTGGTCAGGGAACTAAGATCACATGCCTCATGTCCCAAAAACCATAAACCAGAAACAATATTGTAACAAATTCAATAAAGACTTTAAAAGTCTTCCACATCAAAAAAATCTTAAAAAAGCAAACCTTAGTTGTACACAATGTAGTAGATGAATTGAACAAGTAGAAAGAAGTCCGAAACAAGAGTATAACTTATACGATTCCATTTAGTGATACTCAAGGACAAGTAAAACTAAACAGTAGTGTCTAAGGATGCTTATCTAGATAGAAAAACTGTTTTTTAATAGGTGAGGGAAGGCTTATGGAAAAGTCCTGATAGTTGTTGCTACTTCCCAGGGAATGAGGACAGTTTTGATTGGGAGGGGGAAGTGAGGTATCCTAGTTCTTAATCTTGAGCAGTCCTTAAGATAGTGTTTGCTTTGTAATAATGTGTTAAGCTGTACATTTATATTCCACACACTTTTCTCTGTGTGTTATGTTTCACAATAAAAACATTTAAATTAAACAATTGATTAATAGGAAAATATCAAGGTTAAATCCCATACAAAGTTACTGTGAGAAAAAGAAAGAATGAAGAGTAGAATAACGTATCTACAGACAAGGAAAACGCATGAGAAAATATCAAAATGAAACCTGGAATTTCAAAACAAGCTAAAAAGAACATTAAAAATACAAAGACATGAATAAAATAAATCAGAATTGGAAAAACTCAGAAATAAAGTAAAAAGAAATAACAGAAGACTAAACTAGAAGGAGGGCTTCCCTGGTGGTTCAGACAGTAAAGAATCTGCCTACAATGTGGGAGACCTGAGTTCGATCCCTGGGTCAGGAAGATTCCCTGGAAAAGGGAATGGCTAACCACTCCAGTATTCTTGCCTGGAGAATTCCATGGACAAAGGAGCCTGGTGGGCTAAAGTCCATGGGGTCACAAAAAGTCGGACATGACTTTAGACTAAACTGCAGCAGCACAGCAGTAGAAACTATGTGTAAAGAGGAAAAATTGTAAATTGGAAAGAAAGGAAGAGATAAAGACAGAATCAAGAGAAAAGTGTCATGTATTGAAGATAGGAAAGAAAATTGCTGTATCAATAAGAGTCTCTGATGAGGAAAACCAAAACGAGGGAATAAGACAAATGCTAAAACCCGTAATTCAAGAAACTTCCCTACTTCCCTGAAGTTAAATGATTTGAAATTACATGTTAAATGACTGGAGTGCTTATCGAAGAACATGGACCCAGAATGAGCAGTATCAAGGGAAACTAGCAAAATTACTGGCCTTTAAGGAAAAGGAGAAAAATGAAAACTTTGGGGCATCTTTCAAAAAAAAAGAAGGTGACATATGAGTAAAATTAGGTTATTAGCACTTTTTGATAACAGTGCTTTAATGCTGGGACTGGAGTTGGAGTAACACTTAAGACACTTGAGAAAGAATATGCTAAAATTTTATATCCAGTGCAACTGGCCTCTGTATAATAAAGGACATATACTAACTGTTAATAACATGCAAGAACGTGAGGAGTATGTTCTTCTGATCTCTTTCTGAGAAATATACTAGAATATGAGCTTCTGAAAACTAAAATAGCTAGAGAGACATAACCCTAAGGACTGGTGGTACATGTTAAATATACAGTTATCTGTAGAACTAAAACTTCATGAGGGCTTAGAGAGTACAGTGTGTAACTCTGACAAAGTAAACAGTACAACTATTTTTAAAAAGAAATAGTGGGAAAGCAATTTAAAATTATTTGAATGCTTTCATTGATCATATTGGGGATGATTTTAGTACTATTATTCAGAGACTGGTATATGTCTAGTATATATATATACACTAGAACAGTTGGGTATTTATGGCATGTTTTAACTCTATAATCCCCTTTGTCTTTGACCATCAAGATTTTAGTAGTGCAAGAAAGAAGATGCAGATGTAATACAGGTTAAGTAAAAACTTGATAGTCTGGAGTTTGAATTGAAAGTATCAAAATGAACTCAAGAGCTATTTCTTATGTGTATGTACGCAAAACTGTCTCTTGAAATACCATTGCTCACATGCACACAAAAATTCAGGGCCTTGGAGTAATGGCAGATTCCAGATCTATGGCATGAAACGTATAAGAATGAGAAGTTAGTAAGAACTAGTTGAGTCATGTCAAAAAGACTCAGCAGCCAACTTGAAGAAATTCCTAAAGGTTATCAAAGAGGACGATTTGAGCTTCAGAAATCGTCACGATAGTTACAAAAGAATGAAAGCTTCCAAATAGTTTTAAATCCATGACTTAAATGAGTTCATGATGATATTTTTTTTAAAGTGGTCACTTGGAAGATGACAGGAAACCAATTTATTATTTTATAAACTAATAAAAGGAAACAATTATTTGCCCTTTCTATATGAATTGTACACCTGAATAAACAAAGTAGTATATGAGGAGAGGTGTTTCTCTATAAAAGTATTCCAACTACTAAGTGAAAACAGGAGATAGAGAGTAGCACCATTTTGCAACCTCCAGCAGACAACCACTGAGATTTAATAAAAAGAGGAACAGGCAGACATGCTCAGCCTTCTGTAATCGCAGATGCTGTTCTTAGTATTGTGAAAGGACATAAATGGGAAACACAGGACAGAGCAGTATGTGGAACCGTCCCAGGTGTGCAGGCAGAAATTCCAGAGTTTCCAGGGAAAAGCTCTGCAGGTACATGGCCTAGATTCTTTCGCAGATAAATTTTAAGTGAAGTGGGGTAGAAGAGGAGACTATAGTTTAAAAAAAAAAATAGGAAATCATATTTTTAAATTGCACAAGACTAAACTGTAGTATCTAGGAAATACATGTTTGGATGATAAAACCTTTTTTTTTTTTTTTTTTAATGCAAGGAGGTGATTTACTCCAAGTATCAGCTTGATGATGCCTGTTGGGAGGGAGAGGGCACAGTGTAGGGCTCTTGGAGTGACTGCCAGCTTGCAGTCCCTGTCGGAGCACTGTTTGCCTTATAGACGTCTCCTGTACTTGGGTTGTGTTATTTCTTCTTCTTATTTTTAACAGTTTACATAAAATTGTTTTTAAATCTAAAGCTGCTTTAAAACCTTTCAGTAGTGTGCAGTGATAGTAGGTGGGAAGATTCCCTGGAGAAGGAAATGGCAACCCACTCCAGTATTCTTGCCTGGAGAATCCCATGGACAGAGGAGCCTGGTAGGCTACAGTCCATGGGGCTGCAGAAGAGTCAGGCATGACGAAGCGACTGAACGTCAGCAACAGCAGTGATAGTAGATAGTTCTAAGTAGGAGAGGAAAATCTAGAAATTTGGAAAAAAAATTTATTGAACTTCTCAAGATGTGACAGATTCTGAGTATTTAATACTGTTTAAGAGAAGCACAAATTAAATATTGGTGCTTAGAACACAATTTCCTTTTTTCTTGTCAGTTTCTTTTTTCTATAGATACTAGATATTCACCTTGGATTGTATTCTTCACATATATAAGTTGAGTTTAGGACTCGATGTTGAAAGCAACATGTCATTATACTCAGTTGTCTCTGTTTGTGGCCCATAAACATAAAATATCATATTTGATGTCAGCTTAAATGTTTTAATTCCTCCTCAGATTTCCAGGGTATATTCCTTGGTTAATATTACTTTTTAAAAGTGAGAAATTAGATAAGATTAGAATAGTTTTTAAATCCTTTATTTCTTTGTAGTTAACAGATCTCCAGCCTTTGTGTGTGTATCACTGAGTGGGGTTTCAGTAGTGATCAGAACACGGATCTCACTTATTCTAATGAACCTCTATAACTTACATCAAGGAAGCTTGGGAAATTGATACTGAGGACAGGAACGAGAAAACAACAAATTTGTTATGACCTCTAACTGTCCATTTGGAAATTTCTCAGTGAACATCAAGTAGCTGTTCTCAGATTTTTGCTGATAATGGCTCCCTTTTAATTGTATGAAATTGCCATTGTAGGAAAGAATGACAGCAATTTTGGAGCATGAGGCTTTCTGGATACTTAATCCTGAATCCTTCTTTTTATTTGTCTAGTTATTTTAAAATATAAACTATCTGCATTTTAAATCCCAAAAACCATTTATTTAGGTCTTTTTACTCCAAAGGAGAGGACCTGATCCATGTTTTGGAAGCAAAATGGCCACATTTTCTTCCCCTATTTTTAAGAGCACCTTTCGCTTATTACCCGGTACCTAATTGCTTTGATGCTGTTGTCTGACTCAAGGTTATGCTTACTGGAGACGCAAATGAAGTGATGTTGTGTTTTTATGCTCTGGATACATTTGAAATGGTTATTTTCTGAGGATGTGGTGTTTTTTCCCCTGTTACCTTTGTCATCATTGAAAATGCTAAGCTTAAGGTCATCAACTTTTGTCTTTTCTGATGCTGGTGAGATTCTGAGCCCCTCTTTAAATGAATTGGTTATAACTTCACGAAATTAAGGTGACTCACTGTCTCGTCCAGGGAAAATGAGATCTGTTTCTTGGATCTTTCTTTGTGAACAAAAATTTAATCATTTTTACTAGCCTCTGGCAGATGGCTTCCTGTAGTTCTTGTTAAGACAAAGCACTTAGAATTGTCTAGAGGCTGATGTATGTGTACCATGTGGTGCCAACTCGTTTTTGTTCAATGCAGTTTCCTGCCCCCCTCCCCTTTTCTTTCCTTCTTGGGCAGGTAATGAAAGCATGGGATGCGCATGTGACAGCAGTCTGCTCCCAGGACGCCAGTGAGCTTGTGAGGAAGCTTGGGGCAGATGATGTGATCGATTACAAATCTGGAAATGTGGAAGCGCAGTTGAAATCTTCAAAGCCGTATGTATCCAAACAGGGTGCCCATGGGGAAGGTGGAACAAGGACGATGGGCGATGCGCGCCTGAGATGGTTCGGTGGCCTTACCGCCACGTTGGCGTCTTAGAGAAGAGTCTGTGAAAACACTTGGTGTCACTGGAGGTGATTTAGGTCGGTTTCTGTTTTTCCTCCAGATGTTAATACAGCACGATCATGTACTGTGATTTGTACTGAGGACAATATGTTGTTTACCTGGCCTTTTGCTATTTTTGAAGTTAACTTACTTTTACTGCTGGTGTGTAAGAAGGCCGTATTGGAAGGTATATTCCCTCCAGTGGCATTTGTCACCATGAGTAGAACCTAGAGCAGTACATGACGTATGTGATTAGTATCTTGCCTTTATAATGGGGGTTTCAGAGAAGCAGAGGCTGTGTAGATACCAGTAATGGATGTTGTCATCGTGCCTGAACGCCAGGCTGTTATTTGACTGAACATACCAAGTGGGAGCGGACTCTGGAATTCTCTCAGGCCCCCATCCTTCCTGACTGTGGCTCAGGCAGAAACAGGGAGGTGTTTCAGAACCTCGTCTTCACTCAGCCCAGGCAAAGCTTCAGCAGAGTGTCTCAGGAGCTATTTCACTACTTCTGATGCAAAGATTTTTCCTTTTTTAAATTAGTTTTTTAAAAACATTATTTATTCATATGGCTGCGCCAGGTCTTAATTGTGGCATGTGAGATCTAGTTCTCCACCAGGGATCAAACCCAGGCCCCCTGCGTTGGGAACATGGAGTCTTAGCCACTGGACCATTAGGAAAGTCCGTTAAATTAGTTTTCAGAAGCTAATTATTGCTGCTCACTTTAAGTAGAAGTATATTTTCATAGGTTTAAAAAGAGAGAGAAAAACCTAGGCTTCCTCATAGTAGTAGTGTCAGCCAGCCATCTCTCTTCTGCTGCTTCTAGGAACAGCAGCAGGAGACAGGCCAAGGTGACCATCTGCCTGCTATCCCCCTTTAGGTTATGCATATCTGAAGTCTGTCTCCAGAGAAGAGAAGCCCTGGCAGGTGGAGGCGGGCACGCACACAGGCCGGCCTCCCCTCTGCACCTCACTGTGCTCCTCTGTGGCTCTGTCCAGCGGCTTTGCTCCTCCTGTTTGCTCTTTTCCAGTCAGAGAACCTCAGTAGCTCACAAACGCAGGCTGTTATTTTTTGAATGACTGCTTAGTTAAAATTGATCTTTGCAGCTTCTGCCTGGAGGTTAGTCTCTTAATCCACCTAGAATAAATTTGTTCCTCTTTCCAAATAGCCGTTTAGATTTGAATCCTAGGATTTTACAGCAGGAAAGGGCTTTGAAGTACTTCAGCCCTACTCTGTCATGCTACAGTCAAGAACATAAAGGGCAGAGAATTTAGGAGTATTTTTCATGCTTAGGATGATGCCACTTCATCATTAGTGGGAGAGCCAGGTCTGCAGCCTGGTCTCTGGACTTCTTTTTTCAGGCAGTGCCAATTCTATAATGCCAGGCTGCCCTCTGTAATGCCATGGCTTCCCTGATAGCTCAGTTGGTAAAGAATTCACCTACAAGCAATGCAGGAGACCCCGGTTCGATTCCTGGGTCAGGAATATCTGCTGGAGAAGGGATAGGCTACCAACTCCAGTATTCTCAGGCTTTCCTTGTGACTCAGCTTGTAAAGAATCCGCCTCCAGTGTGGGAGACCTGGGTTGGAGAAGGGAAAGGCTACCACTCCAGTATTCTGACCTGGAGAATTCCATGGACTGTATATTCCATGGGATCACAAAGAGTCGGACATGACTGAGTGCCTTTCAGTTTCAGGCTGCCCTTAAGTTTTATCTAAATTAAGTATCATCATATTTGTTTATCTAAAATTTGGGAATGAAATAGGAACTTAAAAGTAGAAACTTATACTCATGAAAAGAATTTTGTTAGTCTTTTTTTCCTAATAAGAAGGATCATCTAGTAAGGTCACTCTTCTGAACTTCATATGCTTCCGTTTTTATTTGCCCTTGTTTAGTTTAGTCCCATGAAAAACTCAAGGGCCACAAAGTTGGCCAAAGTCGGTTTTAGAAGGTTTGATGTTTGACTTCATGCAGATGAATTTAGAAGGGAAAAAGGGTTTACGGAAAAGGAATTCCTCTATTAACTTGCTTGATGTATAAGCATGTATTCTCTAAATAGATCTTTGTTTTCAAAAGTATTTTAAAGCTTCTTTGGGTTTTATCCCCTTTAAGTAAAATGTAGTGATTACAGCAATTTTAGGTTAGATGTAAGGAGTTGAATATCTGTTAGTTTCTGTGGATTGCAGTATGATGGGTATTTTTGGCATGTTAGAGCAGAACTGAAGGTTGAGAGCAGGCTGTTGATTTCTCTGTAGGCATTGTGCTGATGTTGTACATGAAACCAAAGGAAAATTCCAGAAGGTGAAGAGGATGCTTCTGCACGCAGATCTGATTGTGAAGGGAATAAAAGCAAATCACTTGTGTGGGTCAAAATCTAATGCACTCCTGTCTTAAGTATTCACATGCACTGAAGAGTACTGTGGCTTATATTGGATGGATAGCTTTGCAGTTCTCTACAAAGCTTCAGTCAAGGTGTCTCAGCCTTGGCAACCTTAGTTTCTCAACTGTTGACATTTGGGGCTGGATACTTTTTTTGTGGTGAGAGGCTTTCCTGTGTGTTTTAGGATGTTTTATCATCATCCCTGGCCTACAGATGCTGGTACCCTCTTACCACCACCTCGCCCAATTGTCACAACTAAAAATCTCTCAAAACATTGCCTAATATGTCTCCTGGGGACCAAAATCACTCTCAGTTGAAAACCACTTGTTTAAGTCATTCTTAAAGTATTAGAAAATAAGACGATTTTGTGATTTAAAAAAGAAATCACATTTGACTTACCTTGGAGAAAACCCAGTAAGTAGATGTGCCTTTTCTCGTTTGTCCGAGCAGCCACCCCTCTGTTGCTTGTGAGCTGTCGCGGAAACAAACCATGGAGCTCCCTGGCGGAGGGAGTGAAGGCGGCTTGGAGCCCTGGGTAAAGGCTGACCAGGATGTTTTGATATGGTTCTTCCTCTCCAGGTTTGACTTTATCCTCGACAATGTTGGCGGATCTACTGAAACGTGGGCTCTAAAGTTCCTCAAGAAGTGGTCAGGAGCCACGTATGTGACTCTGGTGACTCCTTTCCTCCTGAACATGGACCGGTTGGGCATCGCGGACGGCATGCTACAGACAGGCGTCACCGTGGGTTCTAAGACGTTGAAGGTAGGAGTAGAGTCTTGGTTGGCGCGAGCCAGCAGGCACCTCAGGCTTCTGGGATTGGGTTTCCTCTAAGCCTTTTCTCCTCCAAGAGCAAAGCAACTCTGGAGCCCCATACTGACTGGGTACAAATCCTTGCCTCCCCTTTGGTAGCTGTGTAGCCTGTGAAAATGACTTAGTGTCACTAGGCCTCAGCATCTTCACCTGTGAAATCCAGCTCATGGTGTCTCCCTTACTGTGTATTGTAGGAATTAAATGAAATCTTCCATGTGAAGAACTTGGCACGCCTAGTACCTGCCTGATGGCTCGCTCTCTGTTTCTCTGTCATAGTACATAAGTCTCTTGTGTATGAGGGTGGAAGTTTTATTAAGACAGCATAGAGCCAGCTGTTTTCATGGTAGTAACAATGGGATATGCCAGTACCTCAAATGGAATAAGTGATATAAAAAAATAAAGAGACATGCTTGCTTTTTTTTTTTTTTTTTTTAATTTGGCAAAATACTTCAGGCTCAGGAGAAAGGCAATAGAAGTTCCCTCGAGGGTAAGAAGATTGTATGTTGAGCTACTGCTGCTACTACTGCTAAGTCGCTTCAGTCGTGTCCGACTCTGCGATCCCATAGACAGCAGCCCACCAGGCTCCCCCATCCCTGGGATTCTCCAGGCAAGAACACTGGAGTGGGTTACCACTTCCTTCTCCAATGCAGGAAAGTGTTGCCCCATATTTGCAAGGTGACTGGCTCAATAAGTATCTTCAGCTTCTTCCTGATTCTAGAAATTAATTTGGAAGCTTTTGGGGGTGGAGTTTAGGACTTTAAGTCTCTCGAATGCTCTGTACTGAGTCCTTAGCGGTGGGGAAGAAGGGCCGTGGTGGAGGAGACGCTGCTCAGCCCTTAGGAACTGGGTCTGGGTGACAGGAGTGAACCAGCCGGCAGCGTGCTCCAGGTTCTTCCTTTCACTTGGTTCAGACAGCACCCGGGAGCAGTGTCCACAGGGCGCTTTGTTGTGGAGAGCGGAGTCTCAGCTGTCCTTTGTCTCTTCTTTCCCTTTTCATCAAACCCAGCCTTCCCAAGTGCTTTAGCATATAAGTTTAAGTTTTCCGTAAGATTTCACAGTTGGTGTTCCAGGGAGACCGCCAACAAGTTGAGCTTCAGAGTTGTCCTCTGAGAGTAAAATAGGCCTAGTTCTCTTCATTTTCCCTTTCCCTTTCTTGAAAGATGATAGTGGTAATCTCATGCGAAAACCTTTTAAGTAGTTTCTGATGTCTTCCTGAGAATGTGCACAGTTAAAGCCTCATTGTACTGCCTGCCTGCTTTGGTTTACTCTCTCCTGTAATGGCCTGGAAAAAAAAGAAACCACAGATCCCTTAGAGCAGAATATAAAATTCTGCTGTTGCAGACCAAAAGTTTCACTGTACAAAGCAACCTGCCGTGAAGATCCGTAGATCCAGCAGTTGTGACCATCGCTGTTCCTTCTTTAAAACCCTGAATAGTTACCAGAATGTTTTAATTGTAGTTGATAAGGCCAGTCCTTATGGAGAAGTACATGAACAGGTCTCCTGTGAATATAATTAACTGGACCTGCTGTAAGCTTGGGACAGACAATGCCTCCTGTCTAGCTGCCTGAGCCTTCAAATTTGGTTTTGTTTGTTTTAGTTAGTTCCCTAGACCAGTGCTTCCTGACCTCTTTCATGCTATGACACACACAGGAGATGATAGTATTTAAATGGCATACTGAGAGTGCCCTGAGCCAAGAGCGTACCATCTGGAGACTTCTGTCAGCCTGGGCTCTGCCCTGCTACTCCAAGGGCTTGTCATACCTACTCTAGGGTGAGCTTGGCTCTGTTTGCATCTGTGGTCCTGGGATAATGATTACCAGTGACCCCTTTAACTCTTAACAGTGTTCCGGGTTGGACGATGAGCTAGGGGGTCACTCAGCCAAACCAGTAAGCCATTCTGGGCACATCCGTTGCCTTGACAGCAGCTTGGGTTTGTCTGTTTCTCTGCGGTCTTAAAGACTGGTTTGCATTGCCCCAGTCTTTCCTCAGCAAGCTTTACTTTCAGCACTAGATAAATACTTGTCGAATCCTTCCTGTGTCAGATACTTTGCATACATTCGCATTTAGTCCCTCCAACATCCCCATCAGCTAGGTGGTGGTGCCTCCACCCTACAGGCCAGGATACAGGCTGAAAGAGGTAACTTGACCTACGTGACACAACCATCGAGCCCTGAGGCAGAGCAGGAGAGTTCTGCCGCCCCTGCCAGCTTCATGCCACGATGGTAGCTGATCGTCATGCTGAGATGTGAGGCAGTCGTGAGCTCAGTGCAGAAAGCCTGTGCTCGCCCGATGGTGGTGGGCAGGTGTGGGGAGGGAGGCGGCAGGTGGACACTGGCTGGCCCTGTCCTACCTCTAGATCGCTCTCATCTGATGACGTTTAGTTGGGAGGGTCATTGAGGTATCACAGAGAACCTCAGCTCACTTGCTGTTTTGATAATGGCTTATCCTACCTCCGACGTGAAGAGTAATAAAAGTGGGTATGGCAGTAGAGTGGTCATGAACCTTCTTGGTATAAGACTTTTGCTAATCTTCATCTGGGGGCATTTTGTCCCATCATGGCATTCAGTGACTTGGGACTCGGTGTAATTTTAGGGGAAGGTCCAGCCATGACGCATGAGGAACTTTACACTTCGTTTTGCTTTTAAAACTGTCTTATTCCTCGGAGCCAGAAAAAAAAAAATAATTGTGATTGGATTTCTTGTCTAAGATCATATTTTGGTGCCTTATGCCCTTGAAGCATTCCTGAATTAGGTAAAACCTCTTTTCTGGTGCCTTGGGGCTTTATTCACACCTTGGTAGGGAAAGTCTAGAGGTCTCAGCCCCTCATATCTCCTAGGGGAGAAACCGAGTGTGTGAGACTAGTGAGACTGCCCTTGAAAAAGAGCTTTCCTGTGCTTGCTTGCCTGATAGTCACAACGTGGGGAAGAAGCCCAAGTTCACATGGGTATATCTCTGTTCACTCACTCAGTTATGAAACATTCATGAGCATCCATTGTCTGTCCGTCGCCATGCTGGTGTACAGCTCACTGTGGCAGCATGAGATGGGAAAGCAGTTTGTCTGTCTTAGTCATCCAGGAAATACGTTTCCCTAAATTTGCATTTAGTCAGATTTCTTCCTTTCTGAAATTTGACATGTTTTGTTTTCTTTTTAGCATTTCTGGCAAGGAGTCCATTATCGCTGGGCCTTTTTCATGGCCAGCGGTCCATGTCTAGATGACATTGCGGAACTGGTGGAGGCGGGAAAGGTAAGTGTGTTGCCAGGGTGTCCCTGCTCACCTGGGTGACCTTCCTAGCAAGCCCAGTCAGTGGGAGCTCTACAGAGGTAGGCTCAGCCCGTGTCCACACTGCCTGATATGCCAAATTCAAGTGCTGCGTTTGGGGCTCTGTCTCCATGGGAACGATAGCCACAGATGGCTGCATGTGAGAAAGAGCATATGCCATGTAGGGCAGCCCCCAGGTTTAAGATGAGAGGCAGACCCAGAGAGCTTATATGCTTTTCTCAGAAACACTTGGTTAGATGGCAGTAGAGCCGGGATCTACAGCTAGGCTGCTAACATTTTGATAATGGTCCTGAAAAAAAGGTACTGTGAAGACAGTCATTGCACAAAGGTGGGGATAGCCTCGTGAGTTTACAGCTGAATTGCTGCTTGAGCTTCTGAGGGTGTGGCTGCTTTGGAGGCCAGCAGATTTCCAGATGAGCAAGGGGAACAAACACTGTGACTCTAAGCCTCAGTAGAACTGGACTGTAGGTTGGGTCGCCAGGTCTCCTCTTCCCAGGCCAGTGTAATGAAATCAATGGCAAATGAATGGTACGTCTGAGAGGGTCAGTGCACAGGAAATGGTTCAGAATTGATGGCGATTTTGGTGGAGACAGCTGGTTGGTGTTTCTCTTTGAATCTGTCCTGACTTGATGGTGAGGGACTGCCCTCTGAAGCCCAGTTTTTGGGCGTCAGAAGGCCTCTCAGGGTTGACGGAAGTTGAGAAAGACTCCTCGGCTACCACCTGCTTGGTTAAGTTCTCACGCGGTTTCATGGCCCAGACATGCCATCTCTGGAAGAATAACCCAGAAGGCAAACTCATATTCTGGTGCTGATATTTATGATTTTTATTGAGAAATTAATATGGAATTACAGAATGGGGAAAATTATATACCCTGAGGGTTGCATGAAGTCATAGATACAATGATTATCATTTTATAGATGAGAAAACTGGCTCAAAGGATAAAGGGACACGTTCAAGTTTGCAGAAGTGGGACCAGAGCTCATACTTCCTGACCCAGTCCTGCTTTTTTCCCTCTCCACCATGAAGCTGCGTGCTTAGTGCTTGAAGCTGATTTGGGACTTGAGCTTAAAACTGACCTGTCCTTGTCATTTTATGCTGGGCAGGGAGAGAGTTGGAGCAAGGCACAGCCCGTGATCCTTGCTAAGCCATGCGGAAAGAGCCTCTTGAGATGGGTTTTCCTGTGTTGGCAACTGCCCCTCGCTGGCTCATTTCATCTTTGCACTTTGGTTTTGGAAAAGAATGTTTTTAGGAAATTACTGGCTGCTTTTTGTGCATTTAGTTTGTTGTTGTTGTTGTACTATCACAGGCATGGAAGCTACGAAAGAAAGTGGCTCATTACTCTTTCCAGAATATTTTGGTCACGAGTTTGCATGCCTTTTCTCAGATTTCTAAGTGTTGACGTGTACTGGGTGAACAGGGACAGCCTTGTCATGACTGGAATCGAGTGCCTCTCTGTAGGGTTCCCCGCACATCCCCCAGAGGGGCTTATTTTACTTCTAGGAAGAAGGAGGTGAGCTGTCATCAGATAATATGGCCCATAGTTCTACATAGTGCTGAATGGAGCCCCATCCGTAGAGGGTCCCAGTCCTCTGGAAGTCACCACACTTGTCCTGACATCTGCTCCAGACTGACCACATGCTTAGCATCACTCTTTTGTGTTCGAAATATTGTGACTCTATCTAGAAATTACTAGTTATACAACAGAGAAGAGAGGTGACTTGTGTGTGTGTCCCCACTAAATCTGGTAGATATGAGGCGGCATGGCTAAAAGAGGACATAGCAGAAATAAATAAAGATGCCCTCTGGGTGTCATGTCCTCCTCCAGGGTGACTGAGGAGGTGGTCCTTTGGCCTTTGATCCTCTTCTCACCAGGGCCGTTTGGGCTCATTTCTGACCATGAAGGGCTCTGGGACTGTGGTGGTTGATATGTGACCCTGGATCCACGAAGAGGTCAGCTGTCCCGTGCATCCTGCTTTGTTGTGGGTATGAGATGTCGTTGCCTATCTACACTGGAAAATTGGAAAGGATAACAGAACCGGTCTACTTACATATTATGTGGTTAGTAAAGCTTAAATTGGATGAGGACATGGAAGATCCTTCCAGGCTTTGGCTCAGTGCTTGATGAATCTAATTAGCAGGTGTCCAATAGACGACCTGGAGTTGTTATTTGACAGTGTGCGGCCATGAACTAGAAGAGCCTACTCTTTCAAAATGCTTTAAGTTTTTGAATGAGTAATACATTTGTAAGATTCTAAATCCAAAAGGTAGGAAAAGTTATCTCACAGGATCTCCTTTGACTCCTGTCCCTCAGTCATGGAGCTTCTCCTTGTCAGACTACCACCATTACCAGTTTCTCGGGTATTCCAAAGATGTTCTGTGATTCATAGGGTGAAACAAAAGCATGATTTTTTTTGTACATGTAACAGGTAATTAGCACGTTGAGTTTAATGGGCTGAAACTGAAATTGTGCCTTATGCCTGAAGTTTATTGGCATTTTCTAAACAAAATAAACATTTCCCGTTCTTAATACTTCTTAGCTAACTGTTGGTGTTGGGGTGCCTACCACAATGCGTGAAACATCAAAAGACATGAAAGAAACTTGAACTATTGGTCTCTGCTCCTGAGGAGGGGAACTCGATGCCTGGGGCTCAAGTATGGGATCCTTTGGACACTTTCATCTTCCTGAGTATGTGTATGCCCACCTGTGTTCTTTGTGTGTTATTAAGGCCATTTGAGTCCACAGGTCCATTCAAGAGCCTAGGTGACCAACCAGATGTCTTGGTTGAGTGATGTTGTTCATATCTTGGTTTATTTATTTTAGCCAGCATCAGCATAGTCCCTATGGAACTTATTTGAATTTAATTCAAAACTGTTGAGGGCTGGTAGCCATTTTGCTTTGCTCAGTAGGGTGTGGAGAGATGTGTTGGCCACGCTGAGTTGCATCCTGAGCACTGTTCACTAGAACTTTCTGCAGTGAATGGTAATGGTCTCTCTGCATTTCCTAGTGTGGTAACCACTAGCCACATGTGGCTATTGAACACTTGAAATGTGGCTGGTGCTACTGAAGGAGCAGATTATTAATTTTCCCTACTTTTGCTTAAATGCAGATCGCCACACGTGGCTCTGGCACGGTTTTGGCCAGGACAGCTGTGGAGCGTGCCGTAGGTTCTGAGGCAGATGATTTTCCAGACCCCTCTTGGAATGGCTGGGCCCTAATTTTGCAATGAACTGTATTCCAAAGCTTTAAACTCCTTTACTTGCAACCGGATTCCCGCTCTCCCCCATAGAAAGAATGTAGTGGTTAGGGACTGAGTCTCCGGGACCACCAGGAGAGCGCTGTCTTGCCAGATGTGGCAGGTACCTCATGGACATCATAGCCTTGATGCTGCTGAAGTTCTTCAGATGCGTCTGAAGTTGTTTCTGTGGGGAGATGCAGGCCGAGTTTCTCCTCTTACCTTCTGGCTCTGAGTGCCTTTTTTCAAGGGGGCCTAGGGACAGTCCTGGGATGCTTCCAGAATGGGTATGTTTACTCCCTTGGGGAGCAGCCTCTTCCTGCACCCTCCCCCTCCCATCTCACCTCCTAATCGCACCTCCTATCTTCCAGCCTTGAGTTTTCCATCTGGGGCCAAGGAGTTCAGAAATAGCAAGTCTGAGCAAAGCCCACCCTTTCCTTCCTCATATCTCCTTAGGTTAAGCCTCCTTTTCCCCCTTCATCCTGACTCTGGAAGTCCTGGCCCTGTGGAGGAACTCAGAGCTACCCTTTTCTGTGAGGTGGTGGTCAGCTGCGGCCCTGCCGCCCCTGCTGTGGGCCCTGGGCCTGTCCCCCGGTGGTGGACTGGGATCATGCCAAGGGCTTTAGGTCACCCTGGGCCTCTGTCCCCTCTACTCCCCACACTCTGAGGTCAGTTTCTGTGCCTGGTAGAGGCTGTAGCTGAAGGTCTGGGGAAGAGGTGACAGACTCCGAGTTCCCTCCCCAAAGTGTCCCCAAGCTGTGCAGTGATGACATCGGGGGTCTGGGATCCTCACTCTGCTCCTCTGCTAAGAGCTCTGACCTTGAACTTAGTCCGTAACCACATGCGCTTTAGATTCTAATCTGTCCAGCAGGCTGGCTCGGAGATCCCCCCAACTCCTCCCACCTCTTTTGGACTCTACTGTTCAGTGATTCCTGCGGGGAAGTGGGGACTGAGGGAGAGCCTCCCCTGGCCCTCCCCACCAGCTCTCAGCCAGAGGGTTTCTGCCTCGGAGGTGGGAGGCTTCCCAACTGCTGCTGACAGCAGTGTTCCCGGGCTGCTCCAGGGAGCCCGAGGTTCCTCCCATGGTCCTGTTCTCAGGGAAGGATGTCAGGGCCTGGCTTTGTGTACCCTTTGTTTAAGGAAGGGAAGGGCCATCAGGAGAGCTTGGATTTGGGTCCGAGACTGGGATGCTGGAATGCCGCAGCCGTGGGCTCCCAGTCAGCTTCGATCCCTGCGTGCCTGCATCGCCCCCAAGTGCAGTGTGCAGCCTGCCACTTTATACCAGGGCTCCGTGCGTGGGCCGGGCTGCAGCAGTCATTGCAGCAGCGTCCCCACCGTGCCGTGGGTAACCTTTGTTTCCCCTCTCTGGGTTTTTGCTCTGATCCCTTTGTCCATCACAAACAAGCATTCTGGGTCTGGTGTGAGGCTGCGCATAGACACTGCCTCTTTATGCTGTTAATCTCTGTTTGATGTCACACATTCAGCCAGCAGTGGCATTTGCCTGCCTGTTCATTGAAAGCCTCTTCATTGTCACTTTCGGGAAGAGCTGAATGCCCGTTATGCCCCAGTCAGCCCCATGGGATTATCCGCCACAATGGGCCTGACCAGCCAGATTAAAGTGTGCCGTCGCCGCCAGCTGCGTGGGTCATCAGTTCAGACTCTGCGTCTCTGGCCAGGTTCTAAAGTGGGTGGAGCCTGCCAGGCAGCCCCTCATTCTGGAGTGGCTTCCCATAACGCTGCTGTGGTTGCTCCGTGATTAGTCAGTCCCTGTTGCCTCCTTTCTTGATTTCTCTCTCAGGTGCCTGCTTTGTGTGCTGCTCTATGTCAGCGCCTGGCACTTAGAAGATGCTCAGCCTCTGTGGAGTGGGTGGATGTGCCCCTGATTGACACAAGTCAGGAACCCTAAGCATAAGGCAAAAGGTTGTAGTGATTCCCGCTCTGATGTGCAGAAAACTCTTCTCCCCTAGAGATTCTGATGGAGTTGGTCTAACAGGAGACCAAGAACTCTGCATTTTAAGCATGCATTCAGGTGATTCCTTTTCAGGTAATCAGCATCCAGAAAGCAGTGTCCTAGCGGCTGGGTTCAGAAGGTTCTGGGTGGGACATGCTGGAACAGCTTGGATGCTTTCCACTCTTCTACCAGACAAGCAAGTAGGTTTCCTCCAACAGGCTGGCTCAAATCTGTTCTGTTCATAGCAGCAGCTGTGTTGAGATCATGCTCAGCTTGCTGGGGAGGGCCGCAGTTATAAGCCAGTGGTGTCCTCCATAGGTGCAGTGGGAATGGTGGCCTAGGGACCACGCTTGGGCTATGTCAGTGACCTGGACACAGCCTGGATCCTGAGCTGACATGGCCAATTAACATGGTCCATTAACATTAACATGGCTGGCAGGCCAGTCAAGATG
This sequence comes from Bos taurus, assembly GCF_002263795.3. Classification (NCBI taxonomy): domain Eukaryota; kingdom Metazoa; phylum Chordata; class Mammalia; order Artiodactyla; family Bovidae; genus Bos; species Bos taurus. The sequence goes on from NC_037336.1 coordinate 43,379,396, forward strand.
TAGGCTGTGATGAATCCATATAATCCTTGGTTACCTTTCTCTCCCCTTAAGATTTTAGGAGTAGATATAGAAAGCAGCTGATGATGTACAGAAAGTTTAGTGTAGAGTGGGGAGAGCAGACACTCTGGTACCAGCTCAAAGCCTGTCTTACCACTCAACAGTCATGTGATGTTGGTGATATAACTGTGCCTTAACGTATCCATCTGTAAAAAGGGAATAATAACAGTACCTACCTCATAAGGTGGCTGTCGGGATTAAATGAGGTAAAGAACATAGAGCACTTAGAGTGCCTGGCACATGGTGAGGACAGCCCATGCTGGTGCTGTTATTATGAGCTTATCGTGGTTCATAAGTACAAAAAATTGTCAACGTTTTGGAGAAGGGAACTTTGGGGGTCTGAGATGCTCTCTGGTGGTGGGGCTGTGAAATTCACACAAGAGGAAAGCCCATCTGAATACCACAAGAGCATATACTTCTTTCTCTTGTAAAAGGGTCACAAGATGTAAGCTCATGCCTTCTGACAACTGATGCCTGTCCATGGAGCAGTGGGAGATAGTTCACTGAGATGCCAAGTGGATGGTTACTGATTTTTGCTTGAAGTTTTAAAAAGGATGAGTTCAGTCAGATGTGTGTGTGGGGAGAGCGAGCGCTAACTGGTCCCAGTTTCAAAGGCAATTGCTGGCAGCGCTAACGATGCACCACACAGAGCCAGCAGCATTCGAGCCTTTATGAGCTGGTGTTCCCGTAAATTCTAACCAGCCCTGCAGCTCAGCAGAGCCCCCAGGGGAGCTTCAGCCACAGGTGGGCCCCCAAAGACACTTGCTTCCCAGTTATCCTACTAGTTTTCACCTAAGTGACACTTATTAAGCTCCTGTTGTGTGCCTAACCTTGTGCTGGGTATTGTAGGGGATACAGAAGAGGTGGCCTGTTCCACGATGCACTCAGCTTTGCTCAAGTAGATATGCCGAACAGTTAACAAACTTTATGAAATCTGTCCCTATCCTGTGCACTACCTGCACAGCAGGAATCTTCGGATGCCCTCTTTGATGTCTGCCACACAGGACAGCGTGGCTGAGATGTGCATTCAGCTGTAGCAAGCAGTCTGAAGAGGCCACACCGGTCCTCTGGACACACTGCAGACCATGGGTCAGGCAGGCTTGGGTGAGACCTAGGCTGGACACGCGGTAGATGTCACAGAGGAGACGCACACGCAGCCCACACTCAGACAAGTAACCCGTTTTGGTAGAGTCGGGGTCTGCAGAGGGCTGAGGTCAGGATGCTGGTGGCTACCGGGTGCCGGGTTTGGATGCTGTGGAGGGGCTCTGCCACAGTGTGGAGCAGGAGCAAGGCGGATGGTCGGGTGGGCTGCATTATAGGAGATTGAGAGGTGGGAGGTGCAGCAGTGCAGCTGTGGCCCGGCCCACTGTGAGCTCCTGACTGGGGGTGCCACACAGACCCGAGAGAGAGCAGCCTGGCTGACGACGCCAAGAAACGAAGTACCTACGTAAACTAGGTTATCTATGGTGAGCGATGTAGGTTTTCTTACCCACCGGTCAACCTTTCTTGTGTTTTACAGATTCAGCCAGTTATTGAAAAAACCTTTCCATTTTCTAAAGTTCCAGAAGCCTTCCTGAAGGTAGAAAGGGGACATGCACGAGGAAAGACCGTCATTAACGTTGTTTAAATAAATATTCGGTTTGGTGATTGTTGGCTCTCTTACTCGGTGAGTGCCTGCAGGCCCCAGCTTTTTTCTAGCCATCCCTTTCCAGATGAGACTGCAAGTTCCATGATATAAAAAACACACTCCTTGCCAGTAATTTTCCATCTTCTGAGCCAGGCACAGAGATTTTATAACCACACTCCCACCCTCAGCCATCACCTTGCTCTGCCCAGGGCTTTCTCCCATCACCTGCCGCGCCTGCCCATCTGCCAAGCTCTCTCTGTGCCAAGCGCAAGGGACACGCGCGTAAGTAAGGACACGATATGAAAATATCCGCACTTGGGCTTGTCTGTAAAGTCAGTGAAAATTGTCTATTGTTTTTTTTCACAGCACATTTGCAAATTGTTGCAGCACTTTCTGTTCTAGTAGCTCAAACTGTTTCACCATCTTAATGTTTGTGAGAGAGTTAAAACTTCCAGCGTGTGGAGGAGTGGCAGCCTGAAGAGCTGACTAAGCTTCTAGACTTATCAGTGAGCACGTTTCAGAGTGGCCAGGGTTTCCTTCGTTTTTTATTCCTCTGCTCTAGAGCTGTCCTCACAGCCCTCAGAGTTCTGAATCTCTTAGGGGCCTATAGAAGAATCTAGCCGGTGATTTGGTTCATTCCTCTCAGAGAATGAAAGGAGATGTTCGAGTTTCTAACTTCTTAAAACCCTTACTTTTGTACATAAGCAAGCTAGTCTTCTCTCAGCAATGGAAACATGCTTCTCTGGGAACTCTTCAGTGGAAATGCAAACCCTTCCACTGGGGCCCAGAGTTCTGCACTTTGACCTCCCCAGTAAGCCCATTGCGGCTGTTGAGCCTCTAGTCTGTGCCCCGCCTTCACTGGTGTAAAGTGACTGTTTGCTGCTTTGCTGTGCCTCCTCATCACTGGGCCTCCAGCACTAGCATTCAGCTTCTGACAGAGACTTGGGTGAGCGGCTTTCTCCTCGGTTTCTTCCTGCTAGACACTCAATTGTAGTGTGTTGGATGAGGGCTTTTCTCTAGAATTACTGTTCCCACCAGTACAAATTTACCTCAGAAGAAAGAGGTTCTTCCAGCTGTAAATAAGCTACTATTGACTTCTCCGAACAAACATCAGCCCTGTTGCCTTGAGGGCTCCCAGCTGGTAGTGAGGGGGCATCTCCACTCAGAAGAGTGACGGGTGCCCTTTTCCCACTGACTCTGAAGTGAGGGCAGTCAGAAATCTCTCTCTGCCCTTAATCCAGCAGCTGTGAAGCCTTCCATGTCGTGATCAGACATTTATTTCTGATGTGCCCCTGACCCTCTTGGAAGTGTTTGGAGGGCTCCTGAATGGATCCTCTCAGATTTTATCAATACAGTTAACCAAAAACAAATTTATTTGAGAGAGAAATTCAACACACACTAGACGGTCTTAGCCCACCGTACTGTGGTTAGTGAGATGAGTAAAGGCCTAAGGCCAGTGCTATACCTGGGAACAGGACCGACGTGGTGGCCGCTGTGGGACACGTGCGTGCAGACTCAAAGCCTGCAGGGTACACTGCTGATGACCGTCATTGCCCACTGCAGACTCCAGAGGATCAACATTTTACAACTGGAAACGAGATATGTGACAGAACACCACTATTCAGTGACGAGGACAGCTTGGCCAGGGAGCGGCTCAGCATTTTCAGTCTTCTTCACTGAAATGCTTGCTGTATTTTAGGGTTCTCAGTCCCAGGATTCAGGCAACAGGGATTGCTTACAGCCTCCTTCCCTTCCCTTCTTTCTGGAGAGAATCGCTGGTCATCCTCTACACCTTCCACACCTCAAGTGTCTGCTTCCTGAAGTAAGTGACGCGAGGCCGCCCCCAGTGGTCAGCGCAGCTGCTTAGGAGGGGGAAACTGGGCTAAAAGATCTGAGTTGGGCAAAGGCCTGCTTAACACTGCAGAACTAGCTGTAGGCGAGTGAGGATGGGCTAATAGATGAGGTCGTGATCGTACTGTTTCAGTAGGGGCGCAGGCAGAGGACCAACACTCACATGTGGCGGTCTAGAGCGGCCGCAGGTGAGTGGGAATGCAGATCCTGCTAATGTTAGTGGACGTGCACATGATAGCTCTGTAAATTTGCTAATTTTTAATATTAACAGAAACATACTTGGTTTATACTTAGTTCCTTAAAATATGTCTGAACAGCTAAGGCTTTCCCACTTTACAGCATAATTATGAGTCCAGAAAACAGAGGATCAGGGACCAAAATTGCAGGCCTAATAAAATGACTTCTTCTCAGATGCTGAAGCGACTCCTACCTTACAAACTTGAGCTTCTGTCCTTCCCTTTAAAGTGTACAGGACTTGTAGGCCTGCAAGGTTGGTAAGTTTGGTCCTGTTCTCTATCTTTGGAAATAATTTAAAACATACATCATCTCTTAAGGTCTTAGTATAACTTTTTCCAAAAAGCACCCTAAAGCTGCTAAGGAGGCAACCTGTTTAGGCAGCTCCTGAAAGGAAAGGGAACAAACAAGAGGACAGATGATTGTTTTAAAATGATCACAATCTTTTGATGAGAGGTTGTCCTGGTCACAGGAACGTGATTCAAGAGAGACTTTAGAGTTGTTGAAGGAGCAGGTCTACTCTCTTCTTGGCGCTTCCAGCAGCAGGCCTTTTTTTAAGTAAGGTAGCTCTGGAAGGCCTCCAGAAATATTCTTCCTGTGTTCTTTACTCAGGTCTACAGGACCATGGCTTCCCACACTTGTGTTAACTTCTCTTTGCTGACAGTGTTAAGGATAAGGTGATTTTGATCATACTGTGTACCCCCTGAAAGAAAGAAAAGGAAAATGATAAAGGGAAATGTGCCCATGTGAAGGAGCTGTAGCAAGACAGTTTATTACACCACCAGGGCAGCAAGAGTAAGCAAGGTGTGAAACCACGTGCCTCGAGGAAGGCACACAGGAGGGAAAGCCCAGAACTGCCTCCGAGGACTAAGGCTCCACCCACTGGGGGTGATGTGTCAAAGCCCCATCAGAGGACGTCAGCAGCTCCATACTGATGTCCTACCTCCCCAGGCTCCTTTTCCTACTCAAATCTTAAAAGCTAGTTCATGGTCACTCTTAAGATCTGTGAAACTGGGGGGAACAGGAAAGAAGCTAGAGATGGGAAAGGAGCAAAGATGGTGACAAATATTCAGTGGCGGGATCGTGGATTTGAGATGGCAGTGGAAGAAAGCAGGCAGGCTCAGAAATGGAATGGTCATCGGGACAAACTTTGCATCAACAACGAACAGTGGTGGTATTAGGTCAAAGGGGAGGTTGGAGTGACAGCCCGAAGTATAGTGGGCAGAGCAGCATTCCCACTTCTGGGAACCGACAGGCTGTGGTGCATAAAAACTCACAGCATTTAATATGCTGAGTTCCACTGAACTGTAAATCCAATACAGTTTCCATACGCTCCCTTTCACCTACCAGATATTTCAGATTCTTTAGTGTTAAAAATAGCCTCATGGCCTCTACTTTCAATGGCGAAGTATCATGGACAAAAGAAAGGGTCATGTGTTGTTTTTTTTCCCTAGTGTGGCGTAAACATCCTTTCAGGTACTTTTCAGCACAAGCCTCTGTACCAATTGTTATAGCACCTAGGACTCTGTCAGAATTAAAATCTGCACATCTTAATGCAGGGTAAGTGTGACTGGTATTGAAATCATAGTGCAGCCTTAAGCCAAGGGGAATCAAATATTCTTATTGTCTTTTAAAACCTCCAAAAGGTCTGAGAAGTTACATAGTTTTGATGGAAGAAAATAATCTCTTGTGCCCCTCTTGGAAGAAACTGATTCATCATCATCATAACTGAGCGCCTCTGCACAGCTAGATACAGGACGGAATACAAAGCAAGCGCCCTGGGCTTTTTATGCTGAAGTTTGCAGTGAGATCAAAAGTTACCACCACCACAAATCCTGCCGTCTCCACTGAGGCACGCACACTGTACTGCATTGAGATGTCAGAAGTATTATCTTAAGGTCACAATGCACTTTTTCATTCTTCAAGATTATAATATCTTAAACATACTTTTTGTGTATATCATAATTCTAGAGTTATGACAACTAGAAAGTTCTTGAAAAATAATTTGATTCATTCTGCTGCCTTTGGGGAGAAATAAAATCCCAAACTTTGATCTTTTTAAAGTTAGCATGAATCAGCTTACACTATTGTCATGTCTTTGGTCTGAAATAACATATAGATGTCTATCAAAATATCAGGAGATGGGTTAAAAGGAATAAATCTTGTAATATTAGTAGCTAACACATGGTCAACAACTGTAGCCAAGGAAACTCAGTCTCCTATGAAGTGCCCTGAAGAGAGCTGTATTTCTGTCTCGTCTGCACAGGATGTGAGTTTGTGGCCCTGCTCTGTCTTGTCCACAAGATGGCATCATTCTCCCACATTCGGAGACATTTAAACCCAGTTGACCAAGATAGCAAGGGACTACTGCAGCTACCTTGCTCGAACGCAGAGAGGTCACAAATAGACCAGAACAGTATCCTTATTCCAAAGGCATTGGACTAATTTGTGTTGCATTTTAGGAAGTGACCTTGGAGCTTTAAAGTGAAGCCCCTAAGGAGAAAGTTCCTGAAGCCCCACAGTCCTTTTCAGAGTCAAGACTAGAAGCCAGGTATCCTTACTCCTGGTCAGCTGCCAGCATAGCAAGTGGGGAAAATCCCATATGCTTGGAGCTTCCAGAGTGTAAGGTCTCTGAAGCTAAGGTACTGTCTTTTCCCACCCCACCACTTTGGTATCCCCAGTCTCTGGCCCAGAGCTGGTCACACTGTGGGTAAGTGGGTACCCAACAAGTACATGTTGAAAGAATAAAAGGAATGCTCTAAGACACTTGCTCAGAAAGATCACAGTGACCTTAACCCTGGACACAGGAAGTGGATCATACTGTAAGAGACACTAGTCCATATTTCCCTCCACATCTGTGTTTCCAATTAGTCACATTTCTTTGGCTTCTCTGGAGGTGTTAAAACTATCTTGTACAGACTGAGGAGCTCCAGTTTAACAAGTTGATCCAAATAAGAATTAAGATAGTGACTCAACCGATGAACCTCAGGCTGATCATCTATAAAATGGGTATCTTGTGTACATATTGACAAGTCTGTTGTGCCAGCCTACAATGCATTCGTCTCCTGTTGCATTTTATACAAGGTATGATGCTGGGCCCCATCCAGCCTGGAGCCAGACGTTGCTTAGTTTTGCTCCGTAAGTGTAGTGCCCTGCCTCCGTCTCAGTGAACTCGGTTTGCCTCTGAGCACCTTTTGCTCCTCTGAGTCTCTGTGACCTCAGACCCCATTGTGAGGTGGCTTGACCACTCTCCCCACCCGCAGATCTGAATCAGTGGCCACCAAAGCCCCTGATGGAAATGTTCAGGCTTATTCTCCATTTTCTACAAGTTAGTTTAAAACTCAGTTACAAGCTATTTCTTTAATCCTATATCTTAATTTTTAATGACAGCTTTGGTCTAGATCCCTGACTCAAGTAAAACAGAGCCAACTTTCTAGCCATAATTTAAAACTGTGTGTGTGTTATATTATATAGTTTCACTAAATTTACAAACATCACCACACTGGTTTTCTGATATGGAATAGAAAGTCTCCATTAATAATTTAAAGCAAAATTACCCCATATGACACAAAATGCACTGTCTTCATTTACTTGTCAGCAGCAACAAGAGTTTACTAAATTCCCATGTCTACATTTGGTAACTTTGTTTTATTTTAAAATTATCATCAGTAGTCCTCCCAGACTGGCAGTATGGGCATTACCCGCAACCCTGTCAGACATGCAGGGTTGTACCCCAGACCTCCTGAATCAGGACCTCTGAGGGCAGGGGACCAGCAATCTGTGTTTTAACAGCCCCTCCAGGAGATTCTGATGCAGATAAAGTTGGGAAACCACTTGCCTAAATAAACGTATTTGGTCTTCTCCAGGCACCATCAATCAGTTCACTCCAGAGTAACTTCACTGAGCAAATGTTCAGTTGAAATCTCTTTGGCTGTGTTTGTTGTTCGTTTTAATTACTTTTCAGTCTTAGATTTTAGGTTACTTGCATGTACATGAGTACCATCAGCTATATAGACTGAGCCTTTTAACTTGTGATTTTTAGTCTGTTGTAATAAATGCTTTAAAGTCGGCCCATGTCCAGATTCCACCTCAGCACTGTGGGTGTGGCCAAACTGACTCACCCCTCTGAACTTCAGTTCTGAGGGGCTGTAAAATGGGGAGAGGAGGGATAACACAGGCCTCTTAGGGCTGCTGTGGAGATCACGTGAGATGACGTGTGTACAGTGTTTATTTAGCACTGAGGCTGGCACAGCATAAGGGATCACTTACTATTAATAGTGCGCCCGATGTCAAAAGTAGAGCTTTTTAGTTAACTAAAGAAAGACACAACAAGGCAGATAGGGGAAATAATCCTTACCTTTGATATCTAAAACTAAATTTGGCTTAAGCTTGCTGTAGATCCTGCCGTCAGGCTTCATGCTCCAGAACTGACTGTCAGCATTCTGTTCGAGCGCCAGGCCCAGCTTTGAGCCAGAGGTTACGAGGCTCCCCGAGATGGTCAGGCAGCAGTCCTCTGCTATCTGCTCAGCAGAAAGGACAAGGTATCTTACACATGGAGGGACACACATTCAAGTACCCTTGTAAGCAGTCCCCTGGGTAAGCTGATTTTTAAAGTTACCTTCGTTCCCAGCTTCATTTACACATGAGTATTTCAGCGTTTAGCCATGGTAACTGGGATCAAACAAATATTTATGCCCTTCGTTTCGGATGACATCAGTAATGGAAAGTTCTCAGTTTTTGTCCTTTGTATGAGGAGACTTAAGCCCTTTGTGACGTCCTCTGGTTTATTAGTAAGGGAAGCCTCAGAACACTATAAGTGCCCATCATTTACTTCTCGCTCCTAGAAAGGACTATGAGCTGCATCTGGGTCTGTAGCTAAATCCTCTCTGATGTATCTACCCCGCTCAGCCTGAGGCTTCCAGCATATGACTGTATCTCTAATTTTGAAGGCTGTTGTAGCACTGAAGTTGCTAAAAGGGCATTTTATCATTTTAAAACTTGGAATTCCATTTATTCTCTTGTGTTCCTTCATGAGAAATATCTAAAATTTTCTTCAAAGGCACGCTATCCAACTATAAAGAGTGTGTTCTAATGCAAAAATCTTACGGCTTCTTCTATGAAGTGAATCTACCTTTAACATATAAACAAGGTATGGTAGTCATTTTCATATGGCATTCACACAAATTGATGTAGAACATGCTTTTGAAAAGTGTACCATTCCATGTTGAGATAAAAGGATTCTGATAATCTAGTACACTTTACTTTTTCTCACTGACTGAACTACTGGATTCAAAGTTGTTAAATAATATCACTGAAATGTTCATTAGAAATAACTGCTGGAAGATGCCATTTCCTTGAATTAAGATAATTCGCAGACAGAAGTTGGCATTTTCAGTTCAGTCGCTCAGTAATGTCTGACTCTATGACCCCATGGACTGCAGCACGCCAGGCCTCCCTGTCCATCACCAACTCCTAGAGTTCACTCAAACTCATGTCCATCGAGTAAGTGATGCCATCCAGCCATCTCATCCTCTGTCATCCCCTTCTCCCGCCTTCAGTCTTTCCAAGAATCACGATCTTTTCAAATGAGTCATTTCTTCACATTAGATGGCCAAAGTATTGGAGTTTCAGCTTCAACATCAGTCCTTCCAATGAATATTTAGGACTGATTTCCTTTAGGCTGGACTGGTTGGATCTCCTTGCAGTCCAAGGGACTCTCAAGAGTCTTCAGCACCACAGTTCAAAAGCATCAATTCTTTGGTGCTCAGCTTTCTTTATAGTCCAACTCTCACATCCATACATGACTACTGGAAAAACCATAGCTTTGACTAGATGGACCTTTGTTGGCAAAGTAATGTCTCTTCTTTTTAATATGCTGTCTAGGTTGGTCATAACTTTTGTTCCAAGGAGTAAGTGTCTTTTAATTTCATGGCTGTAGTCACCATCTGCAGTAATTTTGGAGATGCTACTGTTTCCCCATCTATTTGCCATGAAGTGATGGGACCAGATGCCATGATCTTAGTTTTCTGAATGTTGAGCTTTAAGCCAACTTTTTCACTCTCCTTTTTCACTTTCATCGAGGCTCTTTAGTTGTTCTTCTCTTTCTGCCATCAGGGTGGTGTCATCTGCATATCTGAGGTTGCTGATATTTCTCCTGGCAATCTTGATTCCAGCTTGTGCTTCTTCCAGCCCAGCGTTTCTCATGTTGTACTCTGTGTATAAGTTAAATAAGCAGGGTGACAGTGTACAGCCTTGACGTACTCCTTTCCCTATTTGGAACCATTCTGTTGTTCCATGTCCAGTTCTAACTGTTGCTTCCTGACCTGCATACAGATTTCTCAGGAAGCAGGTCAGGTGGTCTGGTATTCCCATCTTTTTAAGAATTTTCCAGTTTGTGGTGATCCACACAGTCAACGGCTTTGGCATAGTCAATAAAGCAGAAATAGATGTTTTTCTGGAACTCTCTTGCTTTTTCCATGATCCAGTGGATGTTGGCAATTTGATCTCTGGTTCCTCTTCCTTTTCTAAAACCAGCTCGAACATCAGGAAGTTCATGGTTCACGTATTGGCTGAAGCCTGGCTTGGAGAATTTTGAGCATTACTTTACTAACGTGTGAGATGAGTGCAATTATACAGTAGTTTAAGCATTCTTTGGCATTGCCTTTCTTTGGGATTGGAATGAAAACTGATCTTTTCCAGTCCTGTGGCCACTGCTGAGTTTTCCAAATTTGCTGTCATATTGAGTGCAGCACTTTCACAGTATCATCTTTTAGGATTTGAAATAGCTCAACTGGAATTCCATCACCTCCACTAGCTTTGTTCATAGTGATGCTTTCTAAAGCCCACCTGACTCCACATTCCAGGATGTCTGGCTCTAGGTGAGTGATCACACCATCGTGATTATCTTGGTTGTGAAGATCTTTTTTGTACAGTTCTTCTGTGTATTCTTGCCACTTCTTCATCTCTTCAGCTTCTGTTAGGTCCATGCCATTTCTGTCCTTTATCAAGCCCATCTTTGCATGAAATGCTCCCTGCCTTTTTCGGTGCCTCTGTATTAGTTGCTTCTGTTTCTTATGCTCTTCTCTAAATGTCTAAAGGGTAAAGGATGATTCTCCCTCAAGCACAGCAGACCTAGTTAACAAGCTGTCTTCCTTTCACAAGGATGTATGCCGCCTGCTGACTCATGGGCACCAGTATTAAAAAAAAAAAAATCAGGAGCAAACAGTCAAGCCCATAAAATAAAAGAGTTGAAAAGATTATCTACAATAGAAGCATGAGTTCTCTCATAAATCTTACTGTGCTCAGCGTTTAAATGTGCATTATGGTGGGAGCAACAGGAGGGAAATTACAAGGCATGACAATTAGGAACAGAGTGTTATACACGGGTGGTATCTCTTCACTCTTCACCGAGTCTATGGGGTCCTTCAAGATGCAGACCAAGAGAGATCTGTGTTGATAGTGATGAGGCTTAGAGGTTTATTTCTATAACAAGAAGGTGAAAGGAAAATAGGAGAGTAACACAGACACTTCCTTTTTCCATTCCATTTCTGTATAAAATCAAGTATAAAGTTGTTTCTTGGATCAGTGCTAGATTTACTTCTTTTTTAGGTTCCTTGACTATTTCTATCAGAGCTAAGATGTATTTTCATGAAAAATGTTCCAACTTATTTCCAAAAGAGCTCTGGAAATTGTCAAGTAGCATCTACTTGAAGAGAGATGCCCTTACAGACCCTGGTCTAACCCCAAAGCTCACCCTGCATTTGATGCATCCTTCTTGATAAATCCAGATCTGGTCATCAGCTCCGACATCCTCCATGACCTGTATTCTGAGAAGCTTCAGATCCTCTAGGTTTCCATTGGTTGACATGAATAACCCTGTTGCTTTGTTTCGAAGTCTAAAATAAATTCGTTTCTAGAAGATAAGAACCCACGCGATAGTCACTGACACGCATTTTACAAGCACTGAACAGCATCAGCAGCAGGGGCAGAATCCAGAATGAGGCTGGGTCAGGAATAACTGCTGTGTCAGAGTTTCAGAGGCTTTAGGATTTTCTCAATGAAGAGAGAGTGACAGAATTTCAGAGAGCCTGGGGCTGGGAGCTGCCTATGGACAAGCCAGGGCTTGGGACATACCACGTTTTGATGTTGGATGTCATAACATTTCTGAAGCAGTCATAACTGCTTTTAGCACCAGAAACATAGCCCAAATTCAGAAATTCTCACGGGGTGGGGTGGGAGAGAAGCCAATTTCAAACTAATTGAAACTAAAAAGTTATTTACCAAAAAAATTTCAGAGAACAGTCTATTCGAAACACCCAGAAGAAGAAAATACCTGAACAAAAGGTCGTAGAGAACCTATTTGGTGACAGCCACTGAATTCATACCACTTAGGCACTTCCGCTGGTGACAGTAGGAACTGTCGGCCCCTGTAATTGCCATATTCGTAAGTAACCCATCTGGAAAACAAAAGGAGAGGACTTCAGTAAGTGGCAATGGCCATTTGACAATGAGCTCCAATTATATTTTCAGAATGTTTCGATTTTTAGGCTAAGCTTTTATATAATACTTGAAATATACATTGGATATAAAAAAAAAGGAAACTACTTTATTTTCAAAAACAGTTACAGCACCCATTTCTTGACAAATAACAAATTCATGGTACGTGAGTATTTATGCCCCAAAGTTCCACTCTTGAAGAGAAGTCGGTAGGTTTTTTTTCCAGTAAGGCAATGAGCTAAAGCTAGTCTTTTAGCAGGACAGCCCAGTACTTCCTGTGAGCTTTAAATGGTTAATACTCGTAAAGTTCATATACATAGTAAGCGTTCCATAAGGATTAGATAAAAATAAATAATAAAATTTTGTTTAAAATGAGAATAATCTTCCTCAGTCCAGAAAACTGCTAAAGACCTAAACTGCTCAGGTCTGTTCCACCCAGAAGTGCTGTGATACCCACACATGAAGTATGGGTTCCAGCACAGACCAGCAGGCAAGCAGCCTTCCTCTTGGGTTGACGTATTATATATCAAGGAAGAATGTTCTCTGTTTTTAATCCCGGAACTCTAAAATGTTACCATCTTAGCTATTTTATCATAAAAACAAAACACTAATTTAAACCTGTTGGGGAAGAATGTCACGTATAACTCTACCACCCTAATAACCTGAATTTGTTTTTTAAATAGCCATAGTTCACTCCAATGTTTGATGCCTTCAGACTATACCTATTGTTTTGGTGAGTGAATGAAAACACCTCCTTAAAAACATATTACACTGATAGTCTGTATTCATTTTTTATGTCTTGATTTCAGAATTATTCAAAGCTGAGAAAAATCTTCTCATGTTGACCTTTAATCATTTAGCATATAGCATCTGTTGGTCACTCCTGGCTGAAGGAAAATCGCAGCCCTTACTCTAAAATTAAATGACTTGGTCTTTCAAAGGGATAAGCAAAATCAGTTCTTTTTTCCTACTTGCTAAAAAAAATACTTAATAGATTTATTACAGTGTTCACCTAGAAACTTTGAGAAATGTTAAAGTTCTTAGCTTAAGTCAACTGAAAATCTAGATGAAGAGATGATGCCACACACATGGCTTTTCCAAATGGGAAAAGTATACTATGAGGGATCATAAATACTAACCCTTACAGAAAATAAGGGATTATACATCAATTTGGTTAAGGTGACATAGAAAAGAAATATGATCAAACTTAATTTTTAAAGTCTACTGAATAAACAAATAGGTAACTCACTTACATGCCACCAATCACCTGGACAGAGCGTATGTGTGTGTTGAATCCTAGGGATCGGAGATTAACTATTTCTGTATTAAATTCAATCTTTTTTCCTTTGAAGTCTTCTCTTTCAAAAAGAATAATTGTTGGCTCAGAAAATTCCTATTTAGGAACAAAAATAATGTTTTATTACTCCTCCTTGATGGTAACTTGAGCTCATGTGAAAATCATCTTGTTTAAAAGACAAAGCACAATATCTGGCCAGCTTTGACGGCTCGTAAGTTCCCTTTCTCAGAAAGTCTGGGTGTTTATGTGCTCCGGAGCTAGAGAGAGGAAAAATGGAGGCCAGAAAGTTTCCCCTTGCAGAGAAAGGTAGGTGAATATAAAATTTTTTTTCCCCAAAAAAATGGGGAAAACAGCCCAAGCATAAAGAAATAGCTGTGTACACCTGGACTGTCAATTCTAATGGAATTTATTTTCAACTTGGCTGTTCTCTATTGAGATTAGGAGGAGCTAGAAAGCCAAGGAGATATAAATGGTGAGGGGTTGGGGGCTATAGTGATCTCTGGGGTCGAGTGGCAACTTGGCCCGATGAAGGAGCCTTCCACTTAAATGCATTTTTAAATGTCTTTTGGTGGTGGTGTTTTTTTAACTGTCAATGAGACAGTGATTCTGTATACTGCCAAACTGTCCTGTAGGAATAATTGTTAGGAAGAGGGAAAAAACAGGATGGGAGCCCCATGTTCAGATGATCACTTAAAGAGGACGACAGCATAGAAGCCCACTGATTTTCAGAGAAGTTGGCTGTTGGTGCTTGTTTTTCAAATCACAGACCTTTATGACCCTAGACTAAGCTCCAGTGATGATAATCCTAAAATCATAAAATGATAAATCAAAAATTCTCCAGCTTAAAAGTTTTGTGGCAAGGGTGTGGTATCTTACTGCTTCGTTTATTGGTCTTTCTACACATCAAGGCATAGCACATAAACACAACAGATCTGTGCAGAGGCAGTCTATATGGTCTTGGAATTATGTTAAACATAGAAGGAAAACTGTAGTAGTATTACTACTTTGTACTTTCACTGCACGTTTGTCTGAGACGGTATGCCAAAACATACCAAGCACTCTAATTTAGTGACAACCACCTAACGATTTTGATTATGTCACAGTTAAAACATATGTTCTTAATAGGTGTAAAATGTACATTTCCTCATAATCAAAACTTAAAAGAATATCAGTGCCAAAAATTATGTGAGCATACATGTACTAAGTTCTGGCTGAAGGAAAACATTTGAAAGCTTTACCTCTGAAGTGTGTTTGTTTTTATTATTCTTAACAATATCTGTAGGTAGCTCTTAGAACTCCAGGCAGGTTAAATATCCAATTTTTAGGCTTTTTGTTATTTGTAAGTTAATGAATCTTACACATCATCCCATATTCCACTGCTACTATTTTCACATCTCAAGCAAGGTCAACATTTTTGTTATATGAAAGGGCAGGAGGGGATGAGAAAAAGCCAACTCACACATATGTTCTTTCTACCTTTAACACTACAATCACTAACTATACATTGCAAGCTTTTTACCAGCTACCAAATACTAACATGTTTCCCAAACTGTCAGACCCCAGACTTTTAACATCTGAACCTTATTCTTATAGTTTTGTTCTATTGAATATTGCTTTGTGTCAAAATTAACGATTTCTGGTCAAAAAGGAGCACTATAATCTGGATTAGCACATACATGATAAACTGGGGGAAGTAATTTGATTACAAATCTCTGAAACAACAGAATAAATAGATTTTAAACCTATAAGGAATTTCTGCAAGTCAGTAATGACAGAAAACTAAAGAGCTGGGCAAAGGATATACGTAGGCAATTCACTGAGCAGAAATCCAAGTGACTAGTAACTAACAAAGAGAATACTCTCTACCCCATTCTTTCAAAGTGACAAAAGTTAGAATGTCAGAATACTCAGGAATCACAATGATACCGGAAATAGGAACCCCCATGCACTGCCGGCCGCAATGTAAAGTGGTGGAATTGGGTGGTACCTGGTGAAACTGCATACTCATGCACATGAAGTCCAGTATATTCCCCTTTAATCTGTGTTCCCCAAAGACTCCCTCTCAGGGTGATCCATTATGCTGTATGTACATCTGGTTATTGACTACATATTGTATGTACATATTACATCATGTACACACATTAGACTCTAGACATACATACAGCATAATGGATGACTCAAAAATTCTTAATGTAAATAGTTATGTTTATAACACGAGAACTATAGCATAATACTGTATATAAAATAAAAGCCTTTATGCATATTTTTATAAAACATACATTTTATAAGAATATCCAAGCTGTACCCCAAACACATTAGAATGGGTGCCTGTAAAGGGAAAGGTATAGATATAGGGGTCGGGTATGAAATGGAAAAACGAGCCAGAGGGCCTTGAACTAGCCCATGAGAGTGCACCAGGCTGACCCAACACTGCCTGCCCCTCAAGTCTGAGAAAACAGCAAATGAAACCAATTTACATTTTAAAGATCTTCAAAGAGACCATGTAATTATTTTTTTCTGCCTCCAAATTGTCCATGAGGAAGTCTACCTGCCGGTGCCCTTGCTCTGACTCGGCTTTGTATCTCTGTTAGCACTGTATTCACCCTGATGTACTTACAACATCTATAAAACGAAGAGACTTGAAAGTTGCTCCAGGGTGGCATCCCATTGCAGACAGCGAAGGATAGTGGCCTTCCTCCAACACGTACTGATTACCAGAGAAATTTTCTCCATCATATGCAACCCAGCTACAAAGGAAAAACCACACACATGTACAGTGTAATCTGAGTCTTCCTGGTCTAAAAGTCTGATTTTTAGAGGTAACCTGCCATTCAATAAATACAATGCTGCTTATGGCTAACGGTGTTCTCTCTTCAAAAATGTCTGGATATATTTACTGCATTTCATCTTGTAGGAAATTAATAATCATAGTAACTTTGCATTGCATTTGGGAAATAAATTTGTTTTTCTCCATGTAATGATTCATTCTTTCACCTTTCCACCTTCCAGCATTCCTTGCTCATGGTGCCACCATTCTACTCCAGGCCAAAGTGGTTTTGTCAAGCCCTTGAAGCTTCTCATACACTAATCCTCAGTGTATGATTAAAGGCATTACTAACACTGCTATTATTATTATTATTTGGCTTAATTCTTCATCACCTTTTGCATAGATTGTTCTAAAGGCTTCCTGATCCCTTCTCCTGGCTTGGACTCCTTGCCTGGCCTGTCTTGTGTATCCCGTGGTGTCCGTCTAAGCTCACATGCTGAGGGAAGTCGTCATCTGAGTCCACCCTCCCTGTCCAAAGTCACTTCCCCTTCCCCAAATACAGAGACCACCCAGCTAGTGAGGGCAGCGTGCCCCTCATCAGCACTCCAGTCCAGCCATGCACTTGCCTAACATTCAGAATGCCCACCTTCCTCCTCCCGACCTGTAAACAAATCTACCTTGGGATGAGCCTTGGAGATGACCTAGAATCCCTTGACAGATGACAGGAGAGAACTACAGTGCAAAGAACCTGGCCTCAATCCCACTGCACAATGAGGGGATGACGTTGAACTCCTGCCCACACAGATTGATGCCTGTGTCCTCTGACGTCCAGCACCCAGTGCTCTGAAGTATACTTCAGTACTCACTATTTGGTGGTTTTATAGTGCCAAGCACCTACAGGTATATTTACATGCTGGTGTGAATCCTGTTTCCCACACTGATTGGGCTCTTCCAGTCCACTGTTTTGCTTACCTGCCTCCTAAAACTCTACAAGACTTGGTAGAGAAGGAATCATCAATTTGACTTGTTGTTTCTCCAAAACATTGACTGCAACCTTGAAAGTGTGGTTCCGAAAACAAGTGAATCTTTGAAAACAGTAAACAGAAACAAGTAAAATTATATTCCTAAGTATATTCATTCAGCCTTTGAAATGATGACCAAACACGACCTGTTAACTTTTGTTACAGTAAACTGGTGTGAATTTTATAAATCCTTTAATTTTCTGTATCTATATTAATTAGAAGTATTTTGGCTGCACCACTCACGACTGTTTAATTCAGAGTCATCAAAGGACAGTCCAACAATAGAGGCAGCTTTCTACAGAACATCCTATCCTGTCCTAACAAGCTGTGCGGCATTTTAAAGCTTTATTGTGGCCAAAAGTAATTGTTTATAGGCCTATCATTTATAAGAAACTATTTTGGAAACATGTAGTGCAGTTTTCCTCCCTCAGTGGAAGTCACCTGCTGACTTGTTAGACTCTGTGTATGCCAATAAAGGAGGCTACAGTGGCGTTTGTGCCTCTCTAATTATGGCTGTCTGAACACTTACATTAAAAAGTCTTAAATAATGAATTTAACACTTCAGTTGATGTAGCGAGTCAGCACTCCAAAGGCTTAAGTGAGAGACCATATAAAAGAAGCCATATAAAATGTCTAATGCAGACACAGCAAATATGAAAATATATTTTATTGTTTACCACAATAACTATATGCCATTGTTTGAAATACTAATCCCAGTATATTAACATAAATAATCCACTGTAATGATATAAAATTTAACTTAACATATAAAAACATTGTATAAGAAGTATTTAGATATGGGTCAGTGTTATCAATTAAGCCTTGCATGATCAGTTGGTCAGTCATGTCTGACTCTCTCTGACCCTATGGACTGTAGCCCATCAGGCTTCTCTGTCCATGGGATTTTACAGGCAAGAATATTAGGAGTGGGGTGCCATTTCCTCCTTCAAGAGATCTTCCCAACCCAGAGATCCCAATCCAGGATCTCCCTGCATCTCCTGCATTGGCAGGCAGATTCTTTACCACACTGGCAGGCGGATTCCCTACCACTGAGCCACCTGGGAAGCCCCCTAATTAAGCCTTACTGTAAACTGAAATCTAATTTTAAAATACGGTTTTGCTTTCAGGCATGAAAATGGGTAAAACAGTATGTCCCTAAATGTATTATGTTTTACACATAAATTCAGCTTTTCAATGGAAGGTTTCTAATTATGAAAAATAGAGAATTTGTTAAGTTACCTGATTTCGTCTCCTTGGGCCAGTGAAAGAATCCTAAGAATTTTTAAAGGGAAGAGAAAAGGAAATGAGTAGGGTAGACATCTTGAAAGTTTTTTCTCTATATCATTAACTATTACCATTAAAAATAATCTCAGGATAGTTTCTATAATAAAATGTTTCATGAACCAGAAGCACACATTAAGGAAATCCAAAATTCAGGCAAATGTTCTCATAGAAAAATATAACTCCTTACCAAACATATGGGTTGAACAGAGGAGATCTTACAGTTTTTGCCTCCCCAGTCCTCAAAGCTGGTATAGAAACCTTTATCCAGTATGTACTGTTCTCCTGTGAAGTCAGGATTTTCATAGGCTACCCATCTAAAGAAACAAAAGCACTGACTCATTATAGTTCATAGTCTACATTTGTAACAAATCACACATTTGGGTAAATACGTATCATAGAGCAACTTTCATTTATTTTACTAATTAGTAATTTAATTTTTCTTGCTCTCCATTAATCTTTTAGGAGCAGATAATTTGTAGGACAAATCAAAGTGGCAAGAAAAAGAATATCTTTGCATGAATCTTTTGATGTTCTCGCTTACCAAATCCTATTCCCTGAGAAAGCTCCAATGAGAATATTTCTATTTCTGATTCTAAGGAGACAGGTTGGACTTTCAAGAAATACCTGTAAAAACTCTTCTAATAAACAACTAAGGATTCTTTAATGTTGATAACAAAAAGTTATCTTTCCAGAAAGATATTACAGAAGTTATGTCTCTATTACACAACAAATCACACTGGGAGTGGGTGGGGGAAGCTGACAGAAAAAAAAAAATGCTTTAAATAATCATAAAATAGCTAAATAATGAAAATTTTGTTTCAACCAGGATTTCCAACGTAACACAACTATATAAAAAGCAAAACTGAGCAAACTCTCGGGAATACTAAGAACAGATCTCCTGGAATGTTTTCACATTTTTTATCTTTTAAATGATCTACACTCAGAGAGGAAAGTCAACAAAACCACCTTATTGATGCTGTTTCCTATCCAAAGATAAAGTCTTTGAAGGGAAAAAGTTTTTCAATTCTGTTACATTCAAGAGATACTCAAGGTTTCCCCCTCAGTTAATTCACTGCCCTGCACTGGTCCTCTCACAGCTTAAAGGAGTAATACCTTTATGCCTATGGTACTTTCCAAAAGTACTTTCCAAAAGACTTTTTACATCTGTTATCACATTTATTCTTCTACAAAAGAGAACAAACTTGACTCCATGTTGAATCTGTTCCTTTGGCTCTAACCTTTGTGCTCTGTAGCCCGTGCTTAGTCATGCTGGTGCGGCACCTCTGTAAAGGGGTGTTGCTTATACACTGAAATGATGTTGATTCTCAAGACTCTGACCTTTAAAGGTGTAACACTTTCCCATTCATATAGAGAGAAATAGCTCTACAACAGAAAATTATAATTGTCTCCTGGAGGCTTATAGGAACACTGTGACTGGACCTACATGGATAGCTGCCAAGAACAAAGGATTGCAGTACCAAGACATTTGTAACAATCTGCCACACCTCCTTCCCTTTTGGAGTGAAAGAAGCCTGAATTCTGACCTGAGTGATGGTTCTTTGGGACAAAGATGGCCCACCATCTTCTGGGTCTGCCGGCTTTCTAAATAAAGTAGCTATTCCTTGCCCTAACACCTTGTCTGTCAGTTAACTGGCCTGTGGTGTGGCGCGCAGTCTGAGCTTGGAGTCAGTAACAGGGAGGAACTGTTTTTCACATGTTACAGAAAGGAAAACCTAAAGACACAGAAAAAAATTATTCATTTAACAGACTGGTCATTTACCATGTGTGCTGGGGTACTAGGAATGCAAGGTGAAAAAGACAAGATTCTTGCCCTCAAAAGTTCAGAGATGGGTAAGAGGTATCACATGGAATTATTTGTTGCTGTTTGTTCTGAATGGGATGTGACCTGTCCACGCTGACACAGTCAGTCAGTGGCCAAGGATGAATGAACCCTTGTCCGAGGCTCCTGAGGCTCACCAGGTCTCATTCTTGACCTGAACTGCCACCTACCCTGTAAAGTATCTTTTCACTTACTACTCTACTTAATACAGCCCACATGCTTCACAATTAGAACAGATTATAACTTATCTAAAGGGCTGGACTTAAAAACTCAAGTACAGTTATTACTTGGAAATAAACAGCCATCAAAGAGAACACTGCAAAAACCTCAAGTGATAATTAGTTATGACAGCTAACATCCGGACTCACTTCTGGCCATCTGAATGGAGAAACTGCCATAAGCACCAATCACAGTCAATTTTAGAAAATACTGCTCTCCCACTTCAGAAGCTCATTAAGCAATTTTAAAATTCTATTCTCCAACACTGTGAGATGAAGAATTAGGAGGCTGGTTCTAAATATGGTCATTACATTAACTTTCAGATAACTTTAAAGAGATCCCTTAAGCTTTGTACAAGTCTGTATTTTCATTTTTAAGTAAGGGCACTGACCAAGATCCCAGTGCTGACAGGGTAAGGCTGTACAGCTCATGGGTGCCTGAGTATGTGGCCTCTGTTCACACAGCCTTTGGCTTAGTCATGAAGAGAAAAAAACAGAGGGATCGCAGAACACTGCAACAGGGGAGGGATTTCCACAGAGCAAGAAAATCTACTTTACAAAAGCCAGGACCTAAAAATAATCAAAGAAGTTAAGACATATCACAAAAAAGTTCTCCTGACAAGGCTCTGGATCCATAGCAAGTTAGAGAGGCACAGAAGGTTACAGGGTCAGGAGGCTTAAAGTCCTTTTTGCTTGACTGTTTTTTTACTTTAAGGTTTGAAAGGAAAACAGCCAGTGAGGAGGGAAAGACAGAAACCTCAGGAAACAAGACGAGCAAGCTTTGAAAGACACTTCAGCCAGTGCTTTTGTTGGTATTTGTTTAACAAGTGTGGGTACTGTACTTCCCTATAAAACTAAAATACAGTACTTGTAGGAAAACACCCAGTCCAGGTTCAATGCATGAGACAGGGTGCTCGGGGCTGGTGCACTGGGATGACCCAGAGGGATGGGATGGGAAGGGAGTGGGGAGAGGGGTTCAGGATGGGGAACACATGTACACCTGTGGCGGATTCATGTCAATGTATGGCAAAACCACTACAATATTGTAATTAGCCTCCAATTAAAATAAATACATTTCTAAAAAAAAAGAAAACACCCAACACTGAAGTAAGCCTATCTAACTCACTGAAGTTGAAACAGGAAGCCCATTTATTAAAATATCACCTGAATTGACAGTGGTATTGTTTTCCTTCCAAGATGCGGCCCCAGATGAATCACCCAAGAATATGGGGGTAAAAAATCCAAAATTCATCTCTGAGATTCTCTGGTATATCTATCATCTAGAGTCTACTTATAACTTGTACCTGAAACTCTTAGGAAGGAAACTGCTTCCTGTCCTTGTTTAAGCATATTCTGCACATGTGAATCAACACTTCTCTGTCTACAAGATTGGAAGGGGTGGAGGGCGGGCAAGTATAAGTACGAACAGATCTCAGCCTGCTGGGATCACTGCTCAGAATTTTAGGGCAGCAGTGCAAACCTGTCCTTCTGTTGAGTCAAAACAACAACACTTTTTGAAAAAAATCTGGACTCCAGAAATATCTCATTTTGCTCTTCGTTTTTAAAAAATTAGCCCAGTTTTCACTAATCAAGAGGACAGCATAGAACTAGGAAGTGATGAGCGAGGATGTGTAAAGGCAACTCTTCTGATGTTTCAACAAGAAATGAAATGTAGTTCCTAAAACCTCTTCTGCTGGATTCACGGGTACCCTTCCTGAAGGCCGTTCTCAGTTTCAGAGTTATTATTAATGAGTTTACCACCCAGGGAATTTATTACTCATGTGACACTGGCACATCTCAACCTTCCTATCCGCAGGGCTCAACTCCAGTGCTACCTCCTCCAAAGTCTTCCCTCTGTCCAAGCTGGAAATTCATTCCTCTCCGCTGTAGGTCCCCACAGCACTTAATCTTTGCATTTTTTGCAGCAATAATTATGTTTTATATAAACACTGTAACTTCTTTGAGGATACAGTGCTTTGCACATACTAGACCTCAATAAATATTTGTCTAATGATCCTCTGAGTGAAATATGAGGAAGCAGCTGGTCTTGGCAAATTGAAGCACTTCTACAACCCAGAATGTAAAAGGAAGTGGCTGTGTGCGTCTGTGCATGCACATGCACGCCTCCTTTCAACTTCCCCCAATAACAAAACCCAACTGCTACCAACCAACCAAAAAGAAAAAGCCCAAGCCAGGAAGTGTAACTAGAAATGACTAAAAATAGGAACATAAAAGCAACCTTTTATAAAGGAAACAGATTTTAAGTAAACAAGGGCTGGGTAAAAAAGAGACTGACTCCAGGCACAGTAGTTTTACCTGTGCTAACAGCATAATCTACACACATGCCCGATGGGAATCCACCCAGCATCCTTTTGCTTCCTCTGCAAGGGTGTATGACTGGGCTTTGACTAATGGACCCAACACACCTGGTAAGTATCAAAATGTTCAACTGTTTCCCCATACTGAGTTGGTCACTGTATATTCTCCCTCTAAATAGTTTACTTTAAAGGCAGTCAAAAATACTATCAAGCCACAGCAATATTTCAGATGACTTCTGAATGCCAGACCTTCATCTATGGGAGATTCTAATACGTTAGGGTTCCAGAACAGGACCTAGGAGAAGGCATTTCCTGCTAAGAATGGAAGCCCCAGAAGTCACTGTGTCATTCTGCCAAGATGGTGCCACAAGCAACAACCAACACAAGAATTTAATGACATGACTAACGTTAAAAGCATATTGCATTGTAGATGCATCTAAAACATCCAGGGCGTCTGTGGAAAGTCACAGTAGAGTTGAGGTTAGAGCGAGTCATACAGCCTATGTTACTCATGCCATAAGAACCTAACACCAAACACTTTCAACAGAACCAATGTCAATTTCATATGACCATTTAAGAATACTCTCATAACAAATTATAACTTACATCAGCCTGGACCATAAAAATAATCATAGAGCTCACTTTAACAGACATCTGTTCCTGCCAATCCAATATCTGCCTCTACTCTATCTGATGTTCCTGGGGAACCCCTCAGCCCAATCATGTATAACTTGCCCCCAGTGGACTGACCCTACATCTCAGCTCCAGAGCTGTGCATGTATCATAGGCATGGCCTTCTCCTTGGCTACAGTAATTGGTTCAGATACAGCCATATGACCTAAGTGTACAGAATCAAAGCCAAACCTGGAACCTCTGTGGGAGAGAGAAGCTTTCCAATGGAAGCAGTCAAGAACAGAAACCAGATGCTGCTGCCACAGGCTCCAGATAGAAAGTATGATTTGTTCTTGCTGTTTAGTCACTAAGTTGTGTCCAATTATGACCCCATGGACTGGAGCCCACCAGGCTCCTCTGTCCATAGGATTTTCCAGGCAAGAATACTGGAATGGGTTGCCATTTCCTACTCCAGGGGATCTTCCCAAACCAAAGATCAAACCCATATCTCTTGTGTCTCCTGCACTGGCAGGCGGATTCTTTATACTGCTAAGCCACCAGGGTAGAACAAATCTGACTCCATATTTAATCCATTTCTTCTACCTTAGCCTTTGTGTTCTCTATTGCTTTTGCTACAAGTTAATCACTAAAGGGATCCTGCCATAGCTTAAACATAATGGCCAACTTCTGGGAACCCTGCCTCCCACACCCAAGTGTTAACCTAGAATACTTTTTGTTTAGCTCACAGGAAATATCCTGACCAGGCCCACCTGGCTGCAGGAAAGTAAAAATTAACACATCCCTTGGGGAGTCTGTATTCCACATCCCAGGGAATAATTGCAACAATTTATTGTCCTTTTTACTTTACTGCTTCACTTCCCTTCTATGTTCTATAAAAGAAACTAGCATCCAAACCCCAGCAAGATGGCTCTTTTGGACACAAGTCCAAAAGACTAGTCTCAGTCCTCTGGCTTTCCGAAAAAGTCACTATTTCTTGCCCTAATACCTCGTCTCTAGATTTACTGGCCTATAGTATGGCGAGCAGTATGACCTTGGACTTGGTAACAAAAGGACCTGCCTAAAGTGAAGCCAGCATAGCAAAAGCCCAGTCAAGAGATGGAGATCAAGTTCTCATACAGTGTCTAAACTTCCGTACCGTCAGGACCTTTCAGTTATGCATGCCAATATATTACATTTTTATCACTTATGCCATTTTAGTTTGACCTATAGCCACTTGCATCCCAAGGAGTCTTGACTAGTCAACTTTCAATAAAAACTTACGTCAGCATTAGTAAAGCACAGTAGCAAATTCCAGGTACACTGAAACAATTATTTTTAGGTTAAAATAATAGCCCAGAAATGAACCCACCTATATGGTTAATTTATAACAGAGGAGGCAATACTATATTAATACAAAGGGGAAAAGACTCTTCAATAAATCGTGCTGGGGAAATTCAACAGCTACACGGAAAAGAATCAAATTGGACTACTTTCTCACACCATATAAAAAATAAACCCAAAGTGGATTTACATTTAAGATCTGAAACCATAAAGCTCCTAGGGGAAACATAGGCAGTGTGCTCTTTGACATGTCTTAGCAATATTTTTTTGGATATGTCTCCTCAGGCAAGGGAAACAAGAACAAAAATAAACAAAAGGGACTCCATCAAACTACGAACTACATCAAAAAAGCTTTTTGTACATCAAAGGGAACCACCAACCAATCGAAAAGGCACCAGCTGAATAAATAGGAGAAGATATTTGCAAACAACATATCTGATAAAGGGTTAATATCCAAAATAACAAAGGACTCCTACAACTCAACACCAAAAAGCAAACCATCTGATTAAAATATAGGCAGAGGACCTAAACAGACATTTTTCCAAAAGGACCTACAGACAACCAGTGGGCGCTTGAAAATATGTTCAACGCAACTAATCATCAGGAAAATGCAAATCAAATTCACAATGAGATATTGTCTCACACCTGTCAGAATGGCTACCGTCAAAAAGGCAACATATAACAAGTGTTGGCGAGGATGTAGAGAAAAGGGAACCCTTGTGCACTGTTGGTAGGAATATAAATTGGTGCAGTAACTATGGAGAACAGCATGGGTTCCTCAAAAAGTTAAAAAATGAACTACACAATGCAGCAATTCCATTTCTGGGTATTCTTCCAAAGAAAACAAAAACACTAAGTCAAAAAGATACAAGGACCCCTATATTCACTGCAGCATTCCATATCCAAGACATAGAAGCAACCTATATATCTAACAGAGATACATGTAGTGTGTATACACATACACACACACACAACGGAATATTAATCCACCATGAAAAGGAGTGAAATTTTGCTATTTGCACATTATGGGAGAACTGAGAGGGTATTATGCTAGGTGAAATAGACAAATACCACGTATTTATATGTGGAATCCAAGAACAAAAGGAACAAATATAACAAAACAGAAAACAGTCATAGATACAGAGAACAGATGGTTGCCAGAGTGGAGGGAGGTGGGAGGATGAGTGAAATAGGTGAGGGAAATTAAGAGGTACAAACTTGCATTTACAAAATAAATGAGTCATGGGAATGAAATGTACAACATCAGGAATATTATCAATAATTGTGCAGTATCTTGGTATGGCAACAGAAGGTAACTAGACTTTTCATGGTGATCATTTTGAAATGCACAGAAATATGAAAGCATTATGTTGTGTACCATGAACTAACATACTGTTGTAAGTCAACTGTACTTCAAAAACAGCAAACAAACTCATAGAACAAGAGATCAGATTTGGACTTATCATGGTGATCATTCTGAAATGCACAGAAATATTAAAGCACTATGTTGTGTACCATGAACTAACATGCTGTTGTAAGTCAACTATACTTCAAAACAACAAACAAACTCATAGAACAAGAGATCAGATTTGTGGTTACAGAGGTGGGGATTGGGGGGAGTTGGATGAAGATGGTCAAAAAGTATAAACTTCCAGTTATAAATAAATACTGGGGATATAATGTAGAGTATGATTAATATAATTAATTCTGCTGTATGCTATATATGAAAATTGTTAAGAGAGTAAATCCTAAGAGTTCTCCTCACAAGGAAAACATTTTTTCTTCTACTATTTTGTATCTATGAGATGATGTTCACTGAACTTATTTTGGTATCATTTCACGATGAATATGTCAGTACTGTATATCAACTATATCTTAATATAACTGGAAGAAAAAATAATAGGAAATATAATAGAGCAGGTGTAGGACCATAAGAAAATCAAATGGGACTTTGTCCCAACTTCAGGTTTCTAATGTTAAATCACTATTATTTGTGTCCAGTCCTAAGAAATTCGTGCGTTTTTTCATGAAGAATGACAAGGGAAGTGAATCTGCAGATTTCATAATGCAACTCAAATTCTGCTCCAATGTTATATTACATATAAAAGATACTATATGAGAAAGATTTTAAAAAGCAGTTATAAAAATACTGTAGCAGTATTAAATGGCTAATTTAATGTTTCATTTTTGAGATATGTACTTATTGAGTGTCTACTCTGGGTCAAAGACTCCATTACTTTAACACAAACCAAAGTGAAGCTCACTATTAAAATCCCCATTGGGTTATTTCACTTACACTCCACTCAGTACATTAATAGACTGTGTCTTCACTCCGTATCCAGTCTCCTTTAAATTAGCAACAATTCCTAATACATCAATACTGGAACCTTTGGATCCAAAGTTTTTTTCACTGTACATTATCATGTGAGCATTTGAAAAATCCTATTGAGAAAAAAAAATTCAAAATTCAAAGACTAGCCAATTATTACTCAAAAATGCCCGAGTATTACTCATTAGCTTTTCTGTAACTTACACCTAATATAGGTCGTAAAGACTGCAGTTCTCCACTGTAGCCTCCCCAGTCATTCCAGTCCTTGTATTCTCCTTCTTCAAGCAAATACTGATGACCTGTAAAGTCAGGCTTCTCATAAGCAACCCAACTACAACAGAAAGAACATGAAAGAGTAGAAATTTTCAGTACTGTTAAAATATCAGTGTCACTGACAAATGTAAATAGCTATAAAGCTAGACATGGACCCATGCATTATGACTACTGGAATTCTTCCCTAGCATTTAAGAGATTAGTAGAATGGCCTCCCTGGTGGCTCAGATGATAAAGAATCTGCCTGCGATGTAGGAGACCTGGGTTCAATCCCTGGGTCAGGAAATTCCCCTGGAGAAGGGAATGGCAACCCACTCCAGTATTCTTGCCTGAAGAATTCCATGGACAGGGGAGCCAGGTGGGCCACAGTCCATGGAGTCACAAAGAGTCAGACATGACTGAGCAACTTTCACTTCACTTCACCAAGAAATTAACCTAAGAGTATATACCAATGTTCCTTAAAGGATTATAGGGAGGTCAGCATGTATGTGTACATGTTTGTCTAAGTGTGTTTAAGAACTGACTCAAAAGAAGTTTAACAAATAAAACTGGATGAACTTTCTTCCAATAACAATTAATATATTGTATATTTTGGGCTACTTATAAGCCATTTTCAAGTGTAGAATTTAAAGAAAATAGGTAAGCTCTATAAAGTACAGAATATGATCCTAAAAAATAGAAAGCAAACTAACAGTTCAATCATTTGGAGCATAATATCAATAAACAAGACTGTAGATTTGATCAATCTGGATGGCCCAATTTATCAGCCTTGCCCAGCTGACTGATCCCAAACTAGCCCATCAAATCCAGGTCACCACTAGCTGAAGAAAACATGTTTATTCACTCCACCCTGCAATTTGGAATGCTATCTTTGGGGGAGAGAGACCATGTTTTTAATGTTATTAAAGGGAATAAAAAGGAATCCTTATAGGTCACTCCTGTCTACTTACATGCCTCGTAGAACTTTCATAGATCCCACTGATACAAATGACAAATGTTCATCTCCAGTGGTTTCTTCTGTTTCACCTCCTTCCATGATAAACCTACCCATCTCTGTTTCCAGCTCCATACATTTTCCTTCAAAGAAAGGCTTTTCATAAATAACTACCTTTAACAGAAATGAGATATGCCAGTAAGTTGTAAGAAGTCAAATATCTCAATAGCTAAACACTAAATCAGTCACTTAATATCACTAAGTCCTGGAACACAAATTTTATAATCACATTTTTAAATTAACTAAATAAAAGTATCTTGTAATTTTAAAAATCAGAATTTTTCTCCTGCTGTGGTATAGCCTGAAGTCAAAGTTCAAAAGACAGATGCATAATTGGTTTTTGTTCAATGTCTAGAATTGATATTTAGAATTTTTCTCAGGCCAAACTAAGGAACCAAAGTATTGTTAAAATGTTTTAAAAATGAAACACACTATAGATCAAACTGTGTGTCACAGATGTGCAAAGCAGAACTAGCAGAAGGAGAATTTTAGAGTAGGGAGAACTTGTCTTGAAAAGTAAGGTTTTTCCTTTCAGGCAAGTAGCAACAGGCCCTGCAGTTGGTAAATACAACTGCAAATTACAGCTTAATACAACAGTGAACCTTCTGAGCCATGGCTGCACACACTTGGTGCTAACTCGTGCTCTCAGCATCACCTTCCACCTGAAGGTGATGGCATGTATAAGCTGGACAACTCCCGCTGACTGCAGTTATGTCTTATGGAAGTGAAACAGAAAATCACGCAAGTATTATCTTCATGAAGATGGAATGGGAGTAAAATTCTTTAAAAATGTACATTACCTTAGGATCTGTAGGGAATTCAACTTTACGGCCACCCTGAAAAGAAAAATAATATTCTAAGAAAAGTGGCTTGTCACTGATAAGTTACCATTTGCTATTACCCACAGCAGTCTGTGATAAGCCACGGAACCACACAGAGCAACTACATTCTGGTTTGTTTAACTGATGTGGAGACAGTTCTAAAATTCCCCAAAATGCAGGGAAGATATGAGGAAGAGTCTCACAGAGGCAGTCTACAAGCTGCATGGTATCTGTGCTTTTTAACCAAATAGATGTTTGGTGGTTGTTTTTTTTAAACTCATTAAACTCCTAAAAAGGCCTATTTCTCACCTCTCTTAAAAAGCAGTCTAAGATTTTACATCTCTAGACTCAAATTCTCACAGGCAGCAACCCTTACCTTCTGTGCTTATTAACCCTGCACTAGGCTCACCCTCCAGCAGGGATACGGGCTCCACTTTGCCCGTCTCCACCTCTGCCGGGATTCAGCTCCCTGTCATCCTGTTCACGCCTATTTGCTGCCTGGCCCTGGAGGCATTTGATTTTGCAACCTCTGGCTTACAAAGCTGTTGAAGTTCACTCAAGTTCACAATATGATCTGAAGGGCTCCTGAAATAATTAGGTTAACTCTTAGATAAATTTAAAACATCCCATAGAGGATGGGTCTATGGGGGTTGCTATATGTTTAGAATAAAGAAATTTTAATCCAAAAATCTCACTAAAATCATAGAAGAGGTGTCACACAAAAGAATTAAATAAGGTAAGAGTTTAAACAGCAGTGGGAAAGTCAAAAGGCTTTTTAAGTTGTTACATATATAAGTGAAAAAAATAAAGTATAGCCAAAGATCTCGAATAAAGCAAATGAACTATAATTAAAAAGGAATGTGGCTGATTTTAATCAACAAACCAGGGTTCATACAATCAACTAAGTATGCTTTTCAAAAGGAATCCTTTTCGAATTCTGTGAACTTTACAATTCTGTAGGTCATCATTAAAAACTGCCTTCAAAACTTGAGGCAATTCTTTTACATATTCAGAAAAGTTACAAAACTTTACTCTTCGAAAGAGGATTTAATTTTAGAAAAAAAGCCCAGAATTATTTGCATGAAGACAAGCAGACAGATAATTAAGCCACAACCTGTGGCAGGAGGGATAAAATTAAGATAAAAAATTATCTTCCTGACTTTCTAATTTGTTTCAAACTGACTCAGAAGACAACCACAAAGTGGAATTTGAAGAACATGTTTGTAACAGGAGCCTCACTCATGCTGTACGTGTTTAGTGAACCTTCCTATGACGCACCTCAACATGAGGTCAAAACGGGTCACCAGGGAAGCCCTGACTTATCGTGATGCTCTCCTAATTATCCCCTTCTCTAACACCTACAAGCTGGACTTTGTCTGTCCTCCTGATTTAATTCTTCACTTTCTCACTTCTCACATCTGCCAAGGGCCATGCAGAGTCACACATCAGTGACTCTGCATGGCCAAGAACACCTATGGGCTTATCCACATTTTTTTTTCCATCTGTAGCAACTATCAAGTTATCCTTTCTATTATTTCTATCTAGCAATAAGTCCCATCCTCTACATATTTATCTTTTAAAACTCTACTTTATTGCTTTAAAGTCACATCCCATGAATTATCAAAGTCAAGCAAAGAATTACTGACTCTAAGAACACATGATCGGATTCCATCTTTACCATTTTCAGTGGCCGCATGGATCCAATGTATGCCTCCTCTGTATCCCAGAAGGATAAGTCAGGGTATTCACCAGGTTCCAGGATAAAAGGGACACCCTGAAATCCAGGCTCTTCATAAATCAGCCATCTAAATAAGTACCAAGGAAGAAGCAGACAGTTCATCATTTCTGTCAGTGGAACACTGCACCCCACAGATGAGAGAGGACCAGAACAGGGGAGGATGTGGGTCTGGACACACAAGTGTGGGTGCACTTAGTGGAGCAATGTTGGACTCCAGGAGGAATAAGCCATTATATGCACCTCTTGAGCTTCTGTTTGTTTCCTTGGCTTGGCTAGCTTTGTCCACTGATTTTACTTTCTATTATGAACTGTTTCAAAGTTTAAATGTCTGTTACTTCCAAGTAATAAAAGTAGTTATCTTTTGCCCTGTGTATGTATTTACAGAGGCTCCAGCCAGGAGATTTCACACTTTAAAAGGTTATATCTCATTTGTAACCAAAAATAGGATGTTCCACCTAATCATCTGTCATAGTGTCAAAAATTAGGAACAGCTAACAAATATCTAGAGCTTACAAGGAATTCCATCTGATCCTTACAATAATGCTACAAGGAAAAGATACAGTCCCCATTTTACAGGTGAAGTTAAATTGCCCAGGGCCGCACAGCTACAAGTACTAAATGCAGGGCTGATCCAAGCTGACCCCAAAACCAAGGTCCTAGTCATTCTTGAACAGCAGTCTTTCTCATTCCAGCGTGCACTGAACATAATTTCTGCTTTCACAGTCACTCAGGATCAGCACTGGGAGCATGACTTAATGCACAGTGATGTCTGTGGGGGCTCTCAAAGTCTAAAGACTGCTTGTTCCCAGGCCCAGTGCTTTTTGAGTCCTTGGACTTGATTTTTATGGTTTTTCAATACCACACCCTTCTATCATACTTGTCAGCTGTCACTTCTGCTGTGGTCAGGCAACCAGAAGCATCACCCTCCTCTAATGTGCTAGAAACCAGGAAACCAGAAAACCATGCCTCACATGAACTGTCCCTAAAGACTGCAGTCTTATCAATTTCTTGGTTCCTTGGAGGATTCTGGTGAAGTCGCTGTTGCTGGAGAAGTGACTTCTTTATAAGAGAGATGGTAATATACCCTCTTGACAAGCAAATGTGACATCTTGGTGATCACTTATACCCACCAATTCTTTATTAGTCTTGCTAAAGCATCCTAGCTGGGCTAACTGTGCCAAGTTCCCCAGAGCACAGGCCACAAGAGGAAGCTGGCTGTAAAGGTAATCTTTTACCTACAAAATGAATCTGATTCTCCCCTCTTTGCTTTTCTCTTGTTCACAGTTTTGGCCCAAGGGCACGTTTTTGGTGAGTTTCTGTTACAGACTGTCCTGGATAAATCAGTAACTTCTTTAGACTTACTAATTATACAGGGATTTATAGTCAAAATCCTACTGGAGACCTGCCAACATACACATACACACACACACACACAATGTTGAGAGGCCGTGTGTGGTGTGGGTGGGGGAATCAAAACTAATCCACAGTGTTAGAAGTCAGGGCAATACTTACAGGGACAACTGGGAGGTGGTGGGAAGGCAGGAACAGAGATGCAGAGAACAGACTTGTGGGCACAGTGGGGGAAGGAGGGGGCAGGACAAATTAAGAGCGTAGCGTGGACACATTCTTTACCGCATGTAAAGTAGGTAGGTGGGAAATTGCTGTACAACACAGGGAGCTCAACCCAGTACAACAACCTAGAGGGGTGGGATGGGGTGCGGGGCTGAGAGGGAGGTTCAAGAGGGAGGGGACACATGTATTCTTCCGGCTGATTCACGCTGTTTTAGGGCAGAAACCAACACGTCATTGTAAAGAATTATTCTCCAATTAAAAATAAATTAAAAAAAGAGAATGCACTACGTCTTTTTTTGGAGCCCAAAGCTCTTAAAGGCACATCACACACTGATTTCATGCCCTAGCTAAATAACAGCAGTTTATTATAAAGTGTGCTTTTCGGCCAATAACAAGCCAAGGGCCTTGAGGTCTGACTCTTCACAAATGAACAGTCTGAATTTTTTATAAACACAGACGATGGCTCATCAACAAGTGATTCTGAGATTCTGACATGGTGCTTACTGAAGTACTCTTTCATTAAGTGTTTTCTTCTACAGTTTGAGTTCTAAGGGTACGTATTCATCTGCTACTAAACATCTCATTTTCCTTGAAGCATACAGCTTAGTCATGTTAACACTTATAGAAGGAAGGTAATCTGGGATAAAGAGGGTTTTGTCCAAAAGCCTGAACACATAAACTGGCACACCTGAAGACTGCTGTTCTGCAAATAGTGAATTCTGAGGGCCTGCTGGGTAACTTCCTCAGTAAATGCTGAGGGCCTGCTGGGTAGCTCAAACACACATTTGTGAATGGGGGTGGACTTTGGAATCTGAAAACTCATATACAGAGTGTGATCCTTTTTCCCCTTAATTCTATTCCAACAAGATACATTATTCACAAGGCCATCAGGAGATAAACTACCTTCGCGCAGTGTGATTTCATTTTCTTTTATTTTCTCATGTATTCAGCCTTTGCCTATATTATGAATAAACTGTATGTCTATAAAGTATGAGTTTAAAAACACAATAACAAATGTGGCTTCCCTGGTGTCAGTAGTAAAGAATCTGCCTGCCAACGCAGGGGACACGGGTTCGATCCCTGATCTGAGAAGATCCCATATGGCCGCACAGCAACTAAGCCTGTGTGCCACAACTCCTGAGCCTGTGCTCCAGAGCCCAGGAATCACAACTGCTGAGCCACGGGCCCTAGAGCCTGTGCTCTGCAACAAGAGAAGCCAGTGCAATGAGAAGCCCTCATACCACAACTAGAGAAAAGCCTGCAAGCAACAAAGATCCAGCACAGCCATAAATAAATGAATACAAATATTTTATAAAAAAAACAAATGTATACATACAAAGGAATACTGTTGAACTAATGTTGAACTAATAACAATGGTCATCCATACAGTCACGAAAATCATTCATGTTATTACTCTTTCAGAAACACCCTCTGAATCAGACAAGAAAAACCTTATCTTGTTCACTTGTTCTTAAACCAAAAACAGTTTTTCCAGCTGGATCCCAAGTCTTATTCTCTAGATATGGCTGCACATGAATGTTGGCTACATACAGAAACCAAGGGGATAGTCAGAAGATTTAAATATGAGTGTGCCAACTTTGAGGTTATTCAAACAAGAGCAGGCTCTGAATCTCAAGGGGGGACTGGTACCTTTACAGTGGCGAGGAGTGGGAAGCATCAGTGTAACCGACACTCAAATTTGGCTTGATTAACGCAGCATGAGTATGTGTCACTACCTATAGAAGTAACATCCTTGACAAACCCCTTCAATCTGCATCTGATTATACATGAAGACCTAACTGCCTGTATATAGAAATTTCAGGTGACAGAAGACCAAGTTAAATGATACCATGAAGAAGCACTCAGAAAATCCAGACTATGGCACATACGCTAAGCAGCTGACCTAAATTCTTCCAAAAAATCAATGGCATGGGAAACAAAGATGGGGGTATTTAAGAGATTAAAAGAGACTTTTCAAAGAGATAGGACAACCAAATATATGAGCCTTGCTTGGAAACTAATTAAAAACATCTATAAAAGACATTCCTGAAACAATGGGGAAATTTTGTTTATGGACTATTGGGTAGATATTATCATGGCCATATTGAAAATTATGGTGTGATAATGGTAGTTTTGTAGGAAAATGTCATTTTAGAGAGATTTGGGATGAAGTTTATAGGAATGAAGGGTCACAATACCTGCAACTTACTTTCAAGTGCTCAGAAAAGAAGATAAAGCAAATATGGCAAGATGTTAAGAATTACTGAATCAAAGTGGAGGGTATATGGGTGTTTGCTATCCTTTCTACTTTTGTGCTTATGTCTGAAAACTTTCATAATAAAAAGCTGGGCTTCAGTATACTCCTTAAGGAAATATATGCAGTGAATATTAAATAGCAATGAAAAAGAATAAGTACACATATACTCATCAATATGGGGACTCTCAGAAACAATGTGGAGAAAAAGGAACAAGCCACAGCTCCTTATTTTAAAAGTTTTATAAATTTCAAAAGCAAGCACAGCTAAAAATACTGAAAGGACAGATACTATATGGTGACACCACAAAACAAGGGGCTGAGAAACACACAAAATTCCAGAGAGGGATCTCACACGTGGAGAAGTCAGGGGGATGGGAACAGGCGGGCTATGCTGGGTGCTGCAGCAGTGTTAGTAATGGTGAGGTTCTCAGCTGCGCGATGAGGGGCTTGTTTGATTACTAGGCCTCATAGTTCACATACCTACATATATTTTTATATATCAAGTATTTCATGTTAGCATTGACCAAAGAATATGTGGCTATTAAAAAAATGTCCCTCGATTTCAGAACACCTGCATTCTAGTACCTGTTCTTCTGACAACTAATCCTAACAACTAATCCAACCTGATAAAGTGGCCAAAACCTGTCTTCCTTGATTAAATGATGGTGTTGGAACAGATGTTCTTTATGCTGCCTTTGAAGCCTTAAAATTCCTTAATTTTATTTATTAGAAATAGACTCAAGATACACTGTCACTTCTGCAAGGATGGGTGCTGGCATTGCCAGCTGCTTAAAGACAAATCTCACTCAACACAATGTGAGAGGAAAATTTTGTTAGAAAGTTCTCATTTTCCCAAATAAGAAATTAGCAAGTAACACACTGGGTTTGATCCCTGGGTTGGGAAGATCCCTGAAGAAAGGAAAGGCTACCCACTCCAGTATTCTAGCCCAGAGAGTTCCATGGACTGTATAGTCCTTGGGGTCGCAAAGAGTCGAACACAACACTTCCACTTTCACTTCACTTCACTCTGAATGTGTGTATGTGTGGAAAAGCCTAATGCAGATTGAACAGGCCCTGGAGTAAATCTCCTCATGGAATCTGAAGAAGCACCCCCGCACAGCTAAGGCTTCTCTTCCATCAGTTCATAGGACTGCTGCACCAACAGAGGCAGTGTCAGCTTGAATACTTGCTATCAGCTGAATT
Source organism: Bos taurus (assembly GCF_002263795.3). Classification (NCBI taxonomy): domain Eukaryota; kingdom Metazoa; phylum Chordata; class Mammalia; order Artiodactyla; family Bovidae; genus Bos; species Bos taurus. The sequence continues at coordinate 43,415,547 of NC_037336.1, forward strand.
TCCCCAACCCATCAAGGCTCCCCTTGGAGATCTGTAAAAGTACTACTGACCTGGTACCAAGCTGACTGAGTTCAATAAGCCCAAACTCTGAACTGACATCTAAGGCAGCTTTCTATTACCCTGATGGCAATGAAGAACCAGAAAAAAAGTGTCTGCCACCATGCAAGCCCATCAAAATGTGTAAAATATGACTGGTTTGTAACTACCACCTGTAAGACCAGGTTAAACTCACTGTCAAGGTAAGAAACGTCGTTTAACTGTAGCTCGTTATGCTTCCACATAGCCCAAGCCTGAGTCGTGAAATCATCCAGACATGGAGATAAAAATATGATGCGTGTGTGCGAGCTCAGTCACTTAGTCGTGTCCAACTCCTTCCAATCCCATGGACTGCAGCCCTCCAGGCTCCTCTGTCCATGGAATTTTCCAGGGATGAATATTGGAGTGAGTTAGTGATATTTCTCAGCCTTAAATACTTTGAGACAAAAGACTTATAGGTCTCTTTGATGTTGAAAAACTCAAAAGCAGCAAGAGATGAAGAAACTTTTGTTTAGATTCCTCCTTTTCTTCCTAATCTCTAAATATAAAAGTGCCTAAAGCTCAGATGACTTTCCTACTCTTTTTAATTTATTTAATTGGAGAATAATTACCTTACAATATTGTGATGGTTTTTGCCATACATCAACATGAATCAGCCATGGGTATACCTGTGTCCCTCCATCCTGAACCCTCCCCACCCTATCCCTCTGAGTTGTTCCAGAGCACCGGCTTTGGGTGCCCTGCTTCATGCATCGAACCTGCACTGGTTGTCTTTTTACATATGGCAGTATACATGTTTCAGTGGTGTTCTCTCAAATCATCCCACCCTTGCCTTCTCCCACTGAGTCCAAAAGTCTGTTCTTTACATCTCTGTCTCCTTTGCTGCCATGAATGTAGAATTGTTGGCACTGTCTTTATAAATTCCATATATATACATTATATACAGTATTTGTCTTTCTCTCTCTGACTTACTTCACTCTGTATAATAGGCTCTAGGTTCATTCACTTCATTAGAACTGATTCAAATATGTTCCTTTTTATACTGAGTAACATTCCATTGCGTATATGTGCCACAACTTCTTTATCCATTTATCTGCCGATGGACATCTAGGGTACGTCCGTGTCCTAGCTATTGTAAACAGTGCTGCAATGAACACTGGGGTACATGCGCCTCTTTCAGTTCTGGTTTCCTCGGGGTGTATGCCCAGCAGTGGGATTGCTGGGTGAAATGGCAGTTTTATTCCCAGTTTTTTTAAGGAATCTCCACACTGTTCTCCATCATGGCTATACCAATTTGCATTCCTACCAACAGGGTAAGAGGGTTCTCTTTTCCCAACATCCTCTCCAGCATTTATTGTTTGTAGACTTTTTGATGATGGCCACTCTGACCGGTGTGAGAAGATAACTCATTGTGGTTTTGAGTTGCATTTCTCTAATAATGAGTGAGGTTAAGCATGAAGATCTCATCCAGTATGGGGTTTAGATACCTTCTCCATGCCCATGACTCCAGGTTATATCTCCAGCCTGCCTACCCCACCTAAGATTCCAGTGTCATGTATCCAGTCACCTTCCTGACCTCTTACCTGAATGCTTGAATGGGTAGTTGGCATCTCCCATCTAACCTCCAAAACAAAACACCTGGATTTCACTCCTCCTCCCCATTTTTTTCTATTCCAATAAATGCTGTGGTCCCAAACCCTGGACATTTCTCTGCCCCTCATACCCCACATAAAACCTGTCAACCAGTGTTGTTGGTTCTGTCTTCAAAATGTATCCAGAATCTGACTGTTCTTCTACCACTACCATCACACCAAGTCACCGAAACACTTCTCGCCTATGTAACTGCAAATCTTTGCTTCCACTCTTAGCTCTTTACAATTTACTTTTTCACAGAAGCTAGAGTGATGCTCCTAAAACACAAGTTAGATTAAAGTCCTCCAATGATCTCTTATGTTCCTTGGAGTCACCTAAAATCCCTCTGGAGTCCTACAAGGGCTGACATGATATGAGCCCTCTCCACCACCAATCCTCCTGGCTCACTCGACTGCAGCCAGACCGCCCCTCAATTGCTCAAACATCCCCTGGAGGGCTTTGCAAACACTGGGCTTCCAGCCTAGGACACTTCTCTACCCTGCCTCCCCGGGATGTCCCACAGCTGACTCCCTCACGTCCTCAGATCTCTGCTTAAAAGTCACCAGGGACTTTCCTGACTACTCTCTAAAGTAGCACTTCCACGGTCCCTCTCCATAATTTATGTTTCTTGTAGTATTTACCTTTGGATTCATTACGTATGTATTATCTTACTCATATTCCATTAATATAAACTCTTGAGCAGTCTCTGAATATATGAATACTTATAAATTACATATATATAACTGCTGAATATACTATAAACTTATTGGAAAACATACACAAAGATAACATCTGAAAAGGCGATTTTAAACGAAATATGCAGAAGCTTTAGTGCTTTTCCCTGCATTTCGGTGCACGGCTGTCACATGCCCTGGGCTGTGCACTCCACTGCGGGGGCCACCAGCTTCAGTTCTGCAGCCTGCACTTTCTAGCCTAATTTCTCCCCTATCTGAAATATTCCCGCTTCCTTCAAAATACTCTTGCAGTTTCCTGTAATTTTTGAAATCAACATCCTAGGGGCTTTGGAAAGCATTGTGTGAAACTGTCAAAGGAAGTCGTATGCGTGTTGGCCTCCATCCCACATGAAATATCAAGGGCACACACGCTTTGAATCACCTCCTCTGAATTACCGTGAAGGTATAATCTGCAACTCAGCTCTGAATGAATCAGGTTCCTTTGCGATAAGGCAATCTCCACATTAAAAATGCAGTTTTCTCCCTGCACTTCCTCCAAGAAACCATTATCATTTACAAGAAAGCTGAGTTATAGTAACATAGTAACCAAAAATAAGATTTTTATGTGCCTTATAAAAAAATAATAAAAGCTTTTAGTCAATAATTACTTAACAGGATAACAAATTAGAGATAGAGTATCTGAAGTCCTCTTTTCACACTCAAAAAAGAGCTTCATTAAAACTGTATTGCAAATACTCACGTGCCCCAATGTACTTTAATGGAACAAGTCTTCTGTATTATGCCAAACCCTTGCATTTCTTCAGTATCATCAAAGTAGGAATTTAGAAGTCCTAACCCTTCTGGTTCAGTAAATAAGTCAATCTGACTAACTCTGTAATCCTAAAAAATAAAAAAAATTACATGAATACAGTATATATGTATAATAGTAACACCATGTATTAAACTCTACATTAAGCTCATTATTCTCTTTTTTTAATAATTAAAATAAGCTTTAAACATTGCACAGATCATCTGCCACTTTATCCCTTTCCTGTTCTCACTCAGGACCTAATATGTGATCTTTTGGGGAATACATATTGCATTAGTCATGTATCTCAGCATTACATTCAAGCAAAGACCACCAGAACTGCATCTCAAGAGTTTTGGAACATTATTTATTTCCCTTGTCTTCACTGAAAACCCTGCCTGGCTTTCCTTGGTAACCTGGGTTTTAGTTCCTTGCTCTCCTGTGACCATCCATATCCAGAGACACTAGTCTATAGAGTGGCTGCCTCCTCAGCTGTCGTCTTGTGCCCACGGGCCCCTGCGGTAACACTCCTTGAGTATGATGTGGGTTTGGTCTAAGTCATAAAGGCAAAGGTGCACGTTTACGGTGATTTACAAATCTCTGCACTTTGGTCACTGTTCCATGCCCTGCATGTCCATCAAACACACTACAAAAGGCCTCTCCTGGCTGAGTGCCTGGGCCCTGATCGAATATTTATTGAATCTCTTCTATGTTGCAGAGCAAGGTGAACTGAGGTACAGAAAAAATGGTAACACTTGGGTCAGTTCAGGGGCAACTGTTTCAAATATTAACAAAAGGAACAGTTAATGAGCTGAAAAGGTGATTCCCTTGAATATATGTTGTGACTTTTATGTGTCAAGGAACCATAAACACAATCTGTTAACAAAAAAATTCATCATGTATTAGGAACCATAAAAGTGTTCCTTCTCTTTAACATGACACCATTCTGAAAAACTTATCTCAAGGACATGAATCATAAAATGTATACATTGTTAAATGCACAAAAATACTCATGAAGCATTTAAGATAGGAAAAAGCTTAAATCCCATAGTAAGAAGAAAGGTAAAACAACTGAAAGCACATCATATCAGTGGGATATGATGCTCAATAAAACTCCACACCATGTAATACCATGAAAAGCACTAACTGCACGAGGCCTGCTACCATCAGCCAAAACAGGAGGTCTCTGGACCAGCATGCTTCACTTCCCTCAGCCCACCTTCCTGGACCCTAAATCCCGACCCCACCAGATTCTCATCTCTCTCGCAGTTGCAAATCATCGAGAGATGTTCCACATGGGAGTATAACCATCAGCAAGCGGTACAGAGAGAGTAAAAAAGAGATTGAGAGTCAGTGTTAAAGGAAAACAACATGTACTTGTATAATGATTACAATTACAGAAAAAGCAGATTATAATATGGCCAAGAAAGAGCAGAGAATTCAGAAAAATGAAGGAGAGACACTACATGAGAGATAGGATTTGAATGATATTTTAAAACATTGCTTTATTATGAGTAATAAATAAAAACTGCAGATAAATTATTCCACTATGACATTTCAAAACGGTGTCTGTTACATCTTGCATAAAGTCTATCACATTATGTACTTAAAATTATTAAGAGATAAATCATTTAGAATACCAATTATCATCTAAGTCACTCAGAAATGTTGACCCAGGAAATAACATTTTATTCTGCCAAAAACTGTTAGTCATTCTTACTCATTCTCATTTTGGAACATGTCTTTTTCCCCTGTTGCACTCTGATACCCAAGTCTAATACACAAATGGAGCTTTTTCACTTGGAAGATACCTTTTACATTTTTAAAAGGTAAAGAATCATCAAATTCCAAGAACCACAAAGAACTGATTCAAGTTCCTCATTAATGAATAAATAACCAAGAAATGTTTACCCAATCCATAAAGTGGCCTTAAGTACTCATTTTCTTAAAACTCACATGAAATCCCAGAGTTAATAGCTGAATTATCTTTGGATTATTTAGTTTTCAAAATAGTCCTGTAAGCCACTCAATAAGAACTCACAGAGCAACCAAAAAAATAAGTAAAAGAAAAATCTGTTCTTACAGAGTTCATCAAAACTAGGTTATTAAATAAAATACATTTGCAGATGGGAATGGGGGCCAGGAAAGAGGATTCATGTTTCAGGATTTATTCTGAAGAAAAAGACTGATTAGAATGTTTCTTTTCTAATTAACATGTACAAATATTTAAAATATAGAAAACCTATCCATAAAACACAAAATATTTTTCCCAATCACTTTTATCACAAAATGAAACTCTCAAAAGAATCACATTCAGCATTCAGTAAGTATTTGCTGAATGAACAGATGAAATCCAGTTTGCCTCTATTAAAAGCTTACTAATTTTACCCACCTGGACCACAAGTCTGATAGAACCAATCACCATGGGCTTAGTCGACACTGCCTCATCCTCATTTCTCTCCAAAATATCTTCTATACCCCAGAGACCAGAGAGTTCCAATTCTCCTTCTTCTAAGGGGATGGAGTGCCCTTCAAAATTTGGTTTCTCATACAAAATCCAACTAAGAATAAAACACAGCAAAACTATTAGCCAGTCTTGGTGAGAGAGATTTTGATTAGTGAAATATTCTGGCCAATAGAGTGTGTGAGTGTGAGTGTGAACGTGTGTGTGTGGATCATCCTGACCCAAGGATCAAACCTGGGTCTCCTATATTGCAGGTGGATTCTTTATCATCTGAGTCACCAGGGAGCCCCTTATAAATAATACATTAGTGGCCAATTCTCTCCCCAGTAGCTCAGTGGTAACGAATCTGCCTGCCAGTGCAGGAGATTCAACAGGAGACGCAAGTTTGATCCCTGGGTCAGAAAGATCCCCTGGAGAAGGCAATGGCAACCCACTCCATTATTTTTGCCTGGAGAATCCCAGTGGACAGAGGAGTCTGGCAGGCTACAGTTAATGGAGTTGCAAAAGAGTAAGTCATGACTTAGCAACTAAAACAAAACAACAATCAGGATTTTAGAGAATTTTTGACTATCAGTATGAACATTATAGAGCTACTAATTTTTGTAGTAGCTCTATAGTATAGTAAGTTTGCCAGTTGGTGGAAACATAGTAATGTCAGATAAATGGACTTTTATTGTAATGTTTTTTCTTCTTATATATGTAAAAAACACTTTTGAGGGTTTTAACTTACATATTAGAGCCATATCAACAGATATACTGATACAAAGGACTACTACATGCAGGCTAATGGAAAGCATTTTTCCAGTTTTATTGAGATCTAATTGACACATAGCATTGTATTAGTTTTGGCTGTACAACATGACCATTTGATATGTGTGTATATTACAAAATGATCACCATAGTAAGTTTATTTAATAAATCCACCACCTCACAGTTAAACAATCTTTTTTCCTGTGATGAGAATTTTTATGATCTATTCTTTAAGCAATTTTCAAATATACTATGTAATACTTTTTTAATGACCCAGAAAGCACATTTATTCTTCTCAGCAACATACAAACACTAAATAAAAACCTCGTGACAATATATAACAGTGCTAGTCTTAAGTGCTCATATTTCTAAGAAAAGAGAGACACTAAGAAAAGTTGAAGAATCAGTATTTCATTAAAAACAAAATTATAATTTTCAGTTTTCAAATTTAAGAACAAAAGCTAATTGTATTTTCCCAGTGAATATGTTGAATATACAGAAAAATATATTAAAATATCTAAAGTCTAAAAGGAAAGATGCTGCATATTTAATCAAATGGAGAGACCCAAAGAAAAGCTTACTAATTTTTAAAACCATAAATGCCTACAGCCCTACACCTTTTTTTTAAACAAATTTATAAATAGGTACAAAGATTCATATTTATGCCAAGTAAGTGATTTTTTTTTAAACCGCTTTTCTTCATTCAATTTCCTGTGTATTTCCTTGAAGCAGTTAAGCTGGCAATACAATTTTTTTTCACCAGTTTCTTTACTTAACAAAAACTACCTGCTGTCAAAAAGTTAGAAAATAAATTTTAGATTAGTCCTTCACTGAACTGTCACTTAAAAAGTTAGCCAAGATATTTCCCTTATAGAATTTTTAAAATTCCTATCAGCATGCTTAGTGCATGGCCTATCAACATGAGTAGTGCAATTCTTACCAACCTTATGGAAAATTAAAAAACCAAAAGTATATTACGGACTCTGGTGATCATTAGTCCAAACCAACATTATGTGGGAAAAATGGGAAAAAGAAATTTATACTGCTGCATTTTTCTGATTCCTCTAGCATCAACATGCATCATTCCTAGAATCAGAAATGTTAAAAAACGTTTTTCTTAGACATGCTTTTAGTATTCACTAAGACTATGGTTTTTCCAGTGGTCATATATGGATGTGAAAGTTGGACTGTGAAGAAAGCTGAACGCCAAAGAACTGAAGCTTTTGAACTGTGGTGTTGGAGAAGACTCTTGAGAGTCCCTTGGACTGCAAGGAGATCCAACTAGTCCATTCTAAAGGTTAGTCCTGGGTGTTCTTTGGAAGGACTGATGCTAAAGCTGAAACTCCAATACTTTGGCCACCTCATGCAAAGAGTTGACTCATTGGAAAAGAGTCTGATGCTGGAAGGGATTGGGGGCAGGAGGAGAAGGGGACGACAGAGGATGAGATGGCTGGATGGCATCACCAACTCGAGGGACATGAGTTTGGGTGAACTCCAGGAGTTGGTGATGGACAGGGAGGCCTGGCGTGCTGCAATTCATGGGGTGGCAAAGAGTCGGACACGACTGAGCGACTGAACTGAACTGAACTGAAGACTAGTATTGTCTGCCCTTCATATTGTTCAGTTCAGTATATTGTTAAGGGCATAATTTAAAATAAGTACTGAGGACCAAACAGACGATTAAAAATGTGAAACACACTCTCCGAGTCAGGAACACAAAGTGCCGCTCTTACCATCCTCTAACGACTTTTACTAGTATCACAGGAGAGAGGCTCCAGGTGCTACAATCCTCCACGTCACTGAACACTTCAATACATGCCTCTGAGATGTCGGGCTCGCTGTATATCACCACCTAAGAAAGTGAGAGTGGTATCAAGTGCTGTTGTTGCACTTTGTCAAGTCAAAATGATTCTAGACAAGGAACAGAAAATACTCTTACTTTTCCAGGTCGGGGATTGATTTTATTCTGGACGCTTCCTCTAATTGTCTGTAATCAGATGAACAAAAACACAACAAATAATTAAACTTCATGGAAAGTCTCCTTTTCCCCTCCCATGATCCTTTAAGTAAGGTCATATTTGCCTCACACCTGTCAATTTGGAAACATATCTACATATCTACTTTGATCTATACCAAAGTCATATTAAAACTTGAATCTATTAAAGGTAAGGGCTTTTTTCCCCCTCTAATTGATTTTGCCATTTCAGTTTCTCCTCATTTATATGCTTAGGAGATTTTCACCAACCTGGGAAGTTGAGGGTCCAAGAGTCAGACCTATGTTTTATACCAGTTCACAGAACCAGAATTCAGCTAAGAGATCATAATTCAAACCATCCCAGTACAATTTCAAATAAACAGAGAAATTATAATGGATCAATCACTTATCCAGAATGAGCTGAATCAATTCTGTGCGTTCCTATACATATCTTATCTGAATCTATAAATTCTGTTTCATCACATAACAACTAAATAAAGTGTTTATGGTATATCTCACAATGCTCACTGCACATGGTTATTTAATCCCTTTGAGAGGAACAAAATATATTTTTATACAACTACAAAACTAATCATTTTCAAGCCCATCTGACAAGACCAGTAAAACTAGAAATGTTTAAGATAATAAAAATGTAATTATACTTGTAAAAATATGATAGACCATGGACTACTTTCATTGCTGACCAAGATGCCCATTCTAAGGACTGCCTGTGATCTGATGGCTCTTGCATCACACCAGGGTGGACTATGACTGAAAGGCCACAGGAAGGGCCTCAGTAGAGCATTATTACAGATTAAAATGGCATATGCTTATTTATATGTGCACATTTCAAGAAGATAAGCTAAAGAAAAAGCCTGATATTACAACAAAATTTCAGACATTAAAAAGAGAATACTTTTACAGTCAACAAAGCCCAAGACCTAAAGAAAAACAAACAAAAAAATTTTTTTAATCATAAAAAGGCCTAGAGAAAGTATAAAGTACTCTGTTTCTCTTTTTCACTCCACTTGACTGGGTTTTTCAAGAGATTCCATAGTGAAACTGTGTCCTCTGTTGTCAGACTCACCGGATTGTTGTTAAATAAGAGAAGTGATCTAAGAATGATTAAGGAGAGAGAATAAGGCTGGACCAGTGGCAATTTTGTGCTTGAGACAAATACTTAAAAATTGCATGATTTCTAAGTGCTATAGGCTGATTCAGTTTTATTTGTTTACAGCAGTGGTCCTCAAAGTGCAATCCAGGGGTCGCTGGAGGGTCCCCAGTGCCCTTGCAGAGAGTCCATGAGGTCAAAATGATTTTCATAATTAGAAGAGGTTGTCTTTTTCACTTTCTCTCACAGGTATAGAGCAGAATTTTCCAGAGGGTCCATGACGTGATGACATCATTGTTCTGGTGGATACTGGAATGTGCATTTGTGTGTTCTGTTTTAAATTTTTCTCAGTATTAATTACTTATTTTTTTTACTGGCTGGACCGCATGGTGTAGGGGTAAGGGAGTTAGAGAAGGTGAGGTTCTGAAAAAGAACGAGACCAGCACTTTACAGGAACAGATCACCTTTAATGAGGTGAGAACGGGCAACAGTCAGATTAGTGAGCTCCTGCACTAACCCAAGAAAAGAATAAGTATATATAGGCATATATGTGGAAATCTACTCTCTTAAGGGGGCCTGTTCTTCTCCAAGGTTGTTCGGAGTAGTTATCTCCTAAACAGCTGGGGCAAGGAATTCTGGAGATCGGCCAGAGGCCAGACTGGCTGGGAGCTGGGCGTAATCAACCTTAATGTCTGTTTGTTTTTTTTTTTTTTTTTCCCTTCAGGTGAGAGTTGTTTTTCATAGAATGGTGGGGAGGACCTGGTGGGGAGTTTTAACTCCAGGCAATTTTGAGCCATGTAACTTTCCTTCACGTGGCATATGGGATGTTACTTTCTAACCAAGTATCAAACCCATGCCCCAAGCCCTGTAGAAGCGTGAAATCTTGACCACTGGACCACCAGGGAAGTCCTCAGTATTAATTTCTACTATAATAGATTCCAATAGGCATAACCCATGGGAACAAAAGCTCTTTGGGGTCCTCAATAAGTCTTATTGTATATCTACATCTAGATGTGTGTGTGTGGGTGGGTGGGTATGTGTGTATGGCATCCTAGGAGTAAAAAATTTGAAATCTTTTGAAAAAAGAGATCTGAGCCTCTGCTGAAAGTTCAACTACCCTTTTGAAAGAGGTTCCAGAATTATATTCCATGATAGGCTTGTAGCAAAAAACAATACAACAAATTTAAATGGGGCAGTGCCCTGTACAAATGAGGAAGGGGGCAGGATATTTTCTGCCTGGTTCTCATCTTCACTTGCCAGGTAGCCTGGTTCACAGGGTGGGCAACAGGAATACAGTTCCCACTTCTGTTTCTGGGCTTAGCAGAGCTGAGTTCTAAACTTTATCATCTTCTTCCCTCTTTCAACTTGAGTATCAAGCATCGTAAATGAAAACCACAAATGTATGTCAAAAATTGAGTAAAGAAAACAACTTATAGCAGTCAGAAAAAAGATGGAGAAATCAAAATCATATTTTGCCATCCTCTCTACTATATTACAGGAAAGCACCAATGTAAACCGAATTCTTTATTCCCCAACAGCTTTGCAAGAAAAAATATTTCCCTAATGAAAACTAATTCCAAATAAAGAGAAAACATTTTCTCAGCCATGTGGGATAAACATGGACTCCTATGTAGGGGAAGAAAGAGCGAATCTCAAAGTGCAAAAGAAAGGATTAGGAATAAGATTCTTTGGTGGGGGCAGGGGGTGGGGGTTCAAGATGAAGGAAGCCTTCACAAATCTTCACTAAATTCCAAGTATAGTGTTGAGCATCTTTACACAGAACTACCGAAGAAAAAACACCCTGTCTCTGAATTCTCAAGGTACCTTATCTATACCTTTCACAATACAACATATAAATTCGCAAGTGCCCTAAAATATTTGTAGCTTATTTTTCCCTGCTAGAGTATGAATGCCTTGAGAACAGTATCCAAGTACCTTTTCTCTTGAACTTTAACCTCCATTGTACATAGTAGATTTTCAAATGTGATGAATGAGTTAAGAAATTATTGTACAGGAGCATAACCGTTTTTAAACAAATAACATGAATTGCTCATCACCCCGCTTTTCCTCTGATTTTTTAACTACCTCAAATAAATGATACTATGTTGCTACTTACTGTTGTATCTGATAAGTTGCTACTTACTGTTGTATCTGATAATGCCATTCCAGAAAAAGAAATGCTTGGGTCAAACCGGCTGGCTTTGAAGAGACCAGTGAAGTCTGTGTCACTGCTTCCATAGCTCGGCAAGTTTGATTTAAGAACACTTTCAGTATGATTAGACGTATCACCGTTGGTCTTCAGTTTTGAAAATTCAGAAAATTTAGTTTCTGACATGGGAAGGTTGCTTTGCAGATCCAGATCCTTTTTGGTTTCCTCTTTTTGCGGGCACTTTTCCATGGGGCTCAGACTTTTCAATGCCGAATGAGACGTATCTGACGAGTTGAAATTGAAGACCTTTAAGTTACTGGCTGGCAGACTTGGTTGTTCTTTCTCTGTACTACAGGGTGGGGCACTCTCAGCCACAGGCTGCAACACGGAAGGTCGAGAAAGAGAACTGCTATGAGCAGTACCGAAAGATGTGGTCATGGTATTGACTGATGTTACAGAGGGAGAAAAGATTTTGTCTTGTGGTAGAGAAGATAACAAGCTTGAGAAAAGTGCACTTTTTTCTAGCCTCGATCTCTTGACTCCACCATTTTGGACATCCTTGTTCTCTTTGTCATTGACTTCTGGAGCTGCCAGGGGCTCATCTTTCCCATTAGTATGAGTCTGCAAGGACTTGAAGAGGACACTCTGTTCAGTGGATGATCGTTTGGGCCTCAGTTTGGATTTGGTGTCAAGATTCTGCATCAAATGTAAAGCTGGTGACATTTCCAACTGGCCTTCCTTTTTCTTCCCCAAACCAAAGGTAAACACGTTGGGATCAAACACCTTTTCTAAATTGTCCTCGTGAATAGGTGGCATGGCAAAGTGAGGGGCAGGGGAGTTTGGTAGCCTGGTCTTCTTTTTCTTCTGGGGCATACACACAGTGCTGTCCATCTTTTTTATAATCTCAGTGAATTTTTCCATGTCAGAAGAAGAATCGAATACACTATCATCACTACCAGCAGAGATGTTCAAAAGACTGGCAGGACTGCCCTGGCCATTCACAGCACTCTGACTGGGTCTTTGGGGGGTTTCTAAATGACTTCTGTTGTCAGGGAGGCTGGTGGCGGTGGATTCAGCCTTCAGGGGTTTTTCGTTGTCCTCACTTTGAGCCTGGACAGGCAGAGTTGCTTCTGATTCAGGCGGCATGACTTGTGCGCCAGATTTTACTATATGTTCCTCTTTGCAGTGAATGTGTTTGGGTGATGTGCCCTTATTGCCCTGTACTTCCTCTTTCTGGGGAGCACCACTTGCAACGGAAACCACTTGGAGTTCATTATTGTGACAGCTTGGCAACTGTGCTTCTCTAACTTCAGAGCTTTCTGTGATGATCTGGGAGCAGACCCCCTCCATGCTCTCCACAGGGAGCATGAAGGACCTGACCTGGACTAGGACCTTGGATGGACACTCATCTCCCACAGCTTGCGGGCTGTGCTCTGGGGACAAAGGAGGGCTTGTCTCCCCTCCTCCTTCTCTTCCTCCTGCAAGTTTGGAGGGGGGCATTGTCTCATTATTATGATGAGATACAGGCAGAGTACATCCATTATGGCTTTCTGACTCTCTGAGATCAGTGCACAGAGAACTGCTTACAGGAGCTTGAGCACATGTGTCTTTGGTATCATCTGCAGGAATGGGGGCAGCCAGTGACAGAGAAGGCCCATTAGATGACTCAGCTGGGGGCTGTGAGTCAGAAAATCCAGGCTGCGGGTTTGGTATGGCTGTTGGAGGCGGATCTTTGGTATCAAGAATGGCAGGGGTGTTTTCTGCCATATTAGTCATATTTTCAAGTTCAAGTCTTTTGCTGTTAGCAGCCTTGGAGTCATTCTCTCCTAAGATCTCCTGGTCCTTAACGGGAGTCAGAGCAGCAACCACTGGTTCGGAAGGGCAGCCAGCATCTGTTTGCACAACTACCTTATCACCTTGGGAAAGCTGAGAAACAGGAGTCTCCTCTTCAGGAAGCATCACTTTGGCTTCTGCAGATGACAGCTTCCCCGGCACACCGTTCTGGTGACTATTTGGCATCACCTTCTTTTCAGGCAGCTCCATTTCCTTGGCTTTTTTGGCTAAATTCAGCTTTGCCCTCTCGACAAATGTTTTATTAGACGCAGGAGTGTTCTTCAAACCTCGAATGTCAGTGTGTCTTGGGCTGCTGTTTGCCCGCTTGTTTTCAAATAAGGAGATTTTGGTGGCAGTGTTTCCTTTGTGAACTGGCTGGCTAAATGGATTATGCTCACTTCCCAAACTGTCAAGATTCTTAGAGTTTTTAAGATTTAGTTCCACGTGTTTGGGCCTGGCAGGGCTGCAAGAATAAAACAGTATCAAGATAAATTTATTGACCTAGGTTTTAAAGCAAACACAGCAATTTACTACAAAACTGAAAAGCCAACATCTGATAGGTAACATTTTATGAAATTATTTTTAAACCATCCTATATATACTGTCAATTATCTTTAATGGATGTTTCGCTTTCTTATGAGGGATGAGAAAATTATACAGCTAAGAAACTCTAGAGGTGAGAGGTTAACAAGTTTATCATAAGCACAGTGCTTGGCACTAGAGTTGGCCCAAAGAACATTAGAACAAATTTGAATACTTCATGCACTCCCATACTTTAAATATGTATGATTTTCCCCAGAACCAACTGTACTACTTATCATAACTTTTTAATTTTCATTATCTCAAAGAGCTGGATTATAAAAAATATTTATTATTTACCTCTTCGAACAGTTTATTCCCTTCATCCTTCCTCTATAAAATTTTTCTGATTACATAAAGTGTGTTCACTAGAGACCATTTGGAAAATATAAAGACAAAAAATCATTCATAATCCTAACCACTCAAACAATATCCCTGTCAACATTCTAGTACACTTCCTGTCTTTTTTGTATGCATAGGGAAATATTTTCAACAAAATTGAGATTAGTCTGTTTATAGAGTTTGGCACCTCCCCTTGAATTTAACATTTTTCAAGTTACTAAAAACTTATTTGAAAAGTCTTTATAACGTCTGCACGTAAAAGTCCAGTGTATAGATGTGCCATAACTTACTCATCATTACTCAACTGTTGGTTCTGCCACCATTTGTTCTCCTCCCTTTCTCACATTTCTTGGGTGTAATTGTGTTGTGCAGCGCTAAGTCTCCTCAGTCATGTCTGACTCTGTGACCTCTTGGACCATGGCCCGCTAAGCTCCCCCGTCCACAGGATTCTCCAGGCAAGAATGCTGGAGTGGGTCTTCCCGACCCAGGGATCAACCCATGTCCCTTACATCTCCTGCATTGGCAGGTGGGTTCTTATCACTAGGGCCACCTGGGAAGCCCATGAAATTAAAAGTCTTTGAATGTATACAGTTTTCTTTCTGAGGAAAAAAAATGTGCTCTGGCTCTTACGCTAATTATCTGGGTGAACTTGGTCAAGTTACTTTAGCTCTCTGGACTCTACCTTCTCTATAAAAACTAACAAACGAAAAACTAGATAGTTTAGAACAGAATTGGTTCACACACACACACATATTATGGTTGAAGACATCCTTGTAGTTCTCTTCAAGGGTTGCCGTTAGGGACAGTAGAGACTGGGGGATGGAACTGCTGGCCAGCAACCCTCCTTGCAACTAGAATCACTCTGACTTATCTATTACATATGTCACTTTTACATAAGCTTTCCAAGAAGAACAGACTCTAAAACAAAAACAAAAATATGTCTAAATCATTGGTCTAGTGGTTTATAAAAGGTAAGAGATAACAGCCACTAACATTCACTAATGGCCAAGCACTTGCTATGGCCTGCCTCATGTGCAATTTTACACATTCTCTCTTAAGATGAGGAAATTGAGGTCTAGAAAAGGTAAGTAATTTGCCTGAAGTCACACAGCTATTAAGTGACAGAAGCCAGGTGTTCTTGTTTCAGATGCCATGTTCCTAACAACGCTTCTATCCTGTTTTCCCAGGAAAACAGTAACCTTCTCTAGTTCTCTCCAGTCTTATGAGCCAAGGAGCCAGTAAATTATCATGAGATCTATAAGATAATCATACTTTAGAGGCCATCTTGATAAAGAAAATACAAAGTAGAGAAATATTAAGATCTCACACTGTCTCCTGCATGGACTCACTGGCCTTCAAGAAGGTGGCCCTGATGAGCCCTTTGAAGGAACAGGCAGGATGACTTTGGATGATGACACCTTATCCTTCTAGATAAAATGAGAAGAATGAGAAGACTTGAGAAGTCCTTCCTAAATACATCATTTAGAATTAGATTTTAATTTTTTAGTTAAATACTAAATTTGCTATATTCTCATGAATTTCTCCCAGGCATTGCTTTCTCCTGTATCTTGAGATATCTAGGCTCCCCCATGGTGGACCCATATCTGAAATTTAAAAGAAAAATTAACTTATAAGCACTTCCTTAAATTCTAAAGCCAGTGAGATAAGTAAGAGAACTTACAAATGTTATCAGTTAATAAGGGATGTTCACATATCAGGGAATATATATTTTAAAAATTCTCACTGATCACCTCAAGGAACTTAGTCAAACATCAAAGCAGACCTTATGATGTAAATGGAAAACACTCTAAGTTAGCCAGTAAGCTACATTAAGGACAGGACACACATATCTGCACATTAAAGATTTACATGAAGATCAAAATACATTTTACAACCAAACTTTCTGTGCTATTAACTTCTGCTACCAAGAGTCACTACAATTAACCTGGTTCAAACTGATTAAAAGGAAGGCTCCTATAATTCATGTTGTAATGCCTTCATTAAGATGTGAGAAGGGAAAATACCCTGAAGTCTAAGAACCTGTGAATATAATATGAAAAGAAAATTCTCCTTATTCTAAACATACCGTTTTAAGAATCTCAACATTCAATACTTGGTAGAGAACTGAAAACATAATTTCTCTAACAGCATCAATAAACATGCTTCTTCATAGTGATTATTTTTCAGGGAATATAAAATAGTTTTAACTCTAAAATTTCAGATTCAAGTTGTTTTTATAATCTGAGCAACACTTCTACTTGAAATACAATCAGAGGAAAAACTAAAGGATCTGAAAAAAAAAAAATCCATCAGTCAAATGGAAATGGGTCAAAGGACTGGAAAGAATTATTAAGTCTCCATTCCAATCGTTGGCCAGTTCACCAAGTGCAAGGCCATGTACAAAACAGAATTAAACTGAGCCTCTGGGAAAGGAAAATTCTAGGTAGAAAATAATTATTCCTTAGAAAAGGACATTTGGTTTAGTTCTATTACAGGAAACAGCACATGAAGATTTTCATGTAAGAGGCTTTGTTTGTTTACCCTATCCCTTAACAGTGTAACATTTCTGGTTTTTCCACTGGTGTATTCTGATTGGAAGACAAGAAGCGTCCTTAATCAGTACACAACAACATGTCTCTAAGGCTCACACTTAGGAGGTCTGAATGTTCAGTCACACTGGCCTTCTACAAATAATGGGCATCATTCACTCAGGTTATTTCTCCAAGGCTGCTCTTACAGAATAAATTGCTGACTCCATCAAAGTGCTCCAGGTTGGCAGCTGGGTGAGGTAGCTCAAGTTATTCATTAAGCAGGTTTTCCTCGTGAGTGTTTACCAAGCAGACCTCCTACTCTTAAGCTTACTTATCCAAGAATTCAAGCAGAATGAATCTGTTCAGTTCATGAATCATAATGTTGGGAAAGTCTCAGCTTTAAAAAATGTGTGAATATAGGAAAACACCTTGAGCAGTTTAGATACTCATTTTCACATTTGCTGACTGAGAGATAGGGGAGAGTTGGTAGGGAAAGGGGGAGTCTTGAGTTTTATAGGGTGCCCTCCCTGTCCTGTCTGCCTATACAGACTTCACTCACCATCAAGGCACAATCCCACTTCCTCCAAAAAAAAAAAAAAAAAAAAAAAATCAACAGTGATTTCCTCCTCCTTTCCACACCCCCAGCCTTAGGGATGGTAACATTCATGTGGCAGTTTAATCAGATTATCACCTCATATAATTATTTGATTTGTCGGCATCTTGGGTGCTGGACTGTGCCATAAACTGTTCAAAGGCAATATACAGTGAATCACAGTTGTGGCTTTCCCCACATAGTTCCCAGCACACTACCATGCACAGAAGGTACTCAATAAATATTTGAAAAATCAATACACTTAACAGCACAGTGGTCACAGTCAGCTGTTGAACTTGATCCTTCTAACGTGTCCTTTCATTTGTCAAACAGCTTCCCAGTAAAAACACTAATTTTTCTTCATTTCAATAACTGAAAAATACTTTTTGATCTGGGAGCAAGAATGTCACCAAACTTCCTAACATCATAAAGGGGAAGAAACAACGGAGATGCTTGTATTAGAGATTTTTTTTTAAGCTTTAGGCCAATAATGCACTAAGTTCCATAAAAGGTTCTGTGAATTCTTGTAAACGCACACATGTCAAAGTTACTGGGTGTACTGTACACACTAGAGTTTGCTCCCTGTTTTCAAATTCACTGCATTTACATTTTAAGAATGTTCCACCCAGGAATGCTGGTGTATATTTTGAATAAAGAATAGAATGAGCGCCAATCCAGCCACGTGGTCGTCTATTATGTAAATACTGAACCTCAAGAGATATCTTACTTTTACATTCATTGAACTTAAAAGCCTTATATTAATAGGAATTATTAATAACAACCGACTAGGGTCCTGAACGGGCCATCTTCTTAAACCTTAACTGTGTCAACTACTCCTTCACCATCTCAGTTTCACCACCCAGGAGAAAATTCAATGCACAGGCAGTTCCTCCACGAATGCAAAGACTCCGAGCCCCTCAAGAGCCACTGGGCTGGCCCAACCCAACTCTTAAGCTTACTTATCCAAGAATTCAAATAGAATGAGTCTATTCAGTTTATGAATGATAATGTTGCAAGTGACCCCGCAGTTACTTACAGGGTCACTTTCGTGGTCACCGTCGATCTGCCCACACCGAAGTGGTTCCTGGGCTTCAAGCCCTCAAAGGCGTCAGAACCTCCAGCCGATCTGCCCAAGTCTCTGCTTCGACCTCCGTCTCCCCGGCCATCCAAGAGGTGGGGGAGCGGCCCCCTCTTGTGCTCGGGCTTGATCTCAGGCAGTAGCGAGCTGCTCTTAACCGTGAGCTCCCGGGGGATGACTCGGGCCGCCTCCTCCCCGCTTTCCTTGGCGGCCGGGCTGGGGACGGGGTCTGGCGCCCTCTTGAGAGGGGAGTCCTTGGCCGTAGGCCGCGGGCCGCCTGCGGGCGAGGTGGGCACAGCCTCGGGGACGCGGCTCCGGCCCCTCCTCTTGGTGGGGGAGGAGGCGGGCGGCGGCTGTTTGCTCCGCTCCGGCTCCCCTCGGAGCTGCCCTTTGGGGCTGGGGCTGGACTTGGACTCCAGGCCGGCAGCGGAGGCAACGCCCCCATTGGGGGCCGCCTGCGGAGGAGATTTCACTTTCTTTTCTGCACAGCCATTCTCGGCGGCCGCGTCTGGCGCCACCTCGTCCTCGAACACCGTGTCGTCCCGGGGCTCACAGTCGGGCAACGGCGGGTCAGCGCCGGGGGAGTCGGTGGATCTCTGAGACCGCCTCCTTCTCCCAGACCTGCGGCCGCTCGACCTCTTTTCCATGTCGTCGCAATCGCCGCAATCTCCCGCCCCCGGGCTGATCACGACCGGCTCGTCCACCTGTGCCGCCTCGGTCTTACTTAAGTAGATGTCCAGAGTCAGCACTTTGGCTGGGTGGGCGCGCTCGCGGGGTCGGCAGTCTTGCCCCGGGGGCTCGGCTTTGACGTTGACTGGTGCTGAGCCCGCCCGGTTCTCCGCACCCTCGGCGAGCGGGTCGCCCGGCGGAGCTGAAGAGTCCTCCGGGGCTTGGCTCAGCCCACCCTGGGGCTCCGGAGAGCCTCGGTGGGCACACAAGCGAGGGGCCCCGTCGGCGGGATGCTCCCCGGCGGGCGAGCCCGGCACGCCCCTCGATCCCTGGGTGGGCTCCTGCTCGCGGCCAGCACCGGGCGAAGCGTCCTCCCCGGGACTGCGGATGAGCGCCTCTGCGTTCTCCCGCTTGGAGGAGTTCTCTAATGAGGAATGCAGCTGCTCGGCAGTGGCGGTGGCATCTGGGAAGGTCTCTCCCTCTGCCTCCAGAGGTTCTAATTGGGGTGAATCACTTTCACCGCCCTGCTGCACAGCCGCTGCTGCATGGCTGCCCCGGCCAGGTGATCGCTTGGCGTCCGGGGGGGCTGCCTGCACGCAGCCCTCGGGGTGTTCACCCTCCGGCTCCTGGCACTTCTCCTGTGGGGAACCCTCCTCGCATGCGTCTGTTGGCGTTGGTTGGCCGCTCAGAGGTTGACTCTTCTCAGTCTCTCTTTCCGGGAGTCTGGAAGAGGTTACTTCTTTGGGAGAGCCTGGTTTGGTATTTGAGCTGGTGGGACTCTCTAACCCATTTCTGCTGTTCCTTCTCCTTCCGGCCGTGAACAGAGTGCCAAGTTTTCCCAAAACTGGCTTCCTTTTGTTCTCTTCTGGTGGTTGTGCTCTGGACTGAAAAATAAAAGGGGATGGGAGAGACAGATGTGAGAATCCTGCTTTTCCTATTAGTATTAATAGTAAGTATTAATAGTAAGTACATTATGGAACTACAAGCCAAAATGATAATAGGCTAGAGTTTCTAATTGAATGTGAGAGTTACATTTTCGCATTCATTCCAACAAAATAATTTTTTTCACTTTTTGAATTTTTCTCAAACACTATTTATGCTTGGTGCTACCGAAGAGTAACATTTCCTTTATCTATAGAAAGAAAATCATGAGAGAAAATTCAGAACATCCAAATAATCACCCATGCAAAATAAATAACTCCCAGTTCTATGTTTTGCTTTATACCTCAGTCGCTCAGTAGTGTCCCACTCTTTGTAATCCCTTGCACTGTAGCACACCAGGCTCCTCTGACCATGGGATTCTCCAGGCAAGAATACTGGAGTGGGTAGCCATTCCCTTCTCCAGGGGATCTTCCTGACCCAGAGGTTGAATCTGGGTCTCCTGCATTGCAGGCAGATTCTTTACTGTCTGAGCCACCAGGGAATCCCATAAAGATGTATTTTCAAACAGCCATGTCTGCCTACAGGGCAGCAGTAAACATGCTAAAGTATGTTAAAAGTGAAATTTTTTTCCCCCTGAAATACCGCCACTTCTTTCTGTAGTCAGGAAGAAGAACGAGGAAAAACAGTCTTCTCTTCCAGAACAGAAAGAAGCCACTTTGGGTTCAACTGAAAAACCTTAAGAAATCGAGTTCAAGTACGTGGGTGTGCCCCCAGCCAAGTCAGAGGTTCTCAGAGGGCCAGGCTGCGCCGGTCCAATGGGAGAAGCACGTGGACATTCAAACACCGGCTGGTCCCCAGGGAACACAGCTGGCCACTGCCCAGCTCACCCAAGAGGCTCTTTCCCGCGGGGTGTTCCTGGGTGTCAATATAGGGGCAGGTGCTGGAGGGAGGGCAAAGGTGCAGGGTGACCACTTTTGTAGGTCCCCCGCCATAGGTCACGGAGGACAGAAGAGCGAAGGACTCTCCCAGGCCGGCCTCGGCCAGGGATCGGTTCCTCGGCAACCCAATGGGCTCAGGGTCCGACCTATCCATGGGAAGGGCACCACCGCCCCCCCCCCCACCCCACCCCACCCCACCCCCGGCCACCTGCGAGAGCCGCCCTGTTCCCGTGCCCATAAAGGGGAAAACCCGTTCCTGTTCCATAGCCTGGGGCAAAACGGCCGGCACCTGGCACTGGCGCGGAAAGCCAGGAGCGCGCTCAGAACAAATCAATAAAAGCAAATCCGCCAATGGGCGCCCGGCGCGCACAGAGCTGATAGCCGAGGGGCGGGGCGGGCAGGAAGACCAGGAGGCCCGCCTGCGAGACGGAGGGACGGAGCTCAAGCGGGAACCCAGCCTGGCTCCCAGCGGAGGGAAGTCTATTCCTGGTGACAAGCCCATTGAAACACAACCCCACACACATCTGGCTACAATAGATTTAATATTAAGATTACCTCTTCCACCTGAAAGCCAGGAGCTAGCTTGAGCCCCACCTTTTCCGAAAGGTGAACACTCAGGGCAGTTTTTACAATATTGACTGTTTACAAGAGAAGTTCCTGAATCACTCTTTAAAGCCTGCTCCATTTCATTTGAAGTATATGCAGCCAGTGGACTTTGGAGATGGTGGTAAACAGGAAAGACTAAGATAAAGCACGGAATTAACAGGGTCCACAAGCACTTACTGAGACAGCCCTGTTACTATATGCTGTGCTGTGCTTAGTCACTCATTCGTGTCCGACTCTTTGCGACCCCGTAGACTATGGCCTGCCAGGCTCCTCCAGAATACTGGAGTGGGTTGCCATTCCATTCTCCAGGGGATCTTCCCCACCCAGGGATCAAACTCAGGTCTCCTGCATTGCAGACAGATTCTTTACTGAGACACCAGGGAAGCCCCCTCTTACTGTCACATCATGTAATTCTGTAACAGCAACGTGAGATGCTTGTCACCCTACAGCCGAAAGGACGAAAGGAAAGATCCCAGCTGAGAGACTTCAGGTTATGTTATGTGTGGGGGCAATATCAGGATTCAAGCCCAGGTCCTCATCTTCCAACCCCAGCTCCCTCAACCCCACCCTACAGGACATGATGGTGCAATGGGCACCCCGAGCCAGAGTTAGCCCAGGGGAGTAGACTGCAGACCACACTTCCCACAGGAGCTCATGAGGAAGTGCTCCTGAATCAGATTTACTGACAAACTCCAGAGGTGATTCTTCAGGTGGAAGAAGCAGCTGTTGGGAACTTTGGAACTAAACAGCTACAGTGTGAGGAGATGGACAATGGAATGTTGTGGCCACAGAGAGATTTTGTGACTGAGTTGATATGCTTTTAAAATCTAGCCAAATTGATTAATAATTCAATTATTCAGTGGTTATATAAACAACATAGAAGAATTCACAGTGTAATTTAAGGGAAAAAAGTTAAAATACTCATTTCTTAAGGAATATGTTTGGACTCTTTCACTATGTGTCAAAGGTATTACATGATTTTTAAACATAGTAAATCCTTCCTTATGTGCTAGACTTGCTAAGTGATTTATACAGATTCTTATCAGAGACTGTCCTTAAGATAGGTAGTGTTTTTATGCTCATTTGCCAATGTTTCTTATCCCTGCTTAAGGTCCCACAGTCAGTAGTCTTTTTAACTCTAGAAATGGAGCTCTTTGTCTCTGGTGCCTGGACAGGCCTTTAAACATATCCTATGGACTTCCCTGATAGCTCAGTTGGTAAAGACTCCGCCCACAATGCAAGAGACCCCAGTTCGATTCCTGGGTTGGGAAGATCTGCTGGAGAAGGGATAGACTACCCACCCCAGTATTCTGGCCTGGAGAATTCCATGTTCTGTATAGAACATGGCATCGCAAGGAGTCGGAGCCGACTGAGAGACTTTCACTTTCACTTTTCATGGACTTCCCTGGTGGCTCAGACAGTAAAGAATCCGTCTGCAATGCAGGAGACCAGGGTTCGATCCCTGGGTTGGGAAGATCCCTTGGAGGAGGGCATGGCAACCCACTCTAGTATTCTTGCCTGGAGAATCCTCATGGACAGAGGAGCCTGGTGGGCTACAGTCCATGGGGTCGAAAAGAGTCGGATAGGATTGAGCAACTAAGCATAGCACATAGAAGTAGCCAGGAAAAAGTTTGAGTCTTATTGGCTTAATTCTAGCCCGTGTCCAAAGAAAAACTAGTGTACAAATTATTCTGTCCTACCAATGATGTTGCAATCAATCCATTTTTCCCATATAGCTGAAAGGTGTCTGATCAGCAGTCTTCTCTGTTCAGTACATTTTTTTTTTTTCATTTTTGGCTATAGCTGCTTTTTACAAAATCAATTGTTCTTTGTAATTTGGTCTCATCAACTACTCGACTCCTCCTTCCCCCAGAGGAGCAGCCAGTTTGTCAACTGTCAAGCTGCTCTGTTTATTGAACTTACTTGAATTCCAAACTTTTGACGTGAATGTTCACAATAGCTTCATTCATAATGATAAACTGAAAAATAACTTAAATGTCCATCAGCCAGTGAAAGGATAAACTAATTGTGGCACACCTGGACACAGAATGCTACTCAGCAATACAAGGGACCGAACTTTAAAAACATGTAATGACATGGATGAATCTCATTAGCATTGTGCTAACTGGAAGAGGCCAGACTCAAAAGGTATAGAAGGGTTCCACTTACATATCATTCTAGGCAATGTCTAGGCAAATCCAATCTATAATCATAGAAAGTACCAATAAATCAAAGGTTGTCTGAGGGTGGGGTGGGCAAGGAGGTGTGACTGGAAATAGGCACAAAGGGACTCCCGGGGATAAGGGCAGTGTTCTAAATCTTGATTGTGGTGATGGTTACACATGTGCACATAGCTTTCAAAACTCAAACTGTACACTTTACACGGTACAATTTTCATATGTAAATTATCTTAATGAAGTTGACTTAAAAATGAAGCTTTTTCCCTGGGAAGTAAAGAGCAGAAACACGGTCCATCTGGCTCGGGTGCACATTTCATACACAGTTCTTAATCAATGGGGGCCTCAAGTTGTTTCAAAAGCTACTTCTTTATTTGCAGGGGAATGCTGTCTTCCCCCGAGGGGCCCTGCATCTCCAGCATCAGATCTCTATGCAGGATCTTCTGAGAAGACTGCAGAGTGAATCATTCCTCCTAAGTTCACAGTTATATCTTTGAGGAACAAACACCTCTTCTTAAAACAGGACACAACGTTTCTTTTCAGCCAGAGGTGATTTCACCCCAGTGTTCCTGGAGGAAGAATAAGTATGGTAGATAGAAGACAAAATGAGACGTCCTGGGAATTATCTAGAGGGTAGTTCCTCCTTAAGTAGGAGCCTTTGCACCTAGAGTCCTAAACCTATAGAATGGGAGGCCAGGGACCCAGCGTATTCGGCCTTGACTTTGATGGTCACCTGTTACGAAGGGAAATGCTTTGCAAAGAGGCCATGGGAGTCCATCAGACTCCTTCCTGCTTCCACAGGGCTCTCTTTCTCACTTAGTCAGGGTCCTGAGCATTCTCAGACTGTAGCAGAGCCTTGAAATCCTGCAGTCTCCTTTGGAGAGCTTTATACTCTGTCCTTTCTGCCCACCTGACTGTGTAGAACATGCACTTGGACTCCTCCTACCACCCTTGCCCTACTGGGATGAGCTCAGTCCACAAAAGGACAGTGTTAGAAATGGTCCATGGATTGTGTGCTGTGATCTGTTTTAGTGTGCTTGATGGCAAACATTCAGTTCAGTTCAGCTCAGTCACTCAGTCGTGTCCGACTCTTTGCGACCCCATGAATCGCAGCACACCAGGCCTCCCTGTCCATCACCAACTCCCGGAGTTTACTCAAACTCACGTCCATCGAGTCAGTGATGCCATCCAGCCATGGCAAACATTACATGTGGCTCATCAGGAGGGGTGTGTATCAGTAAGGAGACCACAGTGCTGTTCTCTGATTTTCAACCTTCTTGGTATGGCAGCACCTATCATCAGCAGCTGCCACTAAATAAAAGCTACATTGTATTATTATACATAATTTCAGAGATCTCTATCTCCTCACTGATGGGGAACCAAAAGTCAGGAAATACAGGATACACTGTTAATATGCCAAAATGTGCAAATACAGGACATACAGGCAAAATAGTTTGTTGCTTTCTTGTTTTTTTCAGATTACCTTGAAGGCATTGCTTTAAATTCAGAAGTGTTTCACCTGAAATCAAACTTATATCATTAGTGTATTTTTAAATATTATACAGAATGCTGTGGGCAATTAGCAGTTTGAGTCTGAAACTCAGAAGCATTCAGTTTATGGAAAGTTACAATCCCTAGAAATATTACCTAATTTTTAAATTTTCTAGGGGATAAACGGAGAAGGCAATGGCACCCCACTCCAGTACTCTTGCCTGGGAAATCCTATGGATGGAGGAGCCTGGTGGGCTGCAGTCCATGGGGTCGCTGAGAGTCGGATATGACTGAGCGACTTCACTTTCACTTTTCACTTTCATGCATTGGAGAAGGAAATGGCAACCCATTCCAGTGTTCTTGTCTGGATAATCCCAGGGATGGGGGAGCCTGGTGGGCTGCCATCTATGGGGTCGCTCAGAGTTGAACACAACTGAAGTGACTCAGCAGCAGCAGCAGGGGATAAAAGCCGACACAGACAGAGACAGTAATTTTCTTTGATCCTAGTTACTGGTGCAGAGCATGCAGTATCTCATCTGCCAGTCCCCAATCCCATGGACAGAGGAGCCTGCCGGACTACAGTACATAGGGTCACAGGACTGAGCATGCATGCATGCACCTGAAATCATGTTTGGAGGTTGAAGGAAAATATGTTGGATATTATTTGAAAATGTAGCTAATACATTATACTGTTTGAAAATAAATCATATTTCCCACCTTCTTCTTGCCTGGTGGAATAAGCTCCTTTTGAGCAAGAAAAAGATCTATTTGTATTCCCAACACCTAGCACAGGGACTTACAGTAGAGGTGGAAAACTATTTCATGCTACTAAAGAATTAGTAACCACCCCCTCCCTTCCAAAAGGGAGTCACCAACACCCTTTCGACAACTATAAACATGGTTGGGTCTAAACAAAACAAGAACAGAATGGAAACCTTTTTCTGCACAAGACTCAGTGTGGTCAAGAATGTGCAGCTCTGTTCTGTCCATGTGAGGATTCTGCCCAGTGATGCAGAATGACTGCTGGCACACAAACTTGAATTTCTTCAGGTTTACTGCTGGCTCCCAGCCTGCGTATGACCTAAGAAAGCAGATCAAGATCTTTTTACATGTATTCACATGTGCCTCCTGCTAAAATGTGGTCAGTGATGTACACAAGTAACTTTTCTGGGGAAAAAACACTGTGATTCCCTATAAGCTCACTTTGTTGATTCTGAAAGATATTTTAGCTCTTTAACTCCAGTTCAGCCATGATGAGGAGTGAAACCAATGGCCATTATTATGAAAGATAAAATTGGCCTTGTCACTTTGATAATATTTTAGGTTCACAGCACATGTGTGTATGTGTTTGCATTGGCAAGGAACTTTTTTTCTGCACGGGTTTTGTAAAAACAGCCTTAGTCGTGTGGCTTAAAAAATATGGGAATTTAAACCACTTCACCCACCAACTTTTAAATGTAAAAACAAGGGTTAGAAAATTCTGTTCAATAAAAGTAAGATATACTTTTGAACCTTGTGGCCAGTAAAGGACAAAAATGAGGAGTGAGGAAGAGGGAGAAAAAAGAAATAGTCAAAGCTGAATAGAAAATCTGACGTTGAATTAGGTTACAAGACAAATAAACATGAAGCTCCACTCTCTGATCTGAGATGACCTAGATGGGTGGGATGAGTGGGAGGGAGGTCCAAGAGGGAGGAGATACGTGTATACATATAGCTGATTCATTTCATTGCACAATGGAAATCACTGTACAACACTGTAAAGCAATCATTCTCCTGGGGGAAAAAAAATGATCTGCTCTCCTCTTCATCACTCTACCTTTTTGATAATGCTTGTGCTAATATATATGGCCCATTCTAAATAATAGAACACACACACAAAATGCAAAGGAAGACGTGTTCACATGGTGCACCTTGACCTATTAAACACTGACACTTTTCATTGTATCTTTTAAAATATTTTTTCCACATGCTATCAAGTTCCTTCTCTTATGCTATGCTATGCTGTGCTAAGTCACTTCAGTCGTGTCCGACTCTGTGCAACCCCATGGACTTCAGCCCACCAGGTTCCTCTGCCCAAGGGATTTTCCAGGCAAGAGTACTGGAGTGGGGTGCCATTGCCTTCCCCGTCCTTCTCTTATAGTATACTAAATATAATTAAGCTATAGCCTAACAGTTCTGGAGACCAAACTATGGACCTCTGTTACTACATTTGCACTATAATAGTGATTTCTTCTGTGGCTGATACGAGTGTAGACTAAGGTTTGCACTAAATGACCCATGGTTTAGACATAAGCAGGGCTCTTTCAAAAAGGCATAGAAAATTACTGCATTCAGTTTTGATCTATGTACAATTTCATGTGATGCAACCAATAATACATTGCCTCAGAACTTCAGAGCCTCTCGCTGCTCCCCAGTCTCTTGGGGTGCAGTGCTTGCCTGCCCCTGTGCTGTTTCCAATGTTTGTCAGCATCCCAGTGCCTACCCCATCCTTGCTGCTCACCACTGTTCTCCTTGATTTTTCTTTAATGTCTCTGTCCTTTCAACTTCATGTGACACATACTTCTCCACTTACAACCTCAATATATTTGTTTTTTCTAATGATGTCACTTCAAAACAAATGGCAATCATATCCTGTTGTATATTAATAGAATTATAGGTATACTATTGTGTAAAAGAATAGGAGCAGACTTTCTTTTTTAACTCCCAGGTTTAACAGAGTCCTGAAAAAGAGGCGTTACTGAATATGAAAGGAAAAAGTTTTTTTTAGGAAAAAGTTGCAAGTTTATTATTCCAAAAGTATTTTCCACCCTTTCAGAGGGTTTAAAGAAGTAAAGAGTTTCTTTTAAAAAGTTACTACTAGTTCCAGCTAAGAATTGTCTTTAGGTCATTTACTATTTGTCAGAAACAAAGTGAAACCTGGTTGTGAAGCCACTGACACATGATTAATGAGAAAGGAAGGCAAGACCTTAAAGTGTGTGTGTATTGTACTCATTCATTCCACTAGTAATCATTGAGAATCTGCCTTTTGCCAGATTTTCTTCTTAATCTTAAAGATGCAAACCACGGTCCAAAACATCTAGATAATATTCCTAAGACATGAGTCAGGCTTTTTAAAGTTAGCTCAGTAACTTTTCCCATTTGAACTGATAGTATATTAGCTCAGACAGTAAAGAATCTGCCTGCAGTGCAGGAGACCTGAGTTTGATCCCTGGGTCGGGAAGTTCCCCTGGAGAAGGAAATGCAACCCACTCCAGTATTCTTGCCTGGAAAATTCCATGGACAGAGGACTCTGGCAGACTATGGTCCATCGGGTTAAAAGAGTTGGATACAACTGAGCAGCTAAGAGTTTCACTTTCAGGAAAACAAGATTCTGTTTCCTAGAATATGACTTGTGAAGTGAAAGTCACTCAGTCATGTCCAACTCCTTGCAACCCCATGGACTGTACCCCATGGATTATATAGTCCATGGAATTCTCCAGGCCAGAATATTGGAGTGGGTAGCCTTTCCCTTCTCCGGGGGATCTTCCCAACCCAGGGATCGAACCCAGGTCTCCTGCTTTGCAGGCAGATTCTTTACCAGCTGAGCCACACAGGAAGCCCAGAAGATGACTAACATACCACTTTTATGTTCATACTGACCACATAGAGTATGTTACACCTGGGTGACATGCTTCTGCCTGGACCGTGCAATATAATAATGATGGGGCTCGAACTCTCACTTATGATGGAGCACTGGCTGTGGAATCAGGTGCCTTTGTAAACAGTGGGCACTTCTGTTTATGTCCCTTTCTTCACCCTTCTCTGTGAGGAATATAGAAACAGATTCCCTTACCCTTTGATTTCGGTAGGTTCAGCCTTTAAAAGGCACTGACAGGAGATCAACGGGAGGGACTAGAGTGAAGTCAAGCTGTTTTCTTCCCACCTTTCCCTCTCCTAGTTAGGCTTTGGGCTGGGTGTGGTCCAGCCTGACCAAGGTCTCTGTCAGGAACCACCTCTGCAGATACACTCTGTTTTCAGATCCCAGGAATTGCTTCCTCCTCTCACCCCTCTAGCCCTGTGATGGAAAGGGTCTCGGTGGTGCTGGCCCAGCAGTGCTTCACCATCCTTTGCTTGGTATAGAACCGGGGTGGGGGAGGGCATGAAGCATATGATTTTGAGAGCTTTCTTTAAGAAGATGACATAATATTGGATTACAGATTTAGGGACAGAGACTTGGAAGAGGGCTTGCAAGGGAAGAAATTGTGGTTTCCTTAAAACTCTGCCATGCTGTATATGTAGCCCCTCTTGCTTTACTCAATCAACCAGGTTGAATGTGCCCTGCCTTTCCCTATGCGGGACCCCTGACTAATAATTACTACATGTTCAACCATGAGTAACAGATAACTCACAATGCTTCTCTCCGTGTAAAGAGAACAGTCTCCTAAATACTTTTTTTTTCTCTATCATGCTGAATTAATTTGCTTTACAGTAGAGATGTATAATCCTCATTTGGTGAATATTTTTCCCAAATGCATATAATGTATAATTTACAGAAGATATGGGAATTTGAAATGGATAGCAATTGTTTCTTGCTACCTCCTGGATTGTGCACATATCTTGATTGAAAGTGAAAGTCGCTCAGTTGTGTCTGACTTTTTGCCACCCCATAGACTGTATAGTCCATGGAATTCTCCAGGCCAGAATACTGGAGTGGGTAGCCTTTCCCTTCTCCAGGGGATCTTCCCAACCCAGGGATCAAACCCAGATCTCCCGAATTGCAGGCAGATTCTTTACCAACTGAGCTATGAGGGAAGCCCCATATCTTGATTAGCGTATAATCAAATCACTGGCTGACTAGTTCTAAACTGGAGTAAAGAAGCTTAGCCAAACTGAAAAATGGAAATGTATATTGTCAAATTAGTTCCTTTCTTATTGACTCGGAACCAAGAAAGCATATTCTCACGTTCTTTATGTATTTTAAAAAAAGAATGACTTGTACAATCAGATCAGAGATCAAGAATAAGCACTTCAAAACACTACAAAACCATCAGTGTACTGCAGAATGCAAGCACTCAACTCCCAAGGGCTCACTTCCAGTTAGGTCATTCATACATAGATGATGTGATGAGGGGGATAGAGATTTGGGGAGACGAGGGTGAGGCAGCCAAGGAGAGATTGACGCAGCATGCCTGTCTCCACCAGGAACACTGGCAGCCAAGCCCACCATGGTGGCTGGGACCAGGAGGAGGGAAGGAACTCAGAGGTTATAGCTCCATAAAGAATGAAGAAGCCTCTCCCACTCAGACTCCCACTCTCCCTCTCCCACTGTTGACTCCAGGTTGCCTCTGAGACTTCTAGTGACCTTGAAACTTTATAACCTGAGGTTATTTTAACCACATTTGAAAGTATGGCAGAAAATAGATTTATTTCTAGAAAATAAATTTCTTTCCAGTTCATATGTACTTCCCAGAAATATCTCAGTTTTCTGCAATTTCTAGTGAGAATTAATTGACTTCCTGGTAATTCATTTCAAATTAAGAAGCAAAATGCATGCTTTCATGAAAAGAACTCAGGAATACTACTAAATGGGGATCAAATAATTTATCTTCTCAAAAATTCTTCTTGTGTCATTGAGGATATTGAGAAATTCACATGAAGTGATATATGTGAACATGTTTTGAAAAGCAACAAGTGCCTAAGAAAGTGATGGCTGCCATCATTAATAGTCTGATGTTTTGCTGATGTTTCATAATCTAAGTTTAAATTATAGTAGCTGAGTAGATAACTAACAGGATTAATTTATGATTCTCAGTGAGATAGAGATGAAAATAGAATACGATAGACACGCAGGACTGGGCATATCATTGATTATAAGCACTTGTCTTCAATGCGTCATGACCAGAATGGAGGAAAACTGAAGTTTACCCCCTCCTATCAACATTATCCTTTCCAGATCATAATGTACAGAAGATACGCAACTAGGCAGAGTGAACACCTCGTGATCACCCTATGTAAATAAGCACTTCACTTCCTATAACCTTATGCTCCTTTATTTTTCTTCACAGCATTTATTATTACCTGAACTGAACATACTTAGTATTTATTTGTTTACTTCATTGTCTGTCTTTCCTCACAGAATGTATAAGTTTCATGAAAATAAGAATGTAGCTTTGTTCACCACTATGTCCCTATTCCTTCCTCAACGTAGGGTACCAATAGGTACTCAAAAAATACTTACAAAGGAACACATACATCAACCATATTTTCCAGAAATTGTTCAGTCTCCTACAAGCAACACTGCCAGACAACATTGTACAATGGAATAGCCAGTAGTTTGGGGGGCCCTCAGTTAATTCTCAGACAGGAAAAAGGCCTGTCTCTAGTCTTGGCCCTCTTCTCAAATGACTCCCCCAAAATCCAGTTTTTAAAATGCTCATCTTCTGGATTGTTTGAGGATCAAATGAAATGTCTGTCTCTGGGGAAGAGACAGGGAATAGGAAAGGAAACCTTAAAGTACATACACACACTCACACACATACATATATAAAGTGTATACACTAATATATACAGTGTATGTGTGTGTGTATATATATATATCAGATCAGGTCAGATCAGTCACTCAGTTGTGTCCAACTCTTTGCAACCCCGTGAATTGCAGCACGCCAGGCCTCCCTGTCCATCACCAACTCCCGGAGTTCACTCAGACTCACGTCCATCAAGGCAATGATGCCATCCAGCCATCTCATCCTCTGTCGTCCCCTTCTCCTCTTGCCCACAATCCCTCCCAGCATCAGAGTCTTTTCCAATGAGTCAACTCTTTGCATGAGGTGGCCAAAGTACTGGAGTTTCAGCTTTAGCATCATTCCTTCCAAAGAAATCCCAGGGCTGATCTCCTTCAGAATGGACTGGTTGGATCTCCTTGCAGTCCAAGGGACTCTCAAGAGTCTTCTCCAACACCACAGTTCAAAAGCATCAATTCTTCGGCGCTCAGCCTTCTTCACAGTCCAACTCTCACATCCATACACGACCACAGGAAAAACCATAGCCTTGACTAGATAAACCTTTGTTGGCAAAGTAATGTCTCTGCTTTTCAATATGCTATCTAGGTTGGTCATAACTTTCCTTCCAAGGAGTAAGCGTCTTTTTATTTTCTGGCTGCAGTCACCATCTGCAGTGATTTTGGAGCCCCGAAAAATAAAGTCTGACACTGTTTCCACTATTTCCCCATCTGTTTCCCATGAAGTGATGGGACCGGATGCCATGATCTTCGTTTTCTGAATGTTGAGCTTTAAGCAACTTTTTCACTCTCCACTTTAACTTTCATCAAGAGGCTTTTGAGTTCCTCTTCACTTTCTGCCATAAGGGTGGTGTCATCTGCATATCTGAGGTTATTGATATTTCTCCTGGCAATCTTGATTCCAGCTTGTGTTTCTTCCAGTCCACTGTTTCTCATGATGTACTCTGCATATAAGTTAAATAAACAGGGTGATAATATACAGCCTTGATGTACTCCTTTTCCTATTTGGAACCAGTCTGTTGTTCCATGTATAGTTCTAACTGTTGCTTCCTGACCTGCATACAGATTTCTCAAGAGGCAGGTCAGGTGGTCTGGGATTCCCATCTCTTTCAGAATTTTCCACAGTTTATTGTGATCCACACAGTCAAAGGCTTTGGCATAGTCAATAAAGCAGAAATAGATGTTTTTCTGGAACTCTCTTGCTTTTTCCATGATCCAGCGGATGTTGGCAATTTGATCTCTGGTTCCTCTTCCTTTTCTAAAACCAGCTTGAACATCAGGAAGTTCATGGTTCACATATTGCTGAAGCCTGGCTTGGAGAATTTTGAGCATTACTTTACTAGCGTGTGAGATGAGTGCAATTGTGCGGTAGTTTGAGCATTCTTTGGCGTTGCCTTTCTTTGGGCAATATATATATACACACTTGTATTTAAATATATATAAATATACATATTAAAGTATATATAAATATATATATATACTTGTATTTAAATATATATAAATATATATATATAGCTTGTATTTAAAACTCAGAATATATAAACAAGTACAACAAGGAAAATATAAATTATCCTTTATCTTTTCTATCCTAAAATACCACTATTACTGTTCTTTCTGTCTGGCTCTTTTTTCTTCTCTGTCTGGCTGTTTGTCAGGGCATTGTATAATAGCATTTTGTACTTCCTATTTGGTATATTATTCTTTCACTGAATTCATGCCAATAAAATGTGTGTGTGCTAAGTCACTTTAGTCGTGCCTGACTCTTTGTGACCCTATAGACTGTAGCCTGCTAGGCTCCTCTGTCCATGGGATTCTCCAAGCAAGAATACTGGAATGGGTTGCCATTTCCTTCTCCAGGGGACCTTCCCCACCTAGGGATCGAACCAGCATCTCTTAACTCTCCTGAATTGGCAGGTGGGTTCTTTACCACTAGTGCCTCAATAAATACATTTCTATAATAATATTTTAATGCTTGTACTAAATTCCATCATGTCAATGTACCACAATGGCTACAGTTTATTTATGTTATTTTCAATGCATTGCAGGCTGCAGAAAAAATATTTGTACCTTATCTCTATACACATTCTTAATTATTCGCACAGGATATGTTCCTAATTAGTAATCAAGGGAATGAAAAGCAAAACCACAAAGAGATATCTTTACAAACCCATCAGATTGGAAAATAATTAAAAAGAGTGATAATTCCAATATGAGAGAGGCTGTGGAGCAATAGGAATGCTCACATGCTGCTGCTGTGAGTGTAAATTGGTACTACTGCTTTGGAAAACACCTTGGCATTTATCTAATAGAACAGAAGGTATGTATATCCTATGAGCATTATCAGTATATTCTCTAGAGCAGCAAGCAGTTCTCAAAATTCTGCTTTCAGGATTCCTTGACACTCTTAAAAATTAAGGCCCCCAAGAGCCATTGTTTATATGGGTTATATCCATCAACATTTCTCAGGGTTAGAAATGAAAACTGAGCCGTTTTTAAAGTTCAACAATACTCACGACACACATTCCACTAGCCATCAGGGCAAGACAGCATTGCATGTCATGTTACCTCTGGATCTCCAGTGTACACTCACGAGAGGATGAAAGTAAAAAGCAAATAGCATCTTAGCACTTTTACGAAAATAGTTTTGACATTAAGGACTCCCCTGGGAGATCCTGGGAACCCTGGAGTGCCCCCAGACCTCACTTTGAAAACTGCTGTCCCTCGAGAGGCTCATGCACATTGTTCCAAGACACGTGCACTAGGACATTTCCAGCAGGCTGCCTGTACAAATCCCTCAACAAGAAATGGACCCAGATCCCATCCACAGCAGGATGAATAAATTCACTGTGGTTCATTCAAAAAACAGAATACAGCAACAGAAAAGAATGAATACGTCAGTGGCACAAGCCATGGACGAATTTCATAAACATAAAGTTGACTGAAAGAATCCAGACCCCCATGAGAGTATGGGATATCATTCCATTCCTATGAAATTTAAGAACACGTAAATTAATTCACACTGTCTTGGGATATATTCATAGGTGGT
Organism: Bos taurus; assembly: GCF_002263795.3. Taxonomy (NCBI): domain Eukaryota; kingdom Metazoa; phylum Chordata; class Mammalia; order Artiodactyla; family Bovidae; genus Bos; species Bos taurus. The sequence continues at coordinate 43,450,406 of NC_037336.1, forward strand.
AAAATTATAAAGAAAAGCAGAGAGAGATATGTTGATTTTAACAGGCTCCCCAGGTGCCACTAGTGGTAAAGAACCTGCCTGTCAATGTAGGAGACTAAGAGACAGAGGTTTGATTCCTGAGTGGGGAAGATCCCCTGGAGGAGAGCATGGCAACCCACTCCAGTATTCGTGCCTAAAGAACCCCAAGGAGAGAAAAAGCCTGGTGGGCTATAGCCCACAGGGTCACAAAGAGTTGGACACAACTGAAGTGACTGGCGTGCGGCGATTCATGGGGTTGCAAAGAGTCAGACACAAGTGAGTGACTGAACTGAACTGAAGTGACTTAGCATGCACACACAGTGATTATAACAGTTAAGAGTGCAGTTAAACACTTGTGGTGCAGATTCTGTATTCATTTTAAAAACTGACATTTTGTTCATCATGGATTTTTTTCATGAACTTTTGCTTTTAGAAATATTGCAATAAGGACTTACATCCCTGGTAGTCCAGTGGTAAAAAAAGATCTGCCTGCCAATACAGGGGACACAAGTTCAATATCTGGTTTGGGAAGATACCACATACCGCAGGGCAACTAAGTTGGTGTGCCACAACTATTGAGCCTGTGCTCTAGAGCCTGGGAACCACCACTACTGAGGTCACACCCTAGAGCCCACTGGCTACAACTGCTGAAGCCCAAGCGCCCTAGAGCCTGTGCTCAGCAACAAGAGATGCCTCCACAATAAGAAGCCTGTGCACCGCAACCAAAGAGTAGTCCTCATTCATCCCAACTGGAGAAAAGCCTGGGAACAGCAATAAGGACCCAGCACAGCCAAAAATAAATAAATACATACAATTATGTATAAAATATTATAATAACATTGAATTGAAATATTATTTATCTTGATTACTGAATTTTTTGACATCCCCTTAAACTTTGCTCCTGAGACAAAAGCCCCACTCCCTTTACCCTACTACTGGCTCGGTGGTGAGGGAAGAGAGAGGATGTGATCAGAAAGAGACCCCCAGAAGACTTAAAAGGTGGCAGCAATAAGCTATTTCTCGACCTACACCTAGTTATTAGAGATGCTTGCTTTATAATGATTCATTATACCTCACATTTATATTTTATACGCTTCTGTTGCATGCTATATTTTACAGGGACTAGGTAAATATGCATTTCTTTGCTTTTCAATGGCACTGAACATGTTTTATATTCTTATTGGCCTTTTATTTTTCCTCCTCTATGATTTATTTCAACTAACATTTCTTAAGAACTTACCATGTGCCAGGTATCCCTTAACAGCCCTGTGAAGTGGCAGCTAGCATCCTCATTTTGAGAAAACTGTAATGTGAACAGTAGTGTGCCCACCACGCACAGCTGGCAGGACCAGAAGATGCACTGTGATGTCTGTGCTATTTCTCTCCTCCCCTTTCCCGCTCTGTTCCTTTTGGTTATGTTGGACTGTCACACACACACACACACACACACTTACATATGAACAGACATGAGGGAAGTCACCTGAGACACAGAGAAGGAACATGTGCTTCTAAGGAAGGTGGGGAGGAGGAGCAGTATAAGGACAGGAAATGACTGGTAGGGGCAGTTCCAAGGGAACTAACAAACCGGAGTAGGCAGGGGGGAGTGTTGCAGGTAATTCACACTTTAACTCTCCATGGCCTATACTATTCTGGGTTTTCATCCAGCTTCAAACACCTTTCCCACCCTCTGGGTCTCTGACTTTCTCACTTCGTTTTTACTGTCCCAAGGAATTTAGCCTTACTTTTCACTGCCTCCAGTAGACTGTTGGATTGGGAGTGAGTGAGTGTGTGCGTGTGTGTGTTGGAGTGGGAAGACTGTGAGAAAGTTGCTGCTCCTTCAAGCATTTCATCACCTCACACCACTCCGTTCCTGGCAGGCGGCAGGAGCCTCAGATGCTGCTCTCTGCCTCAGCTTGCACGTCTGGATCGCATTTTGCAAACATTGCTCCTGTACAGACTTGAGGCAGACAAGCCTGCGCACCCAGGTTGAGCACTGCCCTAGTCCTGATTACGCCTGGAGACACAAGCAGCAGGTTCCTGCCCATTTCAACATCGGAATTCAAATGAGAATGTCGGCTCACTAGCCACCAGGCTCTCAGGACCCACAGTGGCTTCCACGTACCTTTATCTCATATCACAGAGAAACTCATGGGAGAAGCAACCTTCCAAATTCCCAGCCTGGCCACCATACCTCCTCCCACACCCACCCCACCCCAAGCTTACTAACCAAGGTGCGTACAAAGGCTATAGTTAATCAGCTTAGTGCATTTTGGCCTTAATAAGATGGTCGACCAAAATATCAGAAATTTTATTAAACTTAAAATGCTTTCTGAAGGCTTACAGTCATAATGCCCTTAAACCTAAGTGTTTACATTTTTTTAATTCGGCAAATTTACCTTGAAAAAGGCATTTCTCATAAAATACAAGGCATTAATTCTGTTAAGATTTCTAGGGGATGATTAGATGTTCTTATCTTAGGGTAAGGACTATTTGTCCATGTACTTATTAAGCCATTGTGTCTAAAAAGTCAAAGAATGGGGGAAAGTGATAGGAATTAACAGAAAGAATGATGGCAACAATACCCAACACTTTTCCCGGGCTTTGTATTTACATTTATTAAATTTATATTTGCCTCTCTGAGCAAAGTAGAGAAGCAAAGTTTAACAGACCCTTATATAAACTTTCTTTTCTTAAAAGTTTATAAGATTGCTTTTTTTCCTTACCAGAAGGAAGGCTTATTTTAAGCCATAGCACGTCTAGAATGGTAGGGTTGTAAGAAGCCGAGTTGCTCCTATAAATTTCCGTGTCCTAATAAAATCTTATTTGGGGAAAGTATGTGTAACACATAGTAACATGTTATGGGGACAGGCCAGTGTGAGCAGCAACAGCCAACACCCAGTGAAGAACGGATCTGAAAGATAACCTACATTTTAAAAGAAAGTATAATAGAGATTTACCTTCCTCTGCCATGATGAAAATAAAAATCAATCCTTAACACCAGACATGATGTTTTCCAACTAATTGCTTCCAACTAGTTGCCTTTGATATTTGGAAAAGGGGCGGAGAAACAGATTTTTTTCACCTCAGGAGGAAAAAGGGTAACTCAAACATATTTAGCAAGGGAAGCTTGTCAATGATTACCTGCAATAATTTAAAGAACCTAGAAAAGGGGAGACACAGGAGATAATATACTAGTATTTTCATTTCTAGTTCAAAGTTTCTTCAAGAGTACTCAGCCCCTACTCTCCTCCTCAGCCTTCTATGGTATTCCTTCTACTCACAATTGCTCATGATTTTTAACCTCAGAGAATTTACCAGCTCTAGACAATAAACACATTGTGCAGTTAACTGATGTCATGAATAATACTACTATATACATTCAAAACAAAGTCTCAGTAAAAAAAAAAAAAAGAGCAACAAAGCGTCAGTCAATGAAGAGATAACAAAACTTCACTTAGTTTCTTACCATGATGTGGCTTCTTTTTTCCTTTCTATAGACACACCAAGAGAATATGAGAAGTGCAGTGTAGCTGCCCGGGCATTATGAAGATCAAGCTTCCTACTTCTCAGAAAAGCCTTGTCTATCCTCCTCCTTCCAGATGACTCTATTTAACTCTCAACAGCTCACCTTCCTGGCAGGGCTGTGCACTCTCAAAGCCAGAGCCGAATGACAGATACTGACTGTTTATGTGAAAAGCACATGTAACAAGGGTGTGTTTGATTCAAAAGTTGAAAGGGTTAAAGAGGTGCGCCCTTTTTTGGGTGTGACACTGAACCAAAATTGCTGAAAAGACAACAGAGGAAGTAGTAGGCAAAGTTGCCCTTGGGGAAAGTTGCCCTGCACCCATTAAATTGGAAAACCTGATAGGAAGTAGAGCAAGAAGGATCTCTTAGTTCTGATTTTCTTTCTCTGGTGAATGAAGTCAACTTTCTTTCATGCTGAGTTTTGGTTATGTCTTGTTTTTACCCCAGCTTGTATTTTATTTATGCTTTAAAAAAAAGATATAAATTATATCCCATAAGCCACATATACCAAAAATGTAAGCATGAAGAATAACAGAAAAGGTAAAAACTATGCCCACCTCATTAAAACACCAATTAATTGACACCTTTTGACACCTATCTTCATCAATAAGTAGAATTCAATAATTATGACTTATCATAACATTTGCATCAAAGGATTCTAGTTTGTAAAAGTCTTACCAGAAGTTGGCGTCAATTTATTCTTCAATGAACTAGACACCCTACTATTAGACCAATTAATTACTTAAGTATTATTGTTGTTGCTTAGTCGCTAAGTTATGACTGACTCTTTTGCGACCCCATGGACTGTAGCCTACCAGGCTCCTCTGTCCATGGAATTTCCCAGGCAAGAATACTGGAGTGGGTTGCCATTTCCTTCTCCGAGGAATCTTCCCGACCCAGGTATTGAACCCGTATCTCCTGCTTGGTAGGCAAATTCTTTACCACTGAGCTACCTGGCAAGTCCTAAGTATTATTAGTTGACATCAATCATAAAAAAGTGCTCTCCTAATTTTTTCATCATGAGCATTAGTATTAGAAACATTTATTGAGCATCTACTGGCTCATTTCAATGTGCAAGCTTATTGATGATGGCAAGTATGTGTGAGGTACTATGCTTCTTTTGTATATTTTAAATATTATTTTAAATGGTTAAAAAACACACAATAAAATTCACCCTCTTAACCATCTTCAAGTGTACAGGTTGGTAAAGTGTTCACTATATTCACATCGTTTGTTATGCACAGATCTCTAGAACTTGGAACAACTGAAGCTTTATACCTACTGGAAAAAAAAAAAAAAAAAACCCACCCTATTTTGCCCTCTCTGTAGCCCCTGGAAACCACAAGGGATTTTTGTGCTCTCCTCCTTGTCTCTATGAATTGGACTATTCAGGTACCTCATAAAGTGAAACAGTATTTGTCTTTTTGTGACTAGCTTACTTCATTTGGCATAACATCCTCAAGTTTCATCCATGTTGTAGCATAAGATAGCATTTCCACATTTTTATGGCTGAATAATATTCCATTGTATATATAGGTCACATTTTCTTTATCTATTCATCTGCTAATGGACATTTGGACTGCTTTCACCTCTTGGCTTTTGTAAATAATGCTGCAAAGAACATGAGTGTGCAAATCTCTCTTCAAGATCCTTGCATTCAATTATTTTGGATGTATATCCAGAAGTGGATCATATTGCAATTCAATTTTTTGAGTAACCATCATACTGCTTTCCTACCAACAGGGCACAAGTGTTCCCATTTCTCCACATCTTCAGCAACACTTGTCACTTGGGGTTTTTGTAGTGGTCATCCTCATGAGTGTGCAGTGGCATCTCATTGTGGGTTTTTTTTCTTTTTTTTTAAATTTAAATTTATTTATTTTAATTAGAGGCTAATTACTTTACAATATTGTATTGGTTTTGCCATACATCATTGTGGTTTTGATGCGTATTTCTCTAAGGACTAGTGATCCTTTCACATGAAAAGATAAAAACAAAGAATGTATTTCTTCTTTGAAGAAACACTTCTTCAAGTCCTTTGCCCATTTTAAAAATCAGATTTTTTGTTTGTTTGTTTTTGATTAAGAGTGTTATTTTAAAGAAATAGGTAACTTATTAGAAAAAGACCCTGATGCTGGGAAAGACTGAAGGCATGAGGAGAAGAGGATGACAGAGGATGAGATGGTTGGATGGCATCACTGACTCAATGGACATGAGTTTGAGCAAACTCAGGGATATGGTGAAGGACAGGGAAGCCTGGCATGTTGCAGTCTGTGGGTTGCAAAGAGTCAGATATGACTGAGCAACTGAACAATAACATTCTAAAGAAAAGTTATAGGAAGTAGATTGCTATACTTATTTTTAAAATATAAATTTCTCTAGGCTTGGCAAACTCAGCTGTAATTTCCTCTGTAATCAGCTATGTAAAAAGATAAATTTTGAATAGATTGAGAGTTAAACTCTCCTAAAAAAATGATCTTAAATAACCATTTAAAAATATTAAAAGTTTATTTATGAAAGACTCAATGATCATGTGCCAACTGTAACTATATTTATAGAATGTCACACTCATGATTCCTTAAGGGCTCTTGTAGTTCATTTATTCATTCAACAATTTATCAGTTACCAACTTTGCCAGTTTCTATAGATTCAAGAATTAAAAGACAGTCTCTGCCATCAAGGAACTCACAGTTTGGGCTAAATGAGAAGGAAAGAAGGCAGATGTGTGAAAAGACAGAGCAAAGCAATGTTATTGTTTAAATGTATATATAGGATGCAGTGGGCGTATGATCACAGCTACCATTAATGGATAGCCTGTGTAGAAAAGGTAGTACTTTATAGAAGGGGAGCCATATGAACTGATACTTAAAATACATGTATCCTAATTATGGTACTATGGTTGGTAACAGATAAAGTCTTTATAATCTAACATTAATTCATTCTGTAACTTAATATAAATAATTTATATTAAAACATTTGGGGAAATATATACATATATAAACACATACACATATATAATTTGACAACCCTAATCTGAAAATAAGACTCCTTCTACTGATTCAACCTGGACAGAAAAACCATGAAACAATTACTATCTTCTTTTAAGTACCTACCATGGACTCACTTGGTGAGGGGTAGAGAATATAAGGCTTATTTTGACTTCTAGACGTTTATAGACTTGTCTATAAAACAACCACCAGTGGACAGGCAGACATATAATTAAGCACTAATATGTGTAGAAGAGACATTTGTAATGCTTCAAGAGTTCAAAGAGCAAGAGATCAGTGAGGACGTGCCAGAAGACTGCAGGAAAGACCTGGGACTGCCTTGAAGGATAGATGCAACGAGGCAAGGGTTGCGGAATGGTGTTCCAGGTACGGGGAACAGCAGAAGAAAGGCAATGAGGCGACAATGGGCACGGGCGGCTCACCGGAGGGACCAGATGCGAAGGTTACTGGGGTAAGCAAGTAGGAGGCTGGAAAAATAAGATTGATTTAGTTTGGGGAGGACCTTGAGAAGCCAGTCAAGAAGACTAGGTGTGATGTTGTGAGAAATAAGAACTCTTGGCTGGTGTCTGAGCACGCAACGTTTGATGTGTTATGTTTGACATGATTCGAAGCAATGCTGGAGGAAGATGAGCACAGCAGGCTTCAGTGGGCCCAACAGGATGGGGCCCTGGACCCAGCAGTTGAGACATGAAGGACTGAGGAGCCTGAAGTGACCACCAAATGTGGGAATAGTGGGAAAAAAAGAAAGGGCTGAGGGAAAGCAGACACTGAGAGGGAAAGATGACTCCAAAGAACTTGTGATGCCTTGGAGAACCCTGGGAGCTTCATTAGAGGCTCAGGAGTCTGGTGTGGGTCATCCTGAATTCAGGGGACAGTAAATATGTCCACGTGGAAATGTCTTCGAACCATGTCCTCGAACCTAGAACAGAACTGGAACCCCTTTCCATTCTCAAAGCTCTACCTCTACACTTTACCTGAAGCCTGAACCAGTCACCTATCAGATCACAATCTGGTGGGAAAGATGTAAGTGACAGTTTGTAACTGGCATCTCTGGCTCTATGAAGGGCCAGATGTGCTCATATTACTTGTAAAAGAGACAGAAGGCACCAGTGTCTGTCCTCAGCTGCCATCTGGCATTTTACAGTTCTGGGTGGGGAGTCTGTCTCTCCACCAGTGCTTCATCCACATGTGGCCCCGGCAAAGCCATCTTGGTAATGAGAAGTTCATTAATCAGCATAAGTAATAACCACTCTGACATGACATCATTTTGTTTCAATCAAGTGTTTGAAAAAAGGTCATGCTTTGTGATTATCATAATGAATGAAGTAAAAATAGCAAGCACGTAGTTTTGTATTTAAATCAATGAAATCCTCTTGCAAGAGAAAACTTCATTAAATTAACTTCACCCAGAGATGAGAGGAAGAGTTGCCAGTTTCATTTACTTTCCAGCAACTCTGCAGGCACTGTACTGTTTTATTACTACACATTTTTTAAAAGTGTGAATTGAAAAAAAAGGCCAGATGCTCAGAGCCAGCAACAGGACTCCTTACAGGGCATGGGGAAAGGCCTGAGAATCTGGCATGCCTCCTTCCTGCCCTGGATCAAGTTCCCCAGTTCCCCAGGGCTTCTCCTTTTCTTCAGGGCCTTTCCTCGCCCACTCATTCTCTCTCTACCTTGGGAATATGAATTCAGGAACAGGGAGGCAGGAATATGGTGAAAAATTCCTGGCCCTGACAGTATGGTTGGGTCTGTGCAGAGCACAGAGCAGGGACCAGATGCAAAAGAAAGCAAAATTGCCAATGCCCGACTTTCCTCCCACATTCACTGGCCCTGCCCTTCTGTATCACACTGGAAAAAATTCACATCAACATGCTTCAGTTACTAGTCACAGAGTATGCACATGAATAAATACAGAGCATGTGTTCACAGGGCCTGACAGCTCTTCTTATTGCAAAAATTCAATATATAAACTTTACAATTCTGCAAAAGAAATTCATTTTTAAATTGCCTTCCACTGTTTTTCAAAATCTGCTCAATCTATTGTCTTAGGTTCTAATTCCTCTTTCATAGTCCTCCTGGTGAGATCTTCCCCTCACTAACTGAACTGTGTGTGTATTAGTCGCTCAGTCATGTCTGACTCTTTTCGACCCCATGGACTGTAGGTTCCTCTGTCTATGGGATTCTCCAGGCAAGAATACTGCAGTGGGTAGTCATTCCTTTCTCCAGGGGATCTTCCTAACCCAGGTCTCTTGCATTTAAGGCAGATTCTTAACCATCTGAGCCACCAGGGAAGCCCAACTGAACTGCAGTTTTCTTTCTGTCCTTATTCCTTCAGGAACCATTAGACCAGGCACAAATCTGATTTAAAGGGGGTCATGCTATGGCTCCCTTAAAGCTCAGACTCTTCCAGGGGAAGAGTCTCCACTCACACCATTGTAAACTAGGGATTCCCCCAGCTGTATTAAGAAACCAGCAGGGTTAACCCCAACTCTGTGGATATATTTGAATAAAAAGCTGGATAGTGTTCTGAGAGGTAAACAACACCTTAATGTGAGCTCATTAGACTAAGAAAAGTCCCCTGTGGTTGACTTTCCATGTCCTGGTGGAGGCATTTATCTCTCCGTAGCAGACAAAATTTTCCCATCATTCTTTACCTGTTCCTTGCCCTGTGCTCTTTTAGACAGTCTGTTTCCTCACTATTAATTAACAAATCCAATTCTTTCACTTTAATTCTGTGTTCTTGTGTACAATTTGGATAAAATGAACTGAAATCAACTCTAAACAGCAAGCTACAAGCAAACTAAAATGATTCAAAATATTGTCTTCCCTTTTCAATCTATCAAAAAAAGGGAGAGATCAGGGAAGTGTCTTCACTCATAGATACTACAGACTTTTATATTTAAAGTAGTAATGAAAATTTTTTCTACTATTTTGAAGTAACTGGGGATTCTGTAACTCAAAAAATACTCTATTAAGACTGTTGCTCAAGGAATATTTGTGGTAGGAAGAATTCTAAGATGGTCCCCCAAATTCCTACTCCCTGCTGTTATGTATCCTGTGTGATCCCCTCCCTTTGAGTGTGGGCAGGTCCTGTCAATACAATGGATGTCACTCCCATGATTAGGTACATTATGCTGCAAAGGTGTAGGGATTTTGACGATGTAATTAAGTTCCCTAATGAGTTGACTTTGAGTTACTCGAAAGGGAGATTATCTAGGTAGACTTGACCCAATCAAGTGAGCCCTTTAAAAGAGCTTCCAGAGGTCAGAAACTTGAAGCCTCAAAGACTCTCCCTGGGTGGCTTTTAAAAGGCAAGCTGCTATGACTCCCATAGCTGCAAGGAAGTGGACTCTGCCAACAACCACAGGAGCTTGGCAGAGGACTCCCAGCCTCAGATGAAACTGCAGTCCCAGCTGACACCATCACTGCAGATTGTGAAGTTCTGAGTGGAGAATCCAGTTAAGCCTTGTTCAGACTCCTGACCCACAGAATGAGATATACAAATGTATGTTGTTTTTAGCTGATAAACTTGTGATACTATGCAGCAATAGAAAACTAATTCAAATCAATATTTATTGGCCACTTTTCACTGGGGCACATTTTCCAATGGATTTTTTAAAGGTGTAAGGAGTAATTCATGTGTTTGAGATATTTTAACCTACTGGGGACCATAACATATGCACCTCTATGGGGACAAAAATAAAGCATCATGTATCTAATAAGTCACAGAAATTCTTAAACTAGGAATGTGAAGGAGGAGAGCAATCACCGAAGGCTTTGTGAAAGTGATGGCACAAGCTGTGGTTTGAACAGTTCTGTTAGGTAGAAATGGGGCGGATCAGCATCCCAGGACAAAGGAAGAGTGTGAGCAAAGCAGAGATGGAAAAGCGAGACATCCATCTAGGGAGGAGCCAATGGGCTTCCCAGGTGGTGCTAGTGGTGAAGAGCCCATTTGCCAATGCAGGAGACTTAAGAGACGTGGGTTCAATCCCTGGGTTGGGAAGATCCCCTGGAGAAGGAAATGGCTACCCTCTCCAGTATTCTTGTCTGGGAAATCCCATGGACTGAGGAGCCTGGTGGGCTACAGTCCATAGGGTTGCACAGAGTCGGACCTGACTGAGTGACTTAGCAAAATGAAACACTGGCTGGGACACAGGGTTTCCGTCAGGATTTCTTAGGACTTTATTGGTGATCAAAAGGCAGCCATTGAAGGGATGGAGAATAGCACATTTGGCAGTTAACAAAGGTAGCGAATGTTTAGTTCTCCTTCTAAGGGGAAGGTTGACCACTTTCTTGGTTCAGAAGAAGATAAGGGAGATCCCTTTTTCTCTCCTGGCTTTTCGGATGCTGTTATCTTCCCTGCTCCTCACTGTGTGGTAAATAAACACTAGGCCATTTCCCCGTCCCCACCCCCACCACCCCCTTATGCTTTCCAATATCAAATACCTTGTTTACTAACAGAAGGAAATTTCCTAGGAGGAGGGGGCACACAGCAGCAAGACTCATCTATCGATATGTTCTTCTCCATTTTGTTTTTATCGTTCAGTTACTAAGTCGTGTTCAACTCGGTGACTCCATGGACTATAGCCCACCAGGCTCCTCTGTTCATGGGATTTCCCAGGCAAGAATGTTGGGGAGTGGGTTGCCATTTTCTTCTACAGGGGGTCTTCCCAACCCAGGGATCCATCCCATGTCTCCTGCATTGGCTGCAGATTCTTTACTGCTGAGCCACCAGGGAAGTCCCTCCTCCATTTAGGAGATTCATATTTAATGGGTCTCTACAATAATTGATTTATGAGAAAAAGAAGATAATAATTTCAAAATCTGTGCATTTTAGTAGATAGACATTTCAAATAAAGTGACCCTGGGTTTAGCAGAGAAATTTTTTAAATATTTACATATTGAAAAATAGAAACAATCAGAGTAGGAAGCGTAGTTTTCATGGGGGAAAAAATGGAATTTGGGGGATTGAGGACTGGCTTCTAGAAATAGAAAAAAGGTTGAGACTTAAAAGAAAAAATGGCCAGTGAGACATTCCCAGTGTGGAGAATGGCTAAGGAAATTTCATCAACATTAGTGACCAATATATGATTTTAATTGGTCATATAAAGGCCAATTGTTGGCCTTACTGTGCCACATCCTCAGTAAGAGTTTGCTATGTGTGACTGTGTGAGTAGTGATGCTTCAAGGGAACCAAAAAGGGGACTGAGGTCCAATGCTAACCAATGGCCAAGGAAGCACAGGAGGAGAGGTGAGAGAGGGAGTGGTCGCTCTGAGAAGTGTCAGAGCTGAGACAGAGGAGTACAGAGAGGCATCTGGCTTTGTCAAGCATGTGGAAGATGACTTTCCTCTTTTTATTTGGGTATTGAAGAACAGGTGGCCTCCTATGACTGGAAGTCTTGGGGGACACCAGATAGCAGATATTTGTATTGTATTTTTACAAATAGCAACCATGAAGATTAACTACGTCTTAAAACATGTTGTTAAGTGCTTCATGTACGACATCTCACTGACTCTGGAGAGGTACTTATTACTGTTTCCATTTTCAAACGAGCAAGCAAGTTCAGAGAAGGTGAGTAACTTGCCGAAGGGCATCAAACTAGTCAACAGCGTCCAGATTCAAACCCAGTGCTGTTGGATTTCGGATCCCATGTTCTTACCCTCCGCTCTCTACACCAGCTTTCACCACACTGCTCTATCATGAACCACTCTACTTCCCAGTCCCCGCTTGTCTCACCTCTCAACCTTCTTGCTTGTCTCCCTTTTACCAATTTCCTTTAAATCCCTCCTCCACTTCAAATGTAACTTCTGCTGTCTCTTGCAAGCATCCAGCCATCTTCTGGGGATATCTCTCTTGGTATGTTCCCACACCATAGATAACCACGTCACCCTCATTGGATAGATAGATACTCAGCTTCCTAGGACATGTCAGGAGATGTGGCTGAGGCCACACAGGAAGAGGCAAGGCTAGTTGCTGATAAAGGTAATTCATATATTGGGGCCCATAAAATAGAGGCTGCCCCAGTAACCCAGCCCTCATCACAAACCTAAACCTAAGTCAGCCTGCTTTTACAGGAAACACTTGTCAAGGAAACCTAACACATGCCAATCACCATTCTCCAACTCAGCTTTAGACCACCTTACGCTAGAAACTAGGACCTGCTAGCCTTCTAGGGAAATCACGCCCTGTATCCATGTTGCCGGTTCTCAGTTCAGTTCAGTCACTCAGTCATGTCCGACTCTTTGCGACCCCATGAATCGCAGCATGCTAGGCCTCCCTGTCCATCACCAACTCCCAGAGTTCACTCAGACTCACGTCCATCAAGTCAGTGATGCCATCCAGCCATCTCATCCTCTGGCGTCCCCTTCTCCTCTTGCCCTCAATCCCTCCCAGCATCAGACTCTTTTCCAATGAGTCAACTCTTTGCATGAGGTGGCCAAAGTACTGGAGTTTCAGCTTTAGCATCATTCCTTCCAAAGAAATCCCAGGGCTGATCTCCTTCAGAATGGACTGGTTGGGTCTCCTTGCAGTCCAAGGGACTCTCAAGAGTCTTCTCCAACACCACAGTTCAAAAGCATCAATTCTTCGGCACTCAGCTTTCTTCACAGTCCAACTTTCACATCCGTACATGACCACTGGAAAAACCATAGCCTTGACTAGACGGACCTTTGTTAGCAAAGTAATGTCTCTGCTTTTCAATATGCTATCTAGGTTGGTCATAACTTTCCTTCCAAGGAGTAAGCGTCTTTTAATTTCATGGCTGCAGTCACCATCTGCAGTGATTTTGGAGCCCCCCAAAATAAAGTCTGACACTGTTTCCCCATCTATTTCCCATGAAGTGATGGGACCAGATGCCATGATCTTTGTTTTCTGAATGTTGAGCTTAAAGCCAACTTTTCCACTCTCCACTTTCACTTGCATCAAGAGGCTTTTTAGTTCCTATTCACTTTCTGCCATGAGGGTGGTGTCATCTGCATATCTGAGGTTATTGATATTTCTCCCAGCAATCTCGATTCCAGCTTGTGTTTCTTCCAGCCCAGCGTTTCTCATGATGTACTCTGCATAGAAGTTAAATGAGCAGGGTGACAATATACAGCCTTGACATACTCCTTTTCTTATTTGGAACCAGTCTGCTGTTCCATGTCCAGTTCTAACTGTTGCTTCCTGACCTGCATATAGGTTTCTCAAGAGGCAGGTCAGGTAGTCTGGTATTCCCATCTCTTTCAGAATTTTCCACAGTTTATTGTGATCCACACAGTCAAAGGCTTTGGCATAGTCAATAAAGCAGAAGTAGATGTTTTTCTGGCACTCTCTTGCTTTTTTGATGATCCAGCAGATGTTGGCAATTTGGTCTCTGGTTCCTCTTCCTTTTCTAAAACCAGCTTGAACATCTGGAAGTTCACGGTTCACGTATTGCTGAAGCCTGGCTTGCAGAATTTTGAGCATTACTTTACTAGCGTGTGAGATGAGTGCAATTGTGCGGTAGTTTGAGCATTCTTTGGCATTGCCTTTCTTTGGGACTGGAATGAAAACTGACCTTTTCCAGTCCTGTGGCCACTGCTGAGTTTTCGAAATTTGCTGGCATATTGAGTGCAGCACTTTCACAGCATCATCTTTCAAGATTTGAAATAGCTGAACTGGAATTCCATCACCTCCACTACCTGTGTTCATAGTGATCTTTGTTCTAACACTGCATAAATCTCCCTCTTGCTCAAAATCCCTCAGGAAGAGAGCTCTACTGCCTGTGAGGCACTGCACTCCCCCAGCTGTTTTCCTTTGAATAAAGGACAAACTTGTTACTAAATTGTGTTATTTTTTCATTTGACCCTGCTATCTAGGAGCCTTTTTCCTGTGGTCATGCTGAATAATGATCCTTTTAAAACCACAAGTCAGATCACATCACTCCCCTGCTTAAAGTCCTCCAGTGTGTTCCATGATGTTCTGAAATTCAAAGCTCTGACCATGGCCGCCAAGGCCCTGCATGACCTGGCCTCTGTCTTTCCTGTCTGCCTAGTCTTGGCCTCATTTGCTCCCCTGCAGGGCCCCTGCTCTCCTTATCACCCCTCAACTGTGTCAAGAGCCTCCATGCCTGCTACTCTTTCTTCTGGAATGCTCTCCACCCAGAAAGCCTCCCGGGCATTCTTCACTTAATTCAAGTGCCCTCAGGGAGGCCTCCTGTGAGGGCTCATGCTGTCTAAAATAGCATCCCTGCCATTGTTTTTGTTCCCTTTGCCTGTGCACCTATCTAGCTAACCATGCAATATATCTGATTGTGAGCTTCTCTGGTGGCTCAGATGGTAAAGAATCTGCCTGCAACATGGGAGGCCCAGGTTTGACCCCTGGGTCAGGAAGATCCCCTGGAGAAGGAGAATGGCTAACCACTTCAGTATTCTTGCCTAAAGACTGCCATGGACAGAGGAGCCTGGTGGGCTAGAGTCCATCGCAAGGAGTTGGACACAACTGAGTGGCTAACACTTTCTGTCAGAACACAGCTTCCTCGAAAGCAGAGACTTTCTCCATTTCATTCGCTCCAAATCCTCAGTGTTTAAAAAAGTGGCTCATAAGAGGCACCTCATACACATGAGGCTTCCGAGGTGGCTCAGTGGTAAAGAATCTGCCTGCCGGTACAGGAGACATGGGTTTGATCCCTGGGTTGGGAAGATCCCCTGGGGAAGGAAATGGCAACCCACTTTGGTATTCTTGCCTGAAAAAAATCCCATGGATAGAAGAGCCTGGCGAACTTCAGTCCATGGAGTCACAAAGAGTTGGACATGACTGAGCATGCATGCTCGCTATACACACACAAAATAGGTATTTGAAAGATGTCTGCTTAATGAATAAATGTACTTACAGAGAGTGAAAGGCTTGACTCAGGCCTGTCAGTGCGTACATGGCTGACTGGGAGAGAAGGTGTATCAACCAGGTGTAAGCAAATACAGGAAGAGTGGGAGGATTCGAAGAGAGTCTAACAACTGGATAAGGGTGTGCACAGGGCATGGAGAGGCCCCAGGGGTCATGCTCCGGAGCTGCTAACTGGTCTGAAGGGCACATAGAGCAAATCGCAGGATAGGCAGAGTGGAGGACTGTGCTCAGTAGGGCATTGAGAAGAGCCTGCAGTGTAAATGATCCCTCCCTCCCTCTGATCTCCTGGTTTCCCCCTGGACTGAGCCCATCAAGAAGCCACTTCCTGGTGGTGGAGTAGAAGGACATGCACTTATCTTTTCCTTCGAGAACACCAAAATTGCAACTAGCTGCTGAACAACCATCAATAGGAGAATGTTGGAACCCATCAGAAAAAGATACCCACAACAAGGGCAAAGGAGAAGCCACAACAAGACAGTGAGAGGGGTGCAACTGCATTTAAAATCAAACCTCATACCCGCCAGAGACGCTTATAGGGCACCAACAAAACCCTGTGTGCACCAGGACCAGGGAAAGGAGCAGTGACCCTTCCACAAGAGATGGAGCCAGATCTGCCTTTGAGTGTTTGAGGGTCTCCTGTGGAGGCATGAGTCAGCAGTGGCCTACTGCAAGGATAGGAGCTCTGGCTCCCGCAGTCCTGGGAGGCGCTGTGTGGCATAAGTCCTCTTGAAGAAGGTTGCCATTAGCTCCACTGTAGAGCCATCAGGAGGGCAGCTCACAAACTGGAGAACAATGATACCAAAGATGTTCTCACACTGCTGTGAAAGTTCTAGGCCTCACAACAAACTTCCCAACCTGGGGTCAGGCAAGGGACCGAGTATCCCCAGGGAACCTGACTTTCAAGGTCAGCAGGATTTGATTATAGAACTTCCACAGGACTGGGGAAACAGAGACTCTTCAAGGACACAAACAAAATCTTGTAGGTACCAGGACCCAGGAGAAAGGAGCAATGACCCCGTAAGAAACTGAGCCAGACTTGCCTGTGTGTGATAGGGAGTTTCTGGTGGAGGCATGGATTGACACTGGCCTGCCTCAGGGTCAGGGGCACTGACTACAACAGTCCTGGCAGGCCAGCGTGCTGGCATAAGTCCTTTTGAAGGAGGTTGCCATTACCACCATTGCCCCTATCATAGTTTGGCCTCAGGCCAAACTACAGGGAGGGAACACAGCCCCACCCATGAGCAGAAAATTGGATTAAAGATTTACTGAACATGGCCAAGGTGAGAGTTGGACTATAAAGAAAGCTGAGCACCGAAGAATTGATGCTTTTGAACTGTGGTACTGGAGAATACTCTTGAGAGACCCTTGGACTGCAAGGAGATCCAACCAGTCAATCCTAAAGGAAATCAGTTCTGAATATTCATTGGAAGGACTGATGCTAAAGCTGAAACTCCAATACTTTGGCCACCTGATGCAAAGAACTGACTGATTAGAAAAGACACTGATGCTGGGAAAGATTGAAGGCAGGAGGAGAAGGGGATGACAGAGGATGAGATGGTTGGATGGCATCACCGACTTGATGGACATGAGTTTGAGTAAGCTCTGGGAGTTGGTGATGGACAGGGAAGCCTAGCGTGCAGTCCACTGAGTCACAAAGAGTCAGACATGACTGAGAAACTGAACTGAGCTGAACTGAACTGAAAACTTGGAAGACCAAGTTTTCCCCACACCCAGTCCCTCCCATCAGGAAGCTTGCACAAGCCTCTTATGCTCATCCATCAGAGGGTAGAGAGAATGAAAAACACAGTCACAGAAAACTAACCAATCTGATCACAAGGACCACAACTTTACCTAACTCAATAAAATATGAGCCATGCCAGGTAGGTTCACCCAAGATGGATGGGTCATGGTGGAGAGTTCTGAATGAGTGTGGTCCACTGGAAAAGAGAATAGCAAAACACTTCAGCATTCTTGCTTTGAGAACCCCATGAACTATATGAAAGGGCAAAAAGATATGACACTGAAAGATGAACCCCCCAGGTCAGTAGGCATCCAAAATGCTACTGGAGAAGAGTGGAGAAATAGCTCAAGAAGGAATGAAGAAGCTGAGCCAAAGCGGAAAAAACGCCAGGTTGTGGCTGTATATGGTGGTGAAAGTAAAGTCTGATGCTGTAAAGAACCATATTGCATAGGAAATTGGAATGTTAGGTCCATGAATCAAGGTAAATTCAGTTCAGTTGCTCAGTCATGTCCGAGTCTTTGTGACTCTATGGATAGCAGCAGGCCAGGGTTCTGTGTCCACCAACTCCTGGAGTTTGCTCAAACTCATGTCCATCAAGTTGGTGATACCATCCAACCAGCTTATCCTCTGTCATCCCCTTCTCCTCCTGCCTTCAATCTTTCCCAGCATCAGGGTCTTTTCAAATGAGTCAGCTCTTTGAATCAGGTGGTCAAAGTACTGGAGCTTCAGCTTCAGTCCTTTCAATGACTATTTAGGACTGATTTCCTTTAGGATTGACTGGTTTGATCTCCTTGCAGCCAAAGGGACTCTCAAGAGTCTTCTCCAACACCACAGTTCAAAAGCATCAATTCTTCAATGCTCAGCTTTTTTAATGGTCTAACTCTCACATTCATACATGACTACTGGAAAAACCACAGTCTTGACTATATGGATCTTTGTTGGCAAACTAATATCTCTGCTTTTTAATATGCTGTCTAGGTTTGTCATAACTTTTATTCCAAGAAGCAAACATTTAATTTCATGGCTGCAGTCACCATCTGCAGTGATTTTGGAGCCCAAGAAAACAAAGTCTCTCACTGTTTCCATTGTTTCCTCATCTATTTGCCATGAAGTGATGGGACCAAGGTAAATTGGAAGTGGTCAAACAGGAGATGGCAAGAGTGAACATTGACATTTTAGGAATCAGTAAACTAAAATGGATAGGAATGGCAAATCTAATTCAGGTGACCATTATATCTATATTGTGGGCAAGAATCCCTTAAAAGAAATGGAGTAGCCCTCATAGTTGACAAAAGCCTGAAATGCAATACTTGGGCGCAATCTCAAAAACAACAGAATGATCTCAATTAATTTCCAAGGCAAACCATTCAGTATCACAGTAATCCAAGTCTATGCCCCAACCACTAATGCCAAAGAAGTTGCATGGTTCTATGAAGACCTATAAGACTTTCTAGAACTAACACCAAAAAAAGATGTCCCTTTCATCATAGAGGACTGGAATGCAAAAGTAGGAAGTCAAGAGATACCTAGAGTAACAGGTAAGTTTGGCCTTGGAGTAGCTAATGCAACAGGGCAGGGGATAACAGAATTTTGCCAAGAAAATGAGCTGGTCATAGCAAACACCCTCTTCCAACAACACAAGAGACAACTCTACACATGGACATCACTAGCTGGTCAATACCAAAATCAGATTGATTATATTATTTGTAGCAGAAGATTGAGAAGCTCTACACAAGCAGCAAAACCAAGACTGGGAGCTGACTGTGGCTCAGATCATGAACTCCTTATTGAAAAATTCAGACTTAAATTGAAGAACATAAGGAAAACCACTAGGCCATTCAGGTATGACCTAAATCAAATCCCTTACAGTTACACAACTGTGCTTAGTCATTCAGTTGTGTCTGACTCTTTGCGACCCCATGGACTATAGTCCACCAGGCTTCTCTGTCCATAGGGATTCTCTAGGCAGAACACTGGAGTGGGTTGCCATGCCCTCCTCCAGGGGATCATCCCAACCCAGGGATCCATTCCAGGTATCCAGCATTACAGGCATATTCTTTACTGACTGAGTCACCAGGAAAGCCCAATACAGTGGAAGTGACAAATATATTCAAGGGATTAGACGTGGTAGACAGTGTGCCTGAAGAACTATGGACAGAGGTTTGCAACACTGTACATGAGGCAGTGATCAAAACCATCCCCAAGAAGAAGAAATGCAAAAAAGTCAAAATGGGTGTTGGAGGAGGCCGTCCAAATAGCTGAGAAAAGAAGAGACAAGTGAAAGTGGTTTAGTCATGTCAGACTCTTTGCGACCTCATGGACCATAAAGTCCATGGAATTCTCCAGGCCAGAATACTAGAGCGGGTAGCTTTTCCCTTCTCCAGGGGATCTTTCCAACCCAGGGATCGAATCCAGGTCTCCCACATTGCAGGTGGATTCTTTACCAGCTGAATCACAAGGGAAGCCCAAGAACACTGGAGTGGGTAGCCTATCCCTTCTCCAGGGGATCTTCCTAACCAGCGGTGAACTATCAGGGAAGCCTGAAAGGAAGAGGAGCGAACTGCAAAGAAGAAAAGGAAAGATATATCCACCTGAATGTAGAGTCTCAGAGAATAGCAAGGAGAGACAAGAAAGCCTTTTTAAGTGAACAATGCAAAGAAATAGAGGAAAACAATATAATGGGAAAGACTAGAGATCTCTTCAAGAAAATTAGAGATACCAAGGGAACACTGCATGCAAAGATGGGCACAGTAAAGTACAGAAATGCTATGGACCTAACAGAAGCAGAAGAGATGAAGAAGAGGTGGCAAGAACACACAGAAGAACTACACTAAAAGATGTTGCTGTCAAAGTGCTGCACTCAATATGTCAGCAAATTTGGAAAACTCAGCAGTGGCCACAGAACTGGAAAAGGTTGGTTTTCATTCCAATCCCAAAAAAGGACAATGCCAAAGAATGTTCAAACAACCACACAATTGCACTTATTTCACATGCTAGCAAAGCAATGCTCAAAATCCTTCAAGCTAGGCTTCAGCAGTATGTGAACTGAGAAATTCCAGATGTATAAGCTGGATTTAGAAAAGGCAGAGGAATCAGAGATCAAATTGCCAATATCCATTGGTTCACAGAAGAAGCTAGAGAATTCCAGAAAAACATCTACCTCTGCTTCATTGACTACACTAAAGCCTTTGACTGTGTTCAATTCAGTTCAGTCACTCAGTCGTGTCTGACTCTTTGCAACCCCATGAACTGCAGCACGCCAGGCCTCCCTGTCCATCTCTAACTCCCAGAGTTCACTCAAACTCACATCCATCGAGTCAGTGATGCCATCCAGCCATCTCATCCTCTGTCATCCCCTTCTCCTCCTGCCCCCAATCCCTCCCAGCATCAGAGTTTTTTCCAATGAGTCAACTCTTTGCATGAGGTGGCCAAAGTATTGGAGTTTCAGCTTTAGCATCAGTCCTTCCAAAGAACACCCAAGACTGATCTCCTTTAGAATGGACTAGTTGGATCCCTTGCAGTTCAAGGGATTCTCAAGAGTCTTCTCCAACGCCACAGTTCAAAAGCATCAATTCTTCGGCACTCAGCTTTCTTCACAGTCCAACTTTCACATCCGTACATGACCACTGGAAAAACCATAGCCTTGACTAGAGAGACCTTTGTTAGCAAAGTAATGTCTCTGCTTTTCAATATGCTATCTAGGTTTGTCATAACTTTCCTTCCAAGGAGTAAGCATCTTTTAATTTCATGGCCACAATCACCATCTGCAGTGATTTTGGAGCCCCCAAAAATAAAGTCTGACACTGTTTCCACTGTTTCACCATCTATTTCCCATGAAGTGATGGGACCAGATGCCATGATCTTCGTTTTCTGAATGTTGAGCTTTAAGTCAACTTTTTCAATCTCCTCTTTCATTTTCATCAAGAGGCTTTTTAGTTCCTCTTCATTTTCTGCCATAAGGGTAGATAACAACAAACTGTGAAAAATTCTTAAAGAGATGGGAATACCAGACCACTTTACCTGCCTCCTGTGAAACCTGTATGCAGGCCAATAAGCAGCAGTTAGAACCAGACATGGAACAACAGACTGGTTCCAAATAGGGAAAGGAGTACATCAAGGCTGTATATTGTCACCCTGCTTTTTTAACTTATATGCAGAGTACATCATGTAAAATGCCAGGCTGGATGACTCACAAGCTTGAATCAAGATTGCCAGGAGAAATATCAAAAACCTCAGATAGGCAGATGACACCACCCTTATGGCAGAAAGCAAAGAGGAACTAAAGAACCCCTTGATGAAAGTGAAAGAGGAGAGTGAAAAAGCTGGCTTAAAACTCAACCTTCAAAAAACTAAGATCATGGTATCTGGTCCCATCACTTTGTAGCAAATAGATGGGGAAACAATGGAAATAGTGAGAGACTTTATTTTCTTGGGCTCCAAAATCACTGTGGATGGTGACTGCAGCCATGAAAATAAAAGATGCTTGCTCCTTGGAAGAAAAGCTATGACAAACCTAGACAGCATATTAAAAAGCAGAGATATCATTTTGCTGACAAAGGTCTATATAGTTAAAAGCTATGGTTTTTCCAGTAGTCATGTATGGATGTGAGAGTTGGACAATAAAAAAAGCTGAGTGCTGAAGAACTGATGCCTTTGAACTGTGTTTTTGGAGAAGGCTCTTGAGAGTCCTTTAGACAGCAAGGAGATCAAACCAGTCAATCCTAAAGGACATCAGTCTTGAATGTTCATTAGAAGGACTGATGCTAAAGCTGAAGCTCCAATACTTCGGCCACCTGATGCGAAAAGCTGACTCACTGGAAAAGACCCTGATGCTGGGAAAGACCAAAGGCAAGAGGAGAAGGGGATGACAGAGAATAGATGGTTGGATGCCATCACCGACTCAGTGGACATGAATTTCAGCAAACTTCAGGAGATGGTGAAGGACAGGGAAGCCTGGTGTGCTGCAGTCCATGGTTCACTAAGAGACAGGATTGAGTGACTGAACAACAACAATCAGGAAGCCAAGAGGCCAAAGTCACACCCAGATCAGGGTGCAGAATGCTGGGGAGGAAACCGGAGGGCCCAATATGGCATCCCCAGCCAAGAAAGAAAAGGAATCTGTGGGGCAAGAGTAAGCCTGGCTTCTGCCTCCTGCTGTTTCTGAAGGAGGTGTAGAGCAGATTAAGAAAAGGAGGAGCTGGAGGCCTCATCACTGTAAAGACCAGCATGGAGTACTGCAGACGTACGAGTCAAGCTCTAATTCCACTGGCTGATAAAGAGTCACTAGCTGGTGACTTGTCATTATTCTCTTCACAACTTTACTCTGTCCAAGTGACAGAACTCGTCTAAGCTGAACTTTCACTTCCATTGTAGCAGCCAAGTTTCTTTTCATGCCATGATCCTCCTGATAAATGCCAGGTTGCAGTGAGCAATCCTAGCTTGGTCACACGGTCAGCCAGGCCCTCCTGTGGCCCACACTATTTTTGCCTGGCCCTAATTGGAAGCACTGCAGCCCAGGCTTTTCAAGTTTTATACTTTCCTTTAAGTCCTGGCAATCAGTTCTGCAATTGTCTTTCCTGATATCCACCCACTGAGAAAATAAATTATATTTCCAGCAAAAAAAAGGGATGATGACTCCATCTTACCCTGGATATAAAAAAATGGCTCAAAATTGATCAAAGACCTAAATGTAAGAGCGAAAACTAATAAAACTCTTTGTCAAAAACATAGGTGTAAATCTTCATGACTTTAAATTTGGCAGTGGTTTCTAATAACATGTAAAGTACCAAAAATATATAGAGATAATTGGACTTAAACAAAAATAATAACTTTTGTTCTTCTAAGAATACTAGCAAGAAAGGGAAAAGATAGCTGACAGAATGAAAGGAAATGTTTGCAAATCACTTATCTTATAAACCACATATGGGGGTTTAGTACCCAGCAAAAAATACAAATAATCCAATTTTTAAATGGGCAAAGGACTTGAATAGACATTTCTCTAGAGAAGATATAGAAATGGACAGTAAGCACATGAAAAGATTCTCAACATCATTAGTCATTAGACAAACATAAATCAAATCCATAAGATACTATTTCACACCCAGTAGGATAGATACAATCAAAACAATGACAATCATTTTGGCAAGGATATGGGTAAATTAGAACCAGACAACCCCTCTTCCAAAGGTCCCCAGGACCACATGGACCCTTGTGTACAGTCTTGCTGAACAGACAGGCTGCTGGAAGAACTTTTCACATCCTGCTAGAATCCTCGCATAAAGCTCTGCTGCTCATGAAAATGTGGCCTTTAAAGAAGGACAGACAACTGAGAAACTTAAATCAAGGCCTGCATTTGACCAGAAATAGAGAAATATCTTTGTAGGACCTTCTCCACTTCCTTAAAGAAAGATGATCATGTGGGTGTTCAGTAGTGTCTGACCCTTTGCAATCCCATGAACTGTAGCCCACCAGGCTCCTCTGTCCAGGGGATTTTTCAGGCAAGAATACTGGAGTGGGTTGCCATTTCCTTCTTCAGGGAATCCTCCCTACCTAGGGATCCAATCCTAGTCTCCTTCATTGCTGGCAGATTTTTACCCCTGAGCCATCAGAGAAGCCCTTTAAAGAAAGGACCACATGTTAAATAGTGCAGAAATGCTATCTCCCATTGCTTGCTAAGCTAGAGCAGGGCTTAATATCTTCATGCTGCTGCTGCTGCTGCTGCTACTGCTGCTAAGTTGCCTCAGTCATGTCCGACTCTGTGTTACCCCATAGACGGCAGCTCACCAGGCTCCCCCATCCCTGGAATTCTCCAGGCAAGAACACTGGAGTGGGTTGCCATTTCCTTCTCCAATGCATGAAAGTGAAAAGTGAAAGTGAAGTCGCTCAGTCGTGCCCGACTCTTAGCGACCCCATGGACTGCAGCTGGGAGGATCTTAAACCAACTGGAGCACCTAATGTGAAGAGACTCTGTCTTCAGCTAGCATGGTGGAAGGAGAGTAGAGAAGAAATGAGGAGGACACAACCCCACTGGATGTGTGAATGCAAAAAGCCAGATTCATTATCCTCATTTTCTAGAAGAAACTAGAGGTAAGAATAACTTCTCCAAGTCACACTGCAAGCAGAGCTGGCTGAAATTCATGCCAGGTCTGCCTCGCTCCCTTGCCCTCTGCATCTCTTCCATCTGGATGTTCCTGAGATATATCCTTTCACAAAAAACTGACTTTGAACTGGAAAAAGAAAAAAACTAAAAATGAATGAATGGTCATTAGAATCAGAGAATGAGAAAATAAAGGACTCCACTTTTGATGACTGGAAGAACATTCGAGGACCCAGGAGTCCAGAAGATCCTGACTCTTTCAAGGACAAAATCCAACAATCCTTAAGACTAAGAAACTTGACTGTGCTGATTATTTCCTTTTCTTTTGTAATAAACAAGCTATCAACTGGGGTTCCTACTCCATACTCCTGTCCAGTGGGTAGAGAATTCCATACCTGCAGAAGCCTTGAGGTGAGCAGTCCGATGGCAGATAACCTTCTGTTTGCAAATGAAAATAATAACATTAACCGCATATATTTTGTACCTCTTAATAAATACATGAATATTGATTTAAAAAAAACCTAAACAATGCCTGGCTTAGAATAGTACCTGGCATACAATAAATGCTGTGCTATGTACACATCTGCTATTATTGTTTTATATAATTTCTCTATATCAACACAGCACAACGAGCAGGGGTTGTAAAATACCCATCCTATATATATTAATACATACATAACAGGATGCTGAAATGGAGTGTTTTCTGCTCAGTTTCAGATAAACATCAATTCTGAGATGAAACCCATAGTGCCAGGTACCTGCACATTCCAAAGTGGGATGCTTGACTACCTATACCGGCACTTCCAGAGGTGATGTCTCAGAGCCAATATAAGAAATTTTGAGTCAAAGAAGCTATGAAAGAGATTGTTTTTGGAGAAGCCTGCTGCAGGGTGGAATGTTTCTCCGCCCAAACACATCCCCATGGAAGAAAGAACACAGGCGCTTCCTCCCCTCCCTTCAAGCCTGGTGAGAGGAGAGCAGGCAGCCAGGACAGCTTCACAGGTGAGGGTGGG
Source organism: Bos taurus (assembly GCF_002263795.3). NCBI lineage: Eukaryota > Metazoa > Chordata > Mammalia > Artiodactyla > Bovidae > Bos > Bos taurus. The sequence goes on from NC_037336.1 coordinate 43,475,670, forward strand.
GTCACAGAAGATAAATGTCTGACTCACACTTGAGAAATCTAGAGGCAAGGTACTGAGATTATTGGGCTGAGATTATTGGAGAGTAAGCAGGAGGCATTGGTACTTTGACTAATGGAGACAGCCAAAGAATGTGAGAGTTTTCCATGGAACAGATGTGCACCCTGTGGGAAAAAGTGAGCCTGGCGCAGTCTTAAGCAAGACTCTGCCACCACAGAGAGGGAGGTTGTAGGGGAAGGGTACGATTCTGATAGGGTCAGTGTGGGGTGGACTCAATGCCTGAGAGCTATGGGGTGAATTCTGGCCCTCCTGGGAATTCAGTTCAGTTGCTCAGTCGTGTCTGACTCTTTGAGACCCCATGAATTGCAGCATGCCAGGCCTCCCTGTCCATCACCAACCCCCGGAGTTCACTGAGACTCACGTCCATCGAGTCAGTGATGCCATCCAGCCATCTCATCCTCTGTCGTCCCCTTCTCCTCCTGCCCTCAATCCCTCCCAGCATCAGACTCTTTTCCAATGGGTCAACTCTTCGCATGAGGTGGCCAAAGTACTGGAGTTTCAGCTTTAGCAACATTCCTTCCAAAGAAATCCTAGGGCTGATCTCCTTCAGAATGGACTGGTTGGATCTCCTTGCAGTTCAAGGGACTCTCAAGAGTCTTCTCCAACACCACAGTTCAAAAGCATCAATCCTGGGAATTACAATGAGCTATATTGAGATCTGGTGGACAGAGTGCCTGAAAAACTATGGACAGAAGGTTCATAACATTGTACAGGAGGTGGTGATCAAAATCATCCCAAAGAAAAAGAAATGCAAGAAGGTAAAGTGGTTGTCTGAGGAGGCTTTACAAATAGCTGAAGACGTACGAGATGCAAAAGGCAAGGGAGAAAGGGAAAGATATACTCAAGTGAATACAGAGTTCCAGAGAATAGCAAGGAGAGATAAGAAAGCCTTCTGGCTTTCTTAAGTGAACAATGCAAAGAAACAGAGGAAAACAATATAGTGGAAAGACTAGAAATCTCTTCAAGAAAATTGAAGATATCCAGGGAACATTTCATGCAAGGATAGGCATGATAAAGGACAGAAATGGTAAAGACCTAACAGAAGCAGAAGAGATTAAGAAGAGGTGGCAAGAATACATAGAAGAACTAAACAAAAAAACATCTTAGTGACCTGGATAACCACTATGGTGTGGTCATTTACCTAGAGCCTGACATCCTGGAGTATGAAGTCAAGTGGGCCTTTGGAAGCATTACTATGAACAAAGTTAATGGAGGTGATGGAATTCCAACTGAGCTATTTCAAATCCTGTAAGACAATGCCATTAAAGTGCTGTACTCAGTATGTCAGCAGTGGCCACAGGACTGGAAAAGGTCAGTTTTCATTCCAATCCCAAAGAAGAGCAATGTCAAAGAATGTTCAAACTATCACACGATAGTGCTCATTTCACATGCTAGCAAGGTTGTGCTCAAAATCCTTCAAGCTAGGCTTCAGTACTACGTGAACCAAGAAATTCCAGGTGTACAAGTTGGGTTTAGAAAAAGCAGGGGAACAAGAGATCAAATTGCCAACATCTGTTGGATTATAGAGAAAGCAAGAGAATTCCAGAAAAACATCTACTTCTGCTTCATTGACTATGCTAAAGCCTTTGACTGTGCGGATCACAAAATGTAGAAAATTCTTAAAGACATGGGAATACCAGGCCACCTTACCTGTCTCCTGAGAAACCTGTATGCAGGACAAGATACAACAGTTAGAACTGGACATGGAACAATTGACTGGTTCAAAATTGGGAAAGGAATACAAGGTAGTATATTGTCACTCTGCTTATTTAACTTATATGCAGAGTATATTATGCAAAATGCTGGACTGGATGACTCACAAGCTGGAAGATTGCTGGGACAAATATCAACAACCTCAGATATGCAGATGATGTCACTCTAATAGCCGAAAGTGAAGAGGAACTAAAGGCCTCTTGATGAGGGTGAAAGAAGGGAGTGAAATAGCTGGCTTAAAACTCAACATTCAAAAAAACTAAGATCATGGCATCCAGTCCCATCACTTCATGGCAAATAGAAGGAGAAAAAGTGGAAACAGTGACAGACTTTATTTTCTTGGGCTCCAAAATCACTGCAGATGGTAACTGTAACCATGAAATTTAAAGGTGCTTGGTCCTTGGAAGGAAAGGTATGACGAACCTAGACAGTGTATTAAAAACCAGAGACATCACTTTGCCAACAAAGGTCCATATAGTCAAAGCTATGATTTTCTCCAGTAGTCATGTATGGATGTGAGAGTAGAACCATGAAGAAGGCTGAACACTGAAGAATTGATGCTTTTGAGTTGTGCTGCTGGAGAAGACTTTTGAGAGTTGCTTGGACTGCAAAGAGTTCAAACCAATCAATCCTAAAGAAAATCACCCCTGAATATTCATTGGAAGGACTGATGCTGAAGCTAAAGCCCCGACACTTTGGCCATCTGATGTGTTGAGCCAACTCATTGGAAAAGACCCTGATGCTGGGCAACACTGAAGGTAAAAAGAAAAAGGGCAGCAGAGGATGAGATGATTAGACAGCATCACTGACTCAACAGACATGAGTTTGAGTGAAGAGACAGGAGATAGTGAAGGACAGGGAAGCCTGGCTTGCTGCAGTCCATGGGGTTGCAAAGAGTAGGACATGACCTAGCAATTGAACAGCAACAGTATGTCCAGCTGGAGCCCTAGAGAAAACCATAAAAGTCCCTGGAGAGAAAGAAGCAGCTATAAATATCCATTTAAGCCAGACAACACCTTCAACCTAAGACAGTAACCCTTTCCCCTTGAAATCCCCACTCCTTCTGGACCTAACCCATAAAGAATGAGGAATATGAACTGGAACTGAAGAGTAAAAGAGTAAAATCAGGGAGTGGGAGGAAAAAAGCAGAAGCCCACTACTCTGCTCCCTCCCTGCAGGCAGCCATCAGAAACCCACCTGAGCTGGGCAAGGGCAGGAATGATCAGTTGCATGACACTTAGAATTTAACTACTACATTGGGCCAGACATTTAAATCAGTGAAATTAAAGATTTTACTTTCTAAGAGTGAGTGATAAACCCAGGGGATGGAAACGAAATAGTTCATACAATGTTTTAAAAAAGATAATGATGACAAAGAATAATCTTGATTGTTTTTGCTTTTTTATATACTACTGCTGCTGCTGCTGCTAAGTCACTTCAGTCGTGTCTGACTCCGTGCGATCCCATAGATGGCAGCCCACCAGTCTCCGCCAACCCTGGGATTATCCCAGCAAGAGTACTGGAGTGGGTTGCCATTTCCTTCTCCAAGGCATGAAAGTGAAAAGTGAAAGTGAGGTCACTCAGTCGTGTCTGACTCTCAGCGACCCCATGGACCGCAGCCTACCAGGCTCCTTCATCCATGGGATTTTCCAGGCAAGAGTACTGGAGTGGGGTGCCATTGTCTTCTCTGTTTTTATATACTGAGTCCCACCTAATCCAAGTAACGCCACTCATATGAATAGCCCTGCTTACAATTCAGAAAGCTGAGTTGAGGTGGGGTCCAGGTGGAGGGGATGACCTAAACATGAGAAATGCACAAACGATAGTTGAAGTATCTTCTAGATTATAAGGAGGGGGGTGGGTATGAGATTCAAATAGAACAAGGTGAAATCTGTATAACATGTTATAGCTACTGCTCTGCTGCCGCCTTGCTTTTTGAAAGTGGGAAGAGGAGAGTGAATGTGCCATCATAGAATACATGTGGAACACCAGGGAGGATGTGAATGTCTCACTGGTGGAAATGATTTGCGATTAAAGTATATGCTTTTAGTGTTAAAGCCCAGGGGAACTGGGTTTATTCATTCATTCACACATTCATTGGGCATCAACTGTTCCTCGGGCAAGGTTTCTCTTGCCCTGTGTTTATGTCTACTTAGAAGTGTGCACTGATTAGAAAAAGCCTCCTCACAGGAAGATGGGAAAGGCATGGGCTCCTCAGCCACAAAGGGTCCAAAGGTAAAGCTGGGCTCAGTAGTCAAAGTATGCATGTGGGGTTTACACGTGTTCTAGAAAAATGGTATGTTTGGAGTAGAAAATACACTTGATGTGGGCACCCAATCTGTTGATTTGAAAAAAGTGAAAGTGTTAGTTGTTCAGATATGTCCGACTCTGTGACCCCATGGAGTGTAGTCCACCTAGCTCCTCTGTCCATGGAATTCTCCAGATAAGAATACTAGAGTGGGTAGCCATTCCCTTCTCCAGGGAATCTTCCTGATCTAGAAATCAAACCCCAGTCTCTTGCACTGCAGGCAGATCGTTTATCGTCTGAGCCAGCAGGGAAGCCCCTTCTATTGATCTTTGCTCTGCCAAATGTCAATGTGTCCTTAGTAAACTTGAGAAGCATGACTCAAACCTTCAGGTGTTGTCTCACATGGCAATTACTTTCAGCACAAGATTTTACAATCCAGCCTGTGCATCAGTTTCTAGATTGTAGCTGTTATCGGCCTCAGCCCAAACCACAGGTTAACTGGCTTTGTCTTATTACAAGCATAATTAGAATTAAAGGTTTAGAAGGAGAGATAAGATAGAGCTAATCTTCTCTATATACATAAAAGAAAACACACACATGTACACATGCTCATTTTCCTGTTCATTTTCTTTTGCACCCTCATTATAGAGTGGCTCTTCCATGGTATTCAGATCTAACCTCAGAAAGCAGTGTATGAAGGGTTTTCCTGAAATCTTCTAAACCTAGGGGGCAGTGGTGGAAACCATTTCGTCTCACACCATGCTGGCCACCCCAGGGCTGGGAGACAGTAGATGGTGGGGGCACGGTCCTGGCACTTGAGCTGCTATTGTCCCCCAGCCAGGGAGTGCAGTGTGTCCTCCTCCTTTGTGGAGGGACAGGGACTCCTGCGGAGCTTCCTCTGCCCTGAAGGAAGGAACTAGTGCCTTGGCACACCCCTCCCAAAAGGCTCAGTGCCCTGCTCTGGCTCAAATAAACGGAGAATGAAAAGACCTTTTCACGGCTTGAGATCCTTTAGACAGGAAGAGAGCCTTCACACCCGCTTCTGATGAGCTCCATAAGCGTGGTTCCCTCTCAGCTGAGGAACAGAGACTTCAGGAAAACCTTGGCAGAAAGTTGCTCTCCAATAGGCCAAGGGTCTGAAGGAAGGGAGGGGCCCCAAGAAAGCCCATTGTGCACCACCCTCCCCTTTTTTTTTTTTTTCCTTTTCTGGCTATTTGGTTGCAGCTCAGATCATCACGGATGACTGAAAGAGAGATGTTTTACTAGTTTTCTAAAACCCAAATAAATGAGGCTTAATTCGAGATGTGCTGTGTTTGTCACTCAGTCGTGTCCGACTCTTTGCGACCCTGTGGACTGTAGTCCACCAGGCTCCTCTGTCCATGGAATTCTCCAGGTAAGAATACTGGAGTGGATTGCCATTTCCTTCTCCAGGGGATCTTCCTGACCCAGGGATCGAACCCAGGTCTCCTGCATTGCAGGCGGATTCTTCACCATCTGAGCCACCAGGAAAACCCTTTTAATTTGAGATAATCTGAGGTATTATTAACTATGGGTTGAAAATCAACCCCAGTTTGTTATCTAAGATGAAGCTGCCTGAATAGGGCTGGTCTTAGAAACTCTGATTCATTACTTCAGCTGAACTCAAAATCTTATTTCCTCAATGATAGCAGCGCTTTCATCCAGAAAACACCTTTTAAAGAATATTCATGGGACTTCCCTGGTGGTCCAGTGGCTGGGACTCCGGGCTCCCAATGTGGGAAGTGGAAGTTGGAGGGGGCACCCCCCTGGGTTTGATCCCTGGTTGAGGAACTAGATCCCACATGCCACAACTAAAGACCCTGTGTGCCACAACTGAGACCTGGAGTGGCCAAATGGATAAAAATGGATAAGTAAATATTTTTAAAAAGAATATTCACCATTTAAAATTACTATATAAGTGTATTTTATCATCCTTTCTATTCTCAGCACCAGATTTGCATTTTTAAATTTGATGTAACAAAAGCTTAAATGTAATTTTTATTAGAAGATTTTGCATTTTTCATTACTTTTATATTTCATCTAACCTGACATTATGACTGATTCTTATGTCACTGTATTAGTATTGTGAATAATCATGTGAAATGTGTAAGATAGAGAACTATATTTGTGAATATAATTTTATGGCTGTTTTCATTCAGTAGAAAGCTTTCCATTAGTATGGAAACTTAGGAAAATTGCTTTTTACTGTATAATCTGGCAGTCATCATAGATTAGTTTATTTTTCTGTGAATCAAACAAATTCAAAGGCTTCTCTGGTGGCTCAGTGGTAAAGAATCCACCTGCCAATGCAGGTTCAATCCCTGATCTGGGAAGATCCCACATGCCATGGAGCAACTAAGCCTGTGAGTCACAACTACTAAGGCCACACATCGCAAGTACCGAAGCCCGCTTGCCCAGAGCCTGTGCTCCACAAGAAGAGAAACCACTCCAATGAGAACCCTGTGCATCACAACTAAAGTGTAGCCCTCGCTCGCCACAACTGAAGGAGGCCCAAGAGCACCAAGAAAGACCCAGCACAACCATAAATAAATCTTTTTAAAAAACGTATTCAATAAAGCACAATATTTTAAAAAAGAAAAATAAAAAAGAATATTCACTCTCCACTGAAAGTACAGTGTATTAAAAAGCAGAGCCATTACTTTACTGACAAAGGTCCATCTAGTCAGAGCTGTGGTTTTTCCAGTGGTCATGTATGGATGTGAGAGTTGGACTACAAAGAAAGCTGAGCACCAAAGAATTGATGCTTTTGAACTGTGGTGTTGGAGAAGACTCTTGAGAGTCCCTTGGATTGCAAGGAGATCCAACAAGTCAATCCTAAAGGAAATCAGTCCTGAATATTCATTGGAAGGACTGATGCTGAAGCTCCAATACTTTGGCCACCAAATGTGAAGAGCCAACTCATTAGAAAAGAACCTGATGTTGGGAAAGATTGAAGCCAAGAGGAGAAGGGGACGACAGAGGATGAGATGGTTGGATGGCATCACCGATTCAATAGACATGAGTGAGCAAACTCCGGCAGATGGTGAAGGACAGGGAAGCCTGGCATGCTGCAGTCCATGAGGTCACAGAGAGTCGGACATGACTGAGTGACTGAACAACAATGGTTGGAAGCACAAGGCAAACATAAGCTCAGCTGCCTTCATTCTGCCTCTAAACCTCTTCTTCCTGTACCTCAGTTTACTACAGAACATTCCTTCCTGAAAGCAGGCATGTAACCATTCAGAAAAAATACATTCATCTTTAGAAAACCACATATAGGATGAAAACAATAAGAATGAGTCATTTTTTGTGACTTTGGAGTTACAATCTGACCAGTAGCAAAAAACATTACAAAAGAAGCTGAACTGATTTTGAAGGAGATAGGTTGTTCCACATAATTATGCCTCCAGCTCTAGACGCCAGGGTGTCTTTCTAGATAATATCTTTTTCCTTGCCTTGTCTAATAATAATAACAACATATTATCAAATGCTTGTGGTAGGTGGCGTTCTAAGTGATTTATGCATAATAAATGCACTTAATCCCCTTGGCAACCCAACGGGGCAGATGAGTAAACAGAAGCACAGAAAGGTTTAGTAGCTACCCCAAGGCCACACAGCTAACAAGCAGCAGAACTTGGATTTGAACCTGAGTTGATGTGACTCCAGAATGTATGCTTTTAACCAAATTACCACACTATCTAAAGGGAACTGGTCATACTTCCTGTCCCTCATGGGCAGTCTGTAAACATTTCACAGAAGGAATATCATCCATTAAGTTACATCTACAAGCTAAGTCGTTTTTAATGGTGATTCAGGGGAAGGGGAGAAACCATTTCACATACTGACTGACCTAATAACCTTGATATGTATCCAGAATTAAAAAAAAAAAAAAACTTCACCTCCAGTTTCCCTCAAATTAATCATAGATAAATCCATACTTGTATCATTCACAGACACCAGGAAATTCAACTAGAGAGTCTGACTCAAAGTATATTAGAAATCCATTTTATGAAATGCTCTGCTGATTTGAAATCTAACTTACATAATTATAGAATGACAGAGTTTAAAAGGGCCTTGGAGTTTATAGAATTTAATCTCCTTAAGGGGGGGCTGTCCCAGAAAGATAAACGAGTTGCTCCAAGTCCTACAGCCATTTAGTGGAAGGCCTGTCAACAGTACAAGCTAATTTTGGGTCCAGTGTCTTTTTCCACTTTACCACACTGCTTGCCTCACCCCATGGGACATTTTTATATAAAAATGGCATGTTCTCATTACGTGGGGCTAAAGACACTTTCCTACGCTCTGTACAGACAAGGTTAACACAATTATATTCCACCAGTTGAATTTTGTAAATACTTGATCTGCTTAAAATATGAGCTAGGTGGTGCTTACCTTCTTCATTTAGAGAAGCCAACAAGTAAATACAAAATGCTAGGAAATGTGCTAAGTAGAAAATGTATATTACTTTTTATTTTCTATTACTCCATTATATTTAATCATCAATCTTTTGTACCTGGTGGAAATCATTGCTTGTATCTCTGAAAACCAAGAAATGTTTTAAGTTATGTGAAAGAGAAAATGTCTCTTTCCAAAATGTTGCATCCCTTATTTGCTCTCTGGTTCATGACCTCAGGACCTCCATGGCCCTCCTCTCTCTCATCTCTCTCTGCCAGTCCATCTGAACACATTCGTTTGTTCGTTCTTTCCAAATCACAGATTTCATCTTGTCATCTGTATTTCAGAAACCTTCAACAAATATCCACTGTCTTCAGGGTAAAACCCAAACTTTAAGAACCCTGCACAAGCAGTACTAGGTATCTTTCAAGTCCATCTGCCTTTGTGTACAATATAAAATGTCCTCTCTAACCAAATTAGTAAGTCTCCAGTTCCCCCAAACACACCTAGTGCTTACCTATCTCTGTACCTTAGCCTTGCCAGGATACAACCTCATCTATCTGTGCCAATTCCAATTCATACCACGAGGCCCAGCCTGGAGACCTCCCTGACAACCCAAGCTTCCTGAATTCCTTCTCTGAAAGCATTTATTCCTTATAGCACTGATTTCCTATTTCCTGTCTTACTTTCATTTTTCCATGTGTGTTTCTCTTGCCTTCCCATCCAGTTTATAAGTTCCTGTAGAGCGGGATGGATACCTTTAAGACTAAAAAAAAAATTTCCTCTGCATTAAAGAAAGAAGACACATCAAAAAGTTCTATATAAAGTTCTACATAAAGAACTTCAGCTGATTATTTGTTTTTCCATTTTCTCCCTCCTCCCCCAATATTCTCCTTGAAGTCCTGGAAGGTAGAACATTGGGACGATTTTACACACTTATTTTTAAAACTGAAAAGCTTATAGAATATATCTTTAGGTAGAGCCTTTGACCTATAATTTGTGATTAAATTCAAAGATCACCTGTTAGAGTATTTATTAATAATAGGTTAAGTGAATTAAGAAAATTGGAACATATTTACCTGGCAGGGGAGATACCAGGATCAAGAAAATAGGAATAGATAAGCTTAATCTTGTTTTATTTTAAAAATCTAACCAAATTTGTCCCAACATTGGTGGCTAAAGGGGAACAAGAGTATAAATGGAAGTTCACAAACTGTGGGCTTCCCTTATAGCTCAGTTGGTAAAGAATCTGCCTGCAAAGCAGGAGACCCCTGTGATTCCTGGGTCGGGAAGATCTGCTGGAGAAGGGATAGGCTACCCACTCCAGTATGAGCTTCCCTTGTGGCTCAGCTGGTAAAGAATCTGCCTGCAATGCAGGAGACCTGGGTTCAATCCCTGGTTTGGGAAGATCCCCTGGAGGAGGGAAAGGCTACTCACTCTAGTATCCTGGCCTGGAGAATTCCATGGACTATATACTCCATGGGGTCACAAAGAGTCAGACACGACTGAGTGACTTTCACTTCACATACCTTTCAGTTCAGTTCAGTAGCTCAGTTGTGTCTGACTCTTTGCGATCGCATGAATCGCAGCATGCCAGGCCTCCCTGTCCATCACCAACTCCCGGAGTTCACTGACTCATGTCCATCGAGTCGGTGATGCCATCCAGCCATCTCATCCTCTGTCATCCCCTTCTCCTCCTGCCACCAATCCCTCCAAGCATCAGGGTCTTTTCCAATAAGTCAACTCTTTGCATGAGGTGACCAAAGTATTGGAGTTTCAGCTTTAGCATCAGTCCTTCTAATGAACACCCAGGACTGATCTCCTTTAGGAGATCAGTCATCCTTTAGGATGGACTGGTTGGACCTCCTTGCAGTGCAAGGGACTCTCAAGAGTCTTCTCCAACACCACAGTTCAAAAGCATCAGTTCTTTGGCACTCAGCTTTCTTCACATGTTTAAATATTTCAAAGTTTAAAAGAAGCTAACTATTAAAGCATGTTCTTATTTGTCTTTAAAAATACACCTTCAAAATGCTGTCAAACCCAGGTTTGCCTCCTCCTCTTCCTCCTGTCTCCATTCTGCATTGCGAGTGGCCTCCCAGGTCTGCAAGTGGGTATTTCAGCTTGTTTCTCCATCCTCTGAACACACTTCCTGCCACCTCTCAGGCCTGGGGTTGCACACCCTGCTAGCAGGGCTTGTCCTCCCCACTCTAGGGGTCTAGGGGAGAATCTATTCTTTTTCACTTCTTAACATAAATTCATTCAGGATTTTTAGCTGCCTTCAAAATGCCAAACAAAAAGTAAAACCTTTAAAAATAAGTTAAATTAAGTTTCATCTTCTTAAAAGTAAAAGCACTTAAAAAAGAGATACATATAGTGCAATTATAAAAATTCACAAGTCACTACACACGTAACTATTGCTAGGAACATATCAGTATGTGAACAGCAGGAAGATTAACATTAAAAACACACTGGCAAAAGTGTCCCAGTCACAACTGACAATATCTGAACATACAGCTTAAAAAATGACCACAGATACATTACTCAACGAGCAACAAGACACAGCTTCCTTTGTTTCATTGATGTTTGTTTTTTTTCCAATCCTTCTCCAACTACAACTTATCTTCTGAGTCATAGTGTAGTTTGGCAAATGTAACCATAGTCTCCATCTTTTCTAAGTAAGTGGTGTTCTTTTTATAAAGATAAAATCATAAGCAAACTTCCCAAGAATTAGACCTTCAGTGAATAAGTAAATACATGCTTGTCTCAGTTTATGTGGGACAAACCTTTCATGGTTAGTGCAGAAGATGATAACTGACCAAAACATGTTTTGAAATTACATGTCCAGAAATTATGTTATGTACCACAGAAGAAAAATACAGTCAAGAAAGAAGCCTCAGTCTTATTCTGACAATGTTTAGTATTCATAGTAAATCAAGAATCCAAAAGAGGGATGGCAAAACAGATTGTCTAAATCAGCTATTATCATTACTGGAACACAGAATACTACCAACATTCTCTTCATTTTCTCTCTCTCCCCCCTCCCTCATTCCTCTCTTTCCTGTTTTTCTGTTCTGTTTTATTCAGTTCTGCTGTATCCATCACCTGTCTCCCTTTCTTCTCTTGTGATAAGTCACCCTTATTAGAAATGTAATCCCCTTCCTGCTCGCTCTCTCTTCTATAATTGACTTTCTTAATATTATGAATATACACTTTTAAAGATTAAAAGTTTGCCAGTGTCATATAAGCCTAATAAATCAATGGTTTTCATTTTTTATATTCCCTTACTTTTTAGAGATAAAGCACAGACAACAAATATGATATGCTGATAGTTAGCTGTCATGTCTCCTTAAGACTCCTCTTGGCCATGAGTTACTTTAATTGGTTTTGATGATTGACAGTTTTGAAGAGTAAGGCTCAGATCTTTTGTAGAATGAGCCTTTCTTGAAATTTGGTGTTTTTCTTATGATTAGACAGGGATTATAGGTTTTGGTGAAGAAGAATACAAGGGTCAGTGCTATTTTCATCATATTATATCAAGTGTACATACTATCAATATGACTTGGTTATTGATGTTGACTTTGGTAAAGTTTGTCAAATTTCTCCACTGTGAAATTACTCTTTCATCCCCTTCCCATAGTAAACTCTTTGTAAGGAAGTCACTGTGTGGAGTGGGGTGGTATGCTTCCCCTCCTTAAAGATGCAGTATCTTCATAAATTTTTGTATTTTTTTTTTTTTTTTTGCATAGGAGCTTTGTCTCGTCTCCTCATTTATTCATTCACTCACTTATTTGTTTCAGTACAGATGCAATAATATTTGTTTTATACTTTGAGTTATAATACAATGCTTTCTTTATTTTTTCGCTCAAATTTTTCCCGTTTTGGCTGTTGGGAACTATTTCAGCTAGCTTTAGGATCTTTTAACATACCTCTTTTAGTGTGTGTGTGGCACATTTTTACTTTCTGGCACTGTAAAACATTCCAGGTCCATCTTGTATATTTTGTGCGTCGGTCCTAAAATCAGCCACTTTTTCAAGAAGCCCTGGTTTGTTTTACTGGAAAACGGTATCAGAAACAAGATCTGGGTTCTAGGTGTACTTGTTGCTGTTGAGATGTCATTGCTTCTAGGCCCGCTCAGCTGACTGAGTAAATCTGTGTGTGTACTACCTGGTGTATATACAAACATGTCTAACTATTTCCATATGTAACCATCTGTACCTAAATATGAGTTCATATTAATGTTGAAATCAGCTTTTAATCCAGATGTAAGGTGGGAAAGTAGGGAAGGTATAGAGGGAACAAGACTGCCTAGAAGTTGGTAATTGGTGAATGGTGTGGTGGTCCATTATGCTTTTCTCCCTACTTTTGTATATGTTTTTAAATATTAATGATAAAAATTAAAAAAAAATAAAAACCATTAGAGAACGTAGTCTTGGCCTCTCTCCAAGCCCATTTACTCTTCTTTTATACAAGATTCTAAAGAGCATGGCTAGCTAATTTCCAAACATGTAACTAATTGCAACACTGTAAGTACTTTAAAAGATTTTTTTTTTTAAAGTACACAGTGACAAAAGAAATGACAGGTAATAAGAAGAAAACTTCTAGAAAAAGCCATTAAGAATAATATAGGAATGATAATTTGCTGCAATAGCAGACAGGATGATACACTTCAATAGGCTATCAGAACATTATTATATTTCCATAAAAAAGCTGTTATCCATAATAACCATGCTTTATCAAGGAAAAAAAGCTAAATAACTTCAGCATGTTCTGCTTAAAAAAGAAAAAATGAATGAACATTTTCAGATGGTTTTTACTCAAAACAATAAAAAAAAAAAAGAATTTCTAACTGACAAGGATAAACACTAAGTGGTGTATAAAACTCAGCTGTCTACAGCAACTCACTTCCCAAAGGTCCAGACAGCCAAGTACCACAATTTAGGCATAGACTTCCAGTTTCCAAAATATCTAAGTAACATATTTCCACATTTAGTATTCATGACAGTCTCAAGTTTACCTTAAAAATAAAAAACATAATTCAACAAAATAAATTCCTACTCTGATAACTCTTTGAAGGAAAAATACTTTTTCAAATTCCACTTCTGATTAAAGATATAAAGCAGATATCTTATGTTTGGAAAGTTTTTCAATGAATACTGTGACCTTTTTCTCTCCCCGCAAAAGAGAAGCTAAACTCATACTGATATGCCTTGTGTTCAGAGAGTAAGTATCTTTTGCTTAAAAATATCCTGAATAAGTGAACACTTTATTGGTCAGCCCATCTTGTTGAAAGAAATGTTTTGACAGTTACTATTAAACCAGACCAAAAAATAAATAAATAAATAAACCAGACCAAAAATAAGAGATAGAGCGTGAAAGACTCTCTCTTTCTTTTTTGGTCTAGTTATTATCTATCTTTGTTTATTCTATCCTTTTTGTCTATGGTATGCAAATAGAGGATTCTTTTCTGAGTGTCTGGCATAAAAAGCACCTAGTAGAGCTAAAACACGCTTTAGGAAGGGAAGAGGCTACTGTTTACTCCTGACTCACACCTCACTTGTCACCTGCTTATTAGTGCTGTCGTCTCCTTGGGAGAGTAATTTGCTTCAAGAGATTGTGTCAAGCACTCATTTAAGAGGACTCTTCCTGGGGTAGGATGTCCTAGAAATTAATCCCCAAGTACTTTTCACCTATCTAGTAAAGAAAGGTTTCTGTGCTCATTTGAATAATATACAGAGAAGATTAAAAATACAGATGATCCTGTGGAAATATGAACAGTGAATCCAGGTCCACATTACCTATCAGCAGGCCAGGCAGGTACTCTGAAATGCTTTCAGGGAAGATCCACTCATTGGTATACATGTGTTCCCTCTGTTTTCATAGCTCATTCATAGTTCTGCCATTCCTGATGCTAGGATACTGCCTATAAGGTCAAGATTTGTCTGCTTTTTGCTTACAGGATTTACCAGAAACATTCTGGAAGGAGAGAGCAAGTTTCCTGTTCAACCCTGCTCACTGAAAGCCAACATAACCTTTGGACCTAAGAGATATCCTCAAAAAGCTTAGATCAACTAACTTCTGCCTAAAGACTAGAAATCACAGGATGCATTTTCCTTCCACTTCCTCATGCCCATGTCCCCTCCTCCAGCCCCAACCATGCCAAGCAGAGAGTAGCCTCCCATCATGAAGAAAACCACAAGGGTAGGGCCAAAATACTGCAAGAACAACACATATTTGGGTCATTTCCATCTGACTGTGTTCAACAAAGTAATACATTGAAACTATAGTGCAGGAAACTCAAGTTCAAGAATTCCAGGACTCTTTATTAAGCCCAGACTCCAAGCCCACATTACTTGGAGTCTGGGCACAAATAACCCTTGCTTTTCCTTATTTGCCAAGCAGAGATAATGATACCAACTCAGGTGCTCGTGTATGAGCTAATTAATGATTACACTGGGTTAACTATAAAGAGGCTTCCTGGTACAGGCAGGTAGTATGTCCCTTTATGAGTGACACATGGTAATTATACCCTGTGAGAGCCCCACAGAACCATGTCAATCACTGAGGAAGGCGATCTTAGTAGTCCCACCCTGTTTCTTTATGACTACATACTTGTTTCTTGGTTTTCTATTTGAGATTCATCCTTTTCATGGTGTAGAATTATTTTATTAATATTTCTTGTTTAACTTCTTACCTATGGCCAGCTTTCAGTCACTTGGGAGCTTTGTGTTCACCAGGCTTCAGTTGAACAGACTGGATAAGAATGACTATACTAACACCTTGGGGACAAAGGGAAGCTCCCTGTCCCTGAGGAGACTTCAGACATGGCCTGGAAGCTGGAGTGCTGCACACGCACACACTCACACACACACACACCCCCCACGGCCCTCCCATCCCCAGCAGCACATGTGACAGCTTACTATCTCTATATGGGTAGACTCCATGGGCCTCCATGGGGCAGAGTTGCCAAAGCTGTTTGTTACAAAACTGGATCCTGATCAAAAATATTGACTTTCTGTTATGTAAGATAGCTGCAAGGAAAGATTTCCTCCCCCCTTTTAATGCCATTAATTGGGGCAGAGGATGGGAAGGTTGTGACACAAAGGAACAAAAGAGGTTTCAGATCTGACTGCCTAGGAAACACTGTAGGGACAATCTCAACAGTTACAGAACAGTAGAAAAGAGAAGCAGTGTCCTGTACTTACAGTGTCAAATTGAAATTAGTAAGTCATAACAAGACCCTACTGTATAGCACAGGGAACTCTACTCAATGCTCTATGCTGACCTAATGAGAAGGAAATGCAAGAAAGAGCGGATATATGTATACATATTGCTGTTTCACTTTGCTGAATGGTAGAAACTAATACAACACTGTAAAGCAACTATATTAAAATTTTTTTAAAGAAATTAATAAATCAAAGAAGACTGAACAAAGTGCTCAATATCTACTGTTAGGGAGACATTAAAAAACTAAATGGCTAAGGAAGTTAACTTGAAAATAAAAGGTACAGTGAAACATTTAGTCATTCATTCAACAGACATTTATTGAGTACCTAGTGTGTGCCAGACATTGTCTCAGGAAGGTGGTCAGAAGAGCAAACAATAGGCAAAGGGCTCTGCCTCACAGAGTTTATACTGTAGGGGAGAAAGATAGAAAATAACAAGTAAACAAATAGGCAAAAAATATATAGCAGTATGTATTATGCAGATAAGTCATCAAAGTTGAGGTGCCGATGACTGGCCCTTCTGCAGAGGTGACACTTGAGCTGTGAAGGACAAGAAGGCATCAGTCCTGTGGAGCCTGGGGGCAGTGAGTTTCAGGCCAGGCAAACAGGTAGGGTCCAGTTCTCAAGACAGAAAAGACCTCAGCACAAGTACCTCCTCAGTGTGGCTGAGGTAGAGCAAGCAGGGTTGTGGGGGAGGGCGGGGAGTCTGAGCTGAGCAGGGGTAGGGACCAGTTCATGAAAGACCTGTAAACCTGTATAAAGAACTGAATTTTCTTGGAAGAAAAATATTTGCAAACAAAGCAACCGACAAGGGATCAATCTCCAAAATACACCAACAGCTCATGTAGCTCTATGCCAAAAAAATAAACAACCCAATCAAAAAAATGGATAGAAGACCTAAGTAGACATTCATTCAAAGAAGGCATTCAGATGGTCTAAAAGCACATAAAAATGCTCAACACCACTAATTATCAGGGAAACAAATCAAAATTACAGTGTGTTGTCACCTCACGCCAATCAGAATGACCATCATTAAGCAGTCCACAAACAACAAATGCTGTTGAGAATGTGGAGAAAGGGGAAACCCTCTACACTGTTGGCTGGGAGTGTAAATTGACCCAACCACTAGAGAGAACAGAATGGAGGTTCCTTAAAAACCTAAAATCAGAACTACCATATGATCCAGCAATCCCCACGGCTGGGCATATATCCGGAGAAAACCATAATCCAAAATGATACATGCAGTCCAATGTTCATTGCAGCACTATTTGGAATAGCCAAGACATGGGAACAACCTAAATGTCCATCAATAGAGGAATGGATAAAGATGTGATGCATATATACAATGGAATACTAATTTAAAAAGCCATAAAAAAGATATAATGCCATTTGCATCAAAACAGATGGACCTACAGATTATCACAGTAAGTAAAGTAGTCAGACAAACATCGTATAATAACACTCGTACGTGGACTCTAATTTTTAAAAATGATATAAGTGAACTTAGTTACGAAACAGAAACAGACTTACAGATATTGAAAATTTATGGTTACCAAAGGGGAAACATGGGGAGGGATAAATCAGGAACTTGGGATGAACACATGCACACTACTATATATATGATAAATAACTATTAAGGACCTACTGTATAGCACAGGGAAACTTACTCAGCATTCTGTGATAACCCATATGAGAAAATTATCTGGAAAAGAATACATATATGTGTGTGTGTGTGTGTATATATATATAAAACTGAACAACCATACTCCAATAAAATTTATTATAAAAAGACCTGAGTTTTGTCTGTGTGATAGGAAGCCATTAGAGAGTTACAAGCAGAGAAGTACAATAGTAGGATGTGATTTATGCCTTGACAATATGACACTGCTGCTCTGTGCAGAAAGAATGGTGGGGGTAAGAGTACAAAAGAAGGGGGCAGAGAGACCAGTAAGGAGACAACTGCAGTGTGGCACTTATGCCCTTAGATAGTCCTGGGATAACCACTTGCTCACTGTTGGGAAGACCACTGACAACTGATCATTTTGTGTGCGTCACTTCACATATCACATCTACATGTCTGCCGGGAAGTATAAGAGATCCTACTTTCTGGAAAATCACAGATCACACTGAAAAACAACAGAGCCACAGCCAAACAGTACTCTGGGCACATCTGGACTATAGATTTATGATGTTTTACTCATTCTGGCCCTTTTGACACCCTCGGTTTCCTGTTGACTTCCTACCATGCTTTCATCAGTGATTATGCCAAAACCACATAGTTCTCAATCATCTCAATTCTCCTCTAGACCCATTTTTTGGGGGGAGGGGGTGGTGGGTGGGTGGGTAGTGACTTTCTTTCTCCACAAAGAAAAGTTAAACTCCTCAGCAGGAATTCCTTCTTGTGTTAGTTTCACATTCTGATAGCCTGTGCCTAGTCTGTGTCTCCCTTCATCTCCGAAACTACGGTCCACTAGTGCTCAAGACCTGCCTCACGATAAGTTTTCACCTCCCCAAAGAGTCCCTCGTTCTGGAGCACTTCTACTCGAGTCCCCTCTCCTTTCTCTTTTCAGCTTCTACAACTGCCTTGGCCTATCTTAGCAAGCAAACTTTCCCTCTGGGCCGCTACCCCACTGACAGTCTCTCTTTAATCTTCCCCATCCATTCATTGCTGTCTTCAACCTGTAAATAAACCTCAAGGTCCTTTCCTAGCTGCCAGTGCCCATTCCCCTCTACTCCCATAATCTTGAAGAACTCTATGAATTCAGCCCTATCCTTCTTTTTGACAAATCCACTATCCCCTTCAACTTATTTATTGAATTCCCTATCTCAATTTTACTTTCTATTCTGTGAATGATAATATTTCTCCTTATTAAGTTTAATGATTCATTCTCTCATCATTTATTTGACTTTATAGATGACTCCTAGTTATGGATGATTCTGTCTTATCCCATCACTGGCATTCTTTCTTCAAACTTTTACTACTGGTCCACAATCCCTTATGCAAAGCCCATTGGGGCCAGAAGTATTTAAAAAGTAAGAATCTTCAGATTTTGGAAAGGTAATATGTGTGTGTACCATAATGGATTAATACTTCTGCAGCAAATATGTATGATAATTCACTTTAAATGGGATGCTGCTGTTAACTTGCTAAGTTATGTCTGACTCTTTGCAACCCCATGGACTGTAGTCCACCAGTCTCCTCTGTCCATGGAATTCTCCAGGCAAGAATACTGGAGTGGGTTGCCATTTCCTTCCTCAGGGAATCTTCCTGACCCAGGGATTGAACCCAAGTCTCCTGCTTGGCAGGCAGATTCTTTACCACTGAGCTACTAGAGAAGCTGTAAATGGGATAATTAAAAATAATAAACTGCCTCATAAGAGTTTAGCTTTGATTTTTCTGCCAAGTGAATGATGTCAATTCACTAAAAAAAAAAAAAAAGAGAGAGAGAGAGAGAAGTGAGAAAGCAAAGTAAAACAACTGAAAATTTTCCATTCTCTGATGGTAGTCCAAACCTATTTCTCCATACTGTTTTATGATTCTGAAACTTTCTACCTGGTTTTCAAGTTACTACTTCAAAGATAACATTTTCTAAAAAACAAATCATTTTTCCTTGCAAGCCGTCTTCCTTTCTAAAGAATTTCATTTGTCACCAAGGAATACCATTTTTCTAACCTCCAAAACTAAAAACCTTAAAAACTTTCATTCCACCCACTTTTTCTCCTACATGCAACCCATCATCAGATCTCTTGACTTCACCCATTCAACAGCCTCTAAGTTAATACAAGCCCATACTGGTTTTAAAGCCTCCTGGGCGGTTTCTGAGATTTCAGTCCCCATTTGTGTTCAGTTTTTTACTTCCCTCAACCCTGCCATTCTATCACACCAGGAATATCAATGCCTCTACTTCTGAAATATTACATTCATCATGAATGCTTCTTTGCTCAAGACTTTACAACAATTTCTCCGTATTTAAAATTGGATACCACCACATACTTATTCCTGAAAAAAAATTCTACTTCCTAAGTTTTCTTTCTGTACCATTCTCTAACCAAATATATTCTACTTTGCTTAATTTATCATCTCATATGTTCAACTATCACCTTGATTCTAATGCCTTTCCTAATTGTAAGACAGGACAACACTGCATCAAATGTAATTGATATATTGGATCTTATTTTTTAATCTTAAATAAAATCAGTTTGTCATTTCTTTTAGGCTGGTTTTAGGGTAAGTTGTTGGTAATTTGTGGAACTGAATTAGTCAGTGTATTTCCAACAATTCCCTTTTCATTCCCTTCCATTTTCGTTGAAAGGAGAAACTCCCAAGGTACCTCATTAACAAGCATGAAATGAATAAATAAATAGCACTTGTACCAAACATGAGGAACAAAGGATAAGCCACTGGCAGAATGCTAGCATTAAAACTGTGGGAGCACTAGGGACGTTTAATGAGCTTTGAATGAATGCTGAGTGCATCAGTATTTGAATCTCTTTCCTTATTTTGCATATTTTGACCTTTTCCTGCTTCTTTCCTTTCCTTCTGTAAGCTACCTGCTAATTCCGTCATTATTATTTATGCTGTGAAAATATGCATTGTTCTACTTAGTACTTTAGATAGCTGTCAATCAATATTTACTCACAAACTTCATAATATTTGCTCTTTCAAATATTATTTTTAAAAAAGATGAGGGTAGAGAAGACAACTCATTGCAATATCAGCTAATACCACAGAAAGTCAGAATATCAATTTACTCAACTATCACCACCCCCCACACACAATAACTCCAACCTGAATATCATTCTACTCAGTGACTTCATAAATGACCAGAAGGAAGTAATTAAGAATATCTTCACCAGATTTGTAGATAAAACTAGATATTCAAGGTTTCTATGCTCAGATAGATAGGAATGAATTTCAAAACAATTCATTAAATTTAAGAATGATTTTTTACGAATGAAAGAACATTTGGTAGGGGGAAGCAGCTTACTCAGATTTCAAAAGTAAATACAAGGTGTAATAGACAAGTTGGCTAAGCACAAACAGAACAGAAAAGATATATATGCGAAGGGCAGTGAACATTTAAACAAGTCAGTGAGAGCAATGAGATTAAATTTCTCTTAAAAGGCAATATGATAATAAATTAATACAAATGTTACATAAGATTACAGACATTAGAATTAGATGAACATTATCAGTAATCTAGTCCAGCTGTTTTCATGATTTTATCAACAGTAAAGCATTTTATTCTAAAGAAGTTATAGAGGAATTTAGTCATATAGAAAACAAACATATCAATAAGTCAGTATCTCTGAGTGAAGACAAGGCATGAAGCTTGCAAGCCTGAGTTCCTCTCCCATCCAGCTTTCCATCCATCCCTTTCTTGCTGTTGTAGCCTCCAGGGCACCTCAGAGGATCCCAAGAGCTCTACAGAGTACTGTCTCATCCAATTCTCATCTCCTAATTTACAAATTAAAACCTGATGCCCAGCAAGGATAAATAACTCACCCAAGATAACACAGTTGGTCTAAAGCAGAGCTGAAATCAGAGTTCTGGTTTCTGGGCTAATAATTCTGTATTTATAATTCACTTTTCCAGTTATTGCAATTATGGGTTTTGAGTGTCTCGTATACCACAGAAGCAGCATGAGGTGTAAATAAAATGTGAATGGGAATACACTGCTGTAGAGTAGTGGAGAAGAGATATAATTTCTGAATAATAATATGAAGAAATCACTTGGGATATTATAAAACTCCGTGAGAACATCAGAGACATCAGACAATACCAACTGAGAATTCAGGGAAATTTCACAAATGAGATAATATTTAACTTGAATTTTAAAGATGAATAGATATTGATCAGGCATAATTTTTTGTATTCACAGGTACTTACTTACTAGATTACTTTAGCCAGTTTGGACTATTGCAGTTTTAAAATAAGACAGGAAATCAAAGAGGTTTCTTTTTAAAAGGTATTGATCATTGTTTTGTCATTTTGTAAAATACCTGAAAAAATTCAATATTTTGAATTAACATATACATTATGATGAAACTTCACTTAATTGGTAAACTCACAGAAGTTAATTATTGGAAGTATTTTGATAGTCTCTTTAGCTATTTTTGGAAAAAGCTTATGAGAGAACCCAAGGGCAAAGTCCTCTGCATTGGTTTGAGTATTATCACCAACAGACATCCCTGGTCCATTTACGCTCAGACAGTAAATCGTCTGCCTACAATGCAGGTGACCCAGGTTCAGTCCCTGAGTCAGAAGATCCCCTGGAGAAGGAAATGGCAACCCACTCCAGTATTTTTGCCTGGAAAATCCCATGGACAGAGAAGCCTGGTGGGCTACAGTCCATGGGGTTGCAAAGAGTCATACACGACTGAGCAACTTCACTTTCTTTCTATTATCACCAACAGGGAGATGCTTTAAGTTGGGAGTTTTACAATTAATGACAGATCAGTCTCTACTTCCCTCATTTTCTAAACTGGTCGATCTTCATTTTAAGATACTATTAAAACAAAATCAACTAGTAAAAAATTTCCACATTATTTGGGGTTCTTGTTCAGATTATCTTGATGTGTTAACAGCACATTCAAGTTTATAAGATCTACATTCAAAGTCAGCAGGAGATTAGGTGAGATGGCCCACTGTTCACTGAAATGACCGAGGTTGCCTTGGAGCGATTCTCTCAGGTTACAATTGTCATAATAACAGAGATCTCTCACAATCACATGTTACCCAAAGGCTCTAAGCATTTAAGTTAGTGTTATCTTGTTGTCCTCAAGTCACAAGTTTTTGTTTTCCCCCATGTTCTTCTGAATAATTTTTCCATGTTGCTGGTTGAAAGTCATTAAAAATACCCCCTGGTAGCTGATAGTGAACCACTAATTAGCAAAGGACACAAATTGATACATTGTAAAATTTTGACCTCTCTATAGATGATGTTTGACTAAAGCTTCCAAAAAGCAAAGTCATTATGTACAATGGCAGAGCGATATCAAAGCTCTACCAAGAAGAAAAGACAGTAAAATCAATAATCATGGGACTAAGCACAGAATAATGAAAATATTAAGTCCCTTCTATTCAGACTTGAATATAAGAAATGGCGAAGAGATCCATCTGACCAATGTGGTCTGCAAAGCACTAACTTCAAAAATTTTATTCCGCCTTCATTTGCTGATTTAGCATTCAGATATTTTTCAAAAGTCTGAGTGCATGTGTGTGTGCAACACACAAGCATAAATATATGTATGTATATGTATATACACACAAACACATATTTATACATTTAAATCTATTACCATTTCAATAGATTATGGGTTACACTCTAATCAGCATCCTGAGGAAAACAGCAGGTCAGAAGTACACACAGCTTGCTTTTCCTAAAGCACATTACAAAACTAGTCTGACGTACACATCCTATACATTCCATTCCAGTAGCTTCAAAGTTTTCCTGGGCAAAACAAAGCAGATGTATAATGTTACAGGTGGAGAAGAGGGGGATGAATAAGCATCAAAGGCAAGCTCAAGCTTGTGGGTGCTGGCTACCCTACATGTTACAAAGTAGCACAGAAAATCTACTGGAACAACACACTGGCTTTTACAAACAGGGACTGGAAATAGTGACCACTGGGTTTAAGACCTCGAGTCACCTCTCAATTTTAAGAGCATCTCTTGTCAAATTAGGTACACAAAAAGCAGTTCTGAGCTGTTGATCCAGACTCTTAAAATATTCCACTGCTCAAAACACCTTTATATGATTTAATATCTGATTCAATTATGAACTTGGTAAACTGCAAACAAGCTCAGCACAAACGAAAGTGGTTTTTGAGAGAATGTGAAGCAGCATGGTTCTCTTACAGTGTAAGGAGTTCTAAAAAGCTTAAGGCAGGGAGGACTGTCTCAGAGAACAGTGTGCAGCAGGAGCTACCCTCACTGGCATTGCCCTTCTGAGTAAAGCTTTAACCGACTGCAAAACAAACAAAAAAAAATTGTTTAACACTAAGAAAAAAGTATCTGAGTATATGAATAAATAGTGCTCAAGATACTTTCAAATATTTAAGATGAAAATGGCATTAACCTTGTGAAACAGTAACACATTCTCATTCACTATCATGTAACCCATGCTCAATTGTTGTTAAAGAGACACTGGACAAATCAATGATTCAGAAGGATTCCCTCAGCAAGGACTTACCTCAAGATCCCTGGCATAGTACCTGTTTCTAGAATTTTCACATCTATTCCGGGAGTCAGGGTGTCTATTCCGAGGGTCCACACTCCTGCTGCGATTGTTGGCACACCCATCGCACCTGCCACAGCCACATCCACAGCAGGTTCGACCCCCCATCGAGGTTCTGGATCGGACCAGTCTTCAGTGTCTCCTCAGGACAGAAGTAGTAATTGCAGAAGAAGTGGGGTGTCTAGAGTTACATAAGCAACCAGATATGGTTCCAATTGGCCCAAATGTCATTGAGCGTAGCCAGAGGGCTTTGTTCTTGACTAAAGAATGGATCCCCAATGAGGGATTTCTGATCAAAACAAATGCTCTATGATTAGAATATTCAAAAGAAGACAAAGCACCACATTTTCATCTCTACAGCCAAAATGATGTATGATCCTCTCCTGATGTCTTCAGGAAAACAAATGAGCATCACTGGCTAGCCACTCCTCTTTATTATGGGAATGATGTCACAAGAGCTTTAAGTTTTGCTTGCACTACATTAGCTGGTAGGAATTCTGTTTGAAATTTAAGGATGTCAGAGAACAATAACCATAATTACTACTTACAGAGAGCTCTGTATATGCCCTGGGCTTTACAATCATTAACGATTTCCTTACAAGACAGGCATGCTGGTCAGGATGATTATCAGCCAGGGATTCCTGACAGAACTAGAAACGGAATCCAGAAGGACTTTAAATGTTCAGTCCTTGGTAGTTTGAATCTAAGACTGTTGTAAATATTTTAAATTGTAAGTTCAAGAAATTCATTTGAACAAAGGGACTGAAAGACACGCAGGAGTAGAATTAGAGTGAATGAGAGGGGAAAACGTCTCAGTGACTCTTCTGAGGCCGTCATTTAGTTCCACTGCATGAATGACCAGAAAGGATAATTTCAGGAGCCCCACCCCTGTTCCCATCTCCTCCGATACTCATTCTCTAGGAAGAGCAGGGAAGCATTTTGGTTTCTCACAACTTAACAGTTTCTCCTACACAGAACTCCCAACCCTAAAAACAAACAGCAAATTTAAACCCTAATTGGATAACCAAACACTAAATTATTTTTAAAAAAGAACACAAAAGGTTAAAATGTTCCCTGTAAAAACAATTTTTATCCATTTTGAATATCAGTGATTATCACTTTGTCACAGTATCATAAGCAAGATAAACCCAACACATAAATGAGCAGAAGAACGTGAAATGAGCAGAAAACACAAAAAGATAATTCAATGAAGAAATGCAAATGGCCAATAAATGTAAAAAAAAAAAGTTTAACCTCTTTCTTAATTGAGGAACTACAAGTATAAACAATGAGATATCAACAGAATGGCAAAATGAAAAAGATCAATTACATTACATCAATTACATTTATAAAGTGGTAGAAAAATAGGCACATTCATTCACTTTGGCTGGGAGCTTAGGCTGATAAAACCTTTTTATGGGTCATTTGACAATATCTGTAACATCTAAAAATAAGTGTGCTTTTGATTTAGTAATTTCACTTCTAGAGAATTTATCCCATAGAAATATAGATCAAAAAACCCCATAGAGATGGAAATATGTAAAAAAAAATTTTTAAAGTGCAGATAACTTTAGTGTTCATAAATATTGGTTAACTAGAGAATAATAGAGTCATTGTAATAGACATATGGAATATTACCATATTCCATACTACATATGGAACACTAACCATTCAAAAGAGGCAAATGCATAGATACTGACTTGAAAAGGTCATCACAAAGACTGCTTAGTAAAAAGAAACTAATTAGAGAACTGCAGGCAGCATAGCTATGACAAACCTAGAGAGCATATTAAAAAGCAGAGACATTAGTTTGGCAACAAAGGTCCGTCTAGTCAAAGCTATGGTTTTTCCGGTAGTCATGTATGAATGTGAGAGTTGGACTATAAAGAAAGCTGAGCACCGAATAACTGATGCTTTGAACTGTGGTGCTGGAGAAGACTCTGGAGAGTCCCTTGGACTGTAAGGAGATCCAACCAGTCAAACCTAAAGGAAATCAACCCTGAATATTCATTGGAAGCACTGATGCTAAAACTGAAGCTCCAATACTTTGGCCACCTGATGTGTAGAACTGACTCACTGGAAAAGACTCTGATGATGGGAAAGATTGAAGGCAGGAGGAGACGGGAAGGACAGAGGATGAGATGGTTGGATGGCATCACCGACTCAATGGACATGGGCTTGAGCAAGCTATGGGAGATGGTGAAGGACAGGGAAGCCTGGCGTGCTGCAGTCCTTGGGGTTGCAGAGTTGGACACGACTGAATGAATGAACAACAACAATGCAGTATATGATCCCTTCTGGTGGAAAAAGCACAAATAAACTAACTCTATATCTATAAATGCATAACAAAAAGCTCTGAGAGGATATACACCAAACTAGCTACTTCCAAGTGTAATGGGAGAATTTGTCTTTATTTTGTATGTTTCATACTGTTTGAACTTTTTTGCAATAAACAAATATTTAGAAGAAAAATAATGAATATATTACCAAGCTTTAAAACAAAACAAAACAAAAAAAAACCTGACTAGAGACAAAGCTTTATAGGTTACAGGGAAATGGACTGGCTAATATATACTAATATGTTTATTTATACATATGTAAATAAACAGCACCCATAGTTATTACCTCAAAGGAAGACAACACATGTACTTGGTGTATAAAAACAATAACAACAAATCACTCATTGATTTCCTGTTACCTCCTCGTGACTATGATACATTTAAATGCACAGTATCACAGATAGCTATATACAGGCTGGATTTTCCCAGAGCTAGCTATACACAGGCAATCAGCCTTTTTCCTGTAAGATCAGATATTTAGGTTTTAAGAGAAAAAGAACTGGTATACCATGTCCTACTTTGCCAACAAAGGTCCGTCTAGTCAAGGCTATGGTTTTTCCTGTGGTCATGTATGGATGTGAGAGTTGGACTGTGAAGAAGGCTGAGTGCCGAAGAATTGATGCTTTTGAACTGTGGTGTTGGAGAAGACTCTTGAGAGTCCCTTGGACTGCAAGGAGATCCAACCAGTCCATTCTGAAGGAGATCAGCCCTGGGATTTCTTTGGAGGGAATGATGCTGAAGTTGAAACTCCAGTACTTTGGCCACCTCATGCGAAGAGCTGACTCATTGGAAAAGACTCTGATGCTGGGAGGGATTGGGGGCAGGAGGAGAAGGGGACGACAGAGGATGAGATGGCTGCATGGCATCACTGACTCGATGGACTTGAGTCTGAGTGAACTCTGGGAGTTTGTGATGGACAGGGAGGCCTGGCGTGCTGCGATTCATGGGGTCACAAAGAGTCAGACACGACTGAGCGACTGAACTGACTGACTGACTGACCATGTCCTGCTTTTGTATCACCATTCCTAGGATACTAAAGCAACATTCTCCAGCTTACAGAAGACCCCACATGTGAAATTTCTTATGCAGAAAAGGCAGCTCTTGCTATATCCAATAATACCAAGCTTTTTCAGGGAAACAATGTTCCCTATGCCACCATGATCCACTTTGATCTCTGCAACCCCCCAGCCTAAGTGCTGGAGAAGGAAGGTGGAGTCATGCTCTGGAAACAGTCACATTGCCTTTCTGCTGCCCACACGTGGCTTGCCTACATATATATACACATTTGGTGGGCTTTCTTCTCTACCTTGAGAGCATAAATAAAAATTCAACCAAACTAGAGCTGAAATGCTGCACATTTGCAACAGCATTGTTTTCTACTACCTTTTATTACGAACCAATGGTATTTCATTCATGCAAAATTTATAGATAATGTTCCAGCCATACAGATGCAGTCTGACCCTGAGGCCCTCCTAGTCCGGTAAGGAAAGAGATTTGAAAATCAATATGGTAAGTGCTGAGTTCGTGATACATTCATGGTAAATGAACGTGTTTTCCAGGGCAGTGATCACAAAGAAAGAGGTGTTTGAGCAGGATCTTAAAGGATGAGTAGAATTTTGCAAGTAGACAAGTACAAAGACTTTCTAGGCATGGGAAAGATTATAGGCGAAGGCAGTAGAACGGTGCAATAAGAAACTTAGGAACAACCTGACATCCCCTTGGGCAATGCAGTCAGGATTGGTACTGTTTACAGCAAATCAGAGAATCATAAAAAATCACACATGCATTCCTAAACCGTTTCAGTGTACCTTTAATCACATATTTTGAATTTTGAACCATTTGAAAGTATTGCCTATTCAAAATTTTTTGCAGATGAAGGGATGAATAGGTATGACCTTTAATCACAATTTAACTTAAATCATATCTATTCATTCCTCCATCATCAAAAAATTTTGAATAGGCAATACTTTCAAATGGTTCAAAATTCAAAATATGAGAAACAACACAGTAGGACGTCTGTCTCCCACCTGCATCCCATCTGTTCTTTCCCCCTGCCTCTATTAAGTAATTATCACTAGTTTTTCATATATCCTTTTATAATTTCTTAATGCATCTACAATGATATATATGTATATTCCAATTCCCCTTTTACACAAAATGTAACATACTGTACACATCGCTCTCTATGTTGAATTTTTTTTTTGCTACCAGTATATATATATATATATATATACATATATATATATATATATGTATATATATATACACACATATATATATGTATTTTTGGCCACATGGCATGCAGTATTTTAGTTCCCCAACCAGGGATCAAACTTGTACCCCTGCACTGGATGTGTTGAGTCTTAACCTTTGGGCCTCCAGGGAAGTCCTTCCTAACACTATATTTAGCCTTTTAGGATAGTACTTACAGAGCACAGGAAGAATTCTGCATGCAGCCAGTACGGACAGGGTCCCGGGGTGGGGTGGGTAAAATGACATCAAGATCTGACAGACGATATAAGCAGAGATCTGGGACAAGGTAATTCTAAGACCCAGCAATCTCTAATCACACATGCAGGTAAGATGCAGGTAAGATGAAGTGCCACCAGGAGTGTCAAATGCAGTTTTGGAAGGGATAGATGATACTCATAAGTCCTTCAAGGAAGTCATTATTGGGAAGGACTTAGTAAGTAAATACCTCATTCTCAGGACTAGCATTAGGGAGTTGGAACTCAGGATTTCAAAGGTCTTACATCTTGCAAGATAACTTCAGAAGGGCTCTGGGTGGGATTAGTAACCTGGGTGATCAAAGCCAAAGTGTAGGAGCCAAATGACCAATGTAAGTGCACTGTGTCCCAGGCCAGCCCAATAGTGGAGAAGACCCAACACTGGGTGCCAGGGGATTGGGCTGGGTGGACAAGTCTGAGCCCTCTTAAAGTGGGAAAGTGAAAGTCGCTCAGTGGTGTCAGACTCTTTGCAACCCCATGGACTATACAGTCCATGGAATTCTCCAGGCCAGAAGACTGGAGTGGGTAGCCTTTCCCTTCTCCAGGGGATATTCCCAACCCAGGGATTGAACCCAGGTCTCCTTCATTGCAGGTGGATTCTTTACCAGCTGAGCCTCAAGGGAAGCCCAAGAACACTGGAGTGGGTAGCTTATCCCTTCTCCAGCGGATCTTCCTGACCCAGGAATCGAACCAGGGTCTCCTACATTGTGGGAGGCCTCTTAAGTAATTCATATTTTGAACTTGGTCCAGCCTAAGAAATGAGTTAAATCTGGGGATTGGCCATCCAGAGGAAAATTGGTTGGCCATGTAGAACAGCTAGGGAGAGAGAGAAAAAGGAGAAATGATGGGGTTGGAAAGAGAAATGGGACCTTGCCTCTCCGTGTGGTCAGCTACCTGAGGAACATGGTAAATGAACATGTTAGGAAATGTTCTGTCCTCTTTACTACCTGAACAAATGCTTGTTGAACTGAATTGTTATCCGTATTGACTAAACTAGAATAACCAGGCTGGAAGCTGGAAAACACTCCACCTTGACAATTATAAGATTAACTGGGTAATGAAAAAGCTGTCAAAAGTGATGGTGGTAGAAACACCTCTGAGATACTTGAGACTAAAGCAGATATTTGTCTGTTTTGGATGATTTGGGAGCGTCCCAATCGCAAGAGTGAGATGAAAGATTCACAGAAGTCTCCTGAATGATGGCTCAGAGAAGCATAGACAAGAATCAAAATTTGGAGGGGAGGAGCCAAGATGGCGGAGGAGTAGGACGGGGAGAACACTTTCTCCCCCACAAATTCATTAAAAGAGCATTTAAACGTCGAGTAAATTCCACAAAACAACTTCTGAATGCCAGCAGAGGACATCAGGCACCCAGAAAAGCAATCCAACTCTTCGAAAGGAGGTAGGAAAAAATATAAAAGACAAAAAAAGAGACAAAAGAGGGAGGGACGGAGTTCCGTCCCGGGAAGGGAGTCTTAAAAAGAGAGAAGTTTCCAAACACCAGGAAACCTTCTCACTGCCGAATCTGTGCCGAGCTTTGGAAGCACAGAGGGCAACATAACAGGAAGAAAAAATAAATAAACAATTAAAACTCGAAGATTTCGAGTCCTACGGTAACTCCCCCAGCGGAGAAGCAGCGCAGACGCCTGCACGCGCCATTAGCAAGCAGGGGCTGGGCAGGGAGGCGCAGCGCGGGCTGCATCGCTTAGAGTAAGAATCTGGCCTGAATACCCTGAGCACTATCTGAGCGAAATAATTTGGGCTAGCAAACCAGACTGTGGGATATCTACCACGCGAAAAGCCAGCCCCAACCTAAGACACCGCCAGGCCCGCGCACGGAACAAAGAATTGATCAGAGATAGCCGGCTGCAGACCTTCCCCCTCCGGTGACAGGCAGCCAGAGCCGGAAGGGGGCAATCACAGCCCCAGAGAGACATTATCTATAAAACTGTAAGCAGGCTTCTTTGCTAACTAAAACTTTTTGGGGGTCTGGACGGTTAACATCTGCCTGAGAAGGTGCGCCGGTTTTACACCCAGATAACCGAGTGGCGGGGAGGCGATAAGTCGCAGCATTGGCGCTTGCCAAACACCTCATCACTTGAGCTGCTCGGACCTGGGAAGAGCACAAAACTCAGGCCCAACTGAGTCTGCGCCTCTGTGGACTACCCGAGTGCCTGAACCTGAGTGGCTTGGACCTGGGAGGTACATGCAACCCAGGGCCAGCCTCAGATTGTTCCCAGCGGAACAACCTAGAGCCCGAGCAGTGTGGGCAGGGAGGCTACACGCGCTGTGAGCGGGGGCAGACCCAGTGTGGCTGAGGCACTGCGAGCGCACGCCAGTGTTATTTGTTTGCAGCATCCCTCCCTCCCTCCCCACAGCGCGACTGAACAAAGAGAAGAAATACAGCTCCACCCATCAGAACACCAACACAAGCTTCCCTAACCAGGAAACCTTGACAAGCCACCTGTACAAACCCACACACAGCGAGGAAAAGCCACAATAAAGAGAACTCCACAAACTGCCAGAATACAGAAAGGACACCCCAAACTCAGCAATTTAAACAAGATGAAGAGACAGAGGAATACCCAGCAGATAAAGGAACAGGATAAATCCCCACCAAACCAAACAAAAGAGGAAGAGATAGGGAATCTACCTGATAAAGAATTCCGAATAATGATAGTGAAATTGATCCAAAATCTTGAAATTAAAATGGAATCACAGATAAATAGCTTGGAGACAAGGATTGAGAAGATGCAAGAAAGGTTTAACAAGGACCTAGAAGAAATAAAAAAGAGTCAATATATAATGAATAATGCAATAAATGAAATTAAAAACACTCTGGAGGCAACAAATAGTAGAATAACAGAGGCAGAAGATAGGATTAGTGAATTAGAAGATAGAATGGTAGAAATACATGAATCAGAGAGGATAAAAGAAAAACGAATTAAAAGAAATGAGGACAATCTCAGAGACTTCCAGGACAATATTAAACGCTACAACATTCGAATCATAGGGGTTCCAGAAGAAGAAGACAAAAAGAAAGACCATGAGAAAATACTTGAGGAGATAATAGTTGAAAACTTCCCTAAATTGGGGAAGGAAATAATCACCCAAGTCCAAGAAACCCAGAGAATCCCAAACAGGATAAACCCAAGGCGAAACACCCCAAGACACATATTAATCAAATTAACAAAGATCAAGCACAAAGAACAAATATTAAAAGCAGCAAGGGAAAAACAACAAATAACACACAAGGGAATTCCCATAAGGATAACAGCTGATCGTTCAATAGAAACTCTTCAAGCCAGGAGGGAATGGCAAGACATACTTAAAATGATGAAAGAAAATAACCTACAGCCCAGATTATTGTACCCAGCAAGGATTTCATTCAAGTATGAAGGAGAAATCAAAAGCTTCTCAGACAAGCAAAAGCTGAGAGAATTCTGCACCACCAAACCAGCTCTCCAACAAATACTAAAAGATATTCTCTAGACAGGAAACACAAAAATGGTGTATAAATTCGAACCCCAAACAATAAAGTAAATGGCAACGGGATCATACTTATCAGTAATTACCTTAAACGTAAATGGGTTGAATGCCCCAACCAAAAGACAAAGACTGGCTGAATGGATAAAAAAACAAGACCCCTACATATGTTGTCTACAGGAGACCCACCTCAAAACAGGGGACACATACAGACTGAAAGTGAAGGGCTGGAAAAAGATATTCCATGCAAATAGGGACCAAAAGAAAGCAGGAGTAGCAATACTCATATCAGATAAAATAGACTTTAAAACAAAGGCTGTGAAAAGAGACAAAGAAGGTCACTACATAATGATCAAAGGATCAATCCAAGAAGAAGATATAACAATTATAAATATATATGCACCCAACATGGGAGCACCGCAGTATGTAAGACAAATGCTAACAAGTATGAAAGGAGAAATTAACAATAACACAATAATAGTGGGAGACTTTAATACCCCACTCACACCTATGGATAGATCAACTAAACAGAAAGTTAACAAGGAAACACAAACTTTAAACGACACAATAGACCAGTTAGACCTAATTGATATCTATAGGACATTTCATCCCAAAACAATGAATTTCACCTTTTTCTCAAGCGCACATGGAACCTTCTCCAGGATAGATCACATCCTGGGCCATAAAGCTAGCCTTGGTAAATTCAAAAAAATAGAAATCATTCCAAGCATCTTTTCTGACCACAACGCAGTAAGATTAGATCTCAATTACAGGAGAAAAACTATTAAAAATTCCAACATATGGAGGATGAACAACACCCTGCTGAATAACCAACAAATCACAGAAGAAATCAAAAAAGAAATCAAAATTTGCATAGAAACGAATGAAAATGAAAACACAACAACCCAAAACCTGTGGGACACAGTAAAAGCAGTCCTAAGGGGAAAGTTCATAGCAATACAGGCACACCTCAAGAAACAAGAAAAAAGTCAAATAAATAACCTAACTCTACACCTAAAGCAACTAGAAAAGGAAGAAATGAAGAACCCCAGGGTTAGTAGAAGGAAAGAAATCTTAAAAATTAGAGCAGAAATAAATGCAAAAGAAACAAAAGAGACCATAGCAAAAATCAACAAAGCCAAAAGCTGGTTCTTTGAAAGGATAAATAAAATGGACAAACCATTAGCCAGACTCATCAAGAAACAAAGGGAGAAAAATCAAATCAATAAAATTAGAAATGAAAATGGAGAGATCACAACAGACAATGCAGAAATACAAAGGATCATAAGAGACTACTATCAACAATTATATGCCAATAAAATGGACAACGAGGAAGAAATGGACAAATCCTTAGAAAAGTACAACTTTCCAAAACTCGACCAGGAAGAAATAGAAAATCTTAACAGACCCATCACAAGCACAGAAATTGAAACTGTAATCAAAAATCTTCCAGCAAACAAAAGCCCAGGTCCAGATGGCTTCACAGCTGAATTCTACCAAAAATTTAGAGAAGAGCTAACACCTATCCTGCTCAAACTCTTCCAGAAAATTGCAGAGGAAGGTAAACTTCCAAACTCATTCTATGAGGCCACCATCACCCTAATACCAAAACCTGACAAAGATGCCATAAAAACAGAAAACTACAGGCCAATATCACTGATGAACATAGATGCAAAAATCCTAAACAAAATTCTAGCAATCAGAATCCAACAACATATTAAAAAGATCATACACCATGACCAAGTGGGCTTTATCCCAGGGATGCAAGGATTCTTCAATATCTGCAAATCAATCAATGTAATACACCACATTAACAAATTGAAAAACAAAAACCATATGATTATCTCAATAGATGCAGAGAAAGCCTTTGACAAAATTCAACACCCATTTATGATAAAAACTCTCCAGAAAGCAGGAATAGAAGGAACATACCTCAACATAATAAAAGCTATATATGACAAACCCACAGAAAACATTATCCTCAATGGTGAAAAATTGAAAGCATTTCCTCTAAAGTCAGGAGCAAGACAAGGGTGCCCACTTTCACCATTACTATTCAACATAGTTTTGGAAGTTTTGGCCACAGCAATCAGAGCAGAAAAAGAAATAAAAGGAATCCAAATTGGAAAAGAAGAAGTAAAACTCTCACTATTTGCAGATGACATGATCCTCTACATAGAAAACCCTAAAGACTCCACCAGAAAATTACTAGAATTAATCAATGATTATAGTAAAATTGCAGGATATAAAATCAACACACAGAAATCCCTTGCATTCCTATACACTAATAATGAGAAAACAGAAAGAGAAATTAAGGAAACAATTCCATTCACCATTGCAATGAAAAGAATAAAATACTTAGGAATATATCTACCTAAAGAAACTAAAGACCTATATATAGAAAACTATAAAACACTGGTGAAAGAAATCAAAGAGGACACTAATAGATGGAGAAATATACCATGTTCATGGATTGGAAGAATCAATATAGTGAAAATGAGTATACTACCCAAAGCAATTTATAGATTCAATGCAATCCCTATCAAGCTACCAACGGTATTCTTCACAGAGCTAGAACAAATAATTTCACAATTTGTATGGAAATACAAAAAACCTCGAATAGCCAAAGCGATCTTGAGAAAGAAAAATGGAACTGGAGGAATCAACCTACCTGACTTCAGGCTCTACTACAAAGCCACAGTTATCAAGACAGTATGGTACTGGCACAAAGACAGAAATATAGATCAATGGAACAAAATAGAAAGCCCAGAGATAAATCCACGCACATATGGACACCTTATCTTTGACAAAGGAGGCAAGAATATACAATGGATTAAAGACAATCTCTTTAACAAGTGGTGCTGGGAAATCTGGTCAACCACTTGTAAAAGAATGAAACTAGAACACTTTCTAACACCATATACAAAAATAAACTCAAAATGGATTAAAGATCTAAATGTAAGACCAGAAACTATAAAACTCCTAGAGGAGAACATAGGCAAAACACTCTCTGACATACATCACAGCAGGATCCTCTATGACCCACCTCCCAGAATATTGGAAATAAAAGCAAAAATAAACAAATGGGACCTAATTAAACTTAAAAGCTTCTGCACATCAAAGGAAACTATTAGCAAGGTGAAAAGACAGCCTTCAGAATGGGAGAAAATAATAGCAAAGGAAGCAACCGACAAACAACTAATCTCAAAAATATACAAGCAACTCCTACAGCTCAACTCCAGAAAAATAAATGACCCAATCAAAAAATGGGCCAAAGATCTAAATAGACATTTCTCCAAAGAAGACATACAGATGGCTCACAAACACATGAAAAGATGCTCAACATCACTCATTATCAGAGAAATGCAAATCAAAACCACTATGAGATACCATTTCACACCAGTCAGAATGGCTGCGATCCAAAAGTCTACAAATAATAAATGCTGGAGAGGGTGTGGAGAAAAGGGAACCCTCTTACACTGTTGGTGGGAATGCAAACTAGTACAGCCACTATGGAGAACAGTGTGGAGATTCCTTAAAAAACTGGAAATAGAACTGCCTTATGATCCAGCAATCCCACTGCTGGGCATACACACTGAGGAAACCAGAAGGGAAAGAGACACGTGTACCCCAATGTTCATCGCAGCACTGTTTATAATAGCCAGGACATGGAAGCAACCTAGATGTCCATCAGCAGATGAATGGATAAGAAAGCAGTGGTACATATACACAATGGAGTATTACTCAGCCATTAAAAAGAATACATTTGAATCCGTTCTAATGAGGTGGATGAAACTGGAGCCTATTATACAGAGTGAAGTAAGCCAGAAAGACAAACACCAATACAGTATACTAACGCATATATATGGAATCTAGAAAGATGGTAACGATAACCCTGTATACGAGACAGCAAAAGAGACACTGATGTATAGAACAGGCTTATGGACTCTGTGGGAGAGGGAGAGGGTGGGAAGATTTGGGAGAATGGCATTGAAACATGTGAAATGTCATGTATGAAACGAGATGCCAGTCCAGGTTCAATGCACGATGCTGGATGCTTGGGACTGGTGCACTGGGACGACCCAGAGGGATGGTATGGGGAGGGAGGAGGGAGGAGGGTTCAGGATGGATTTTCTTTTAAAATTTTAGAAAAAAATAATTAATAAAAAAATAAAAAATAAAAAAATAAAAAAAAAAGAATCAAAATCTGTACATATGACTACTAGAGGAGCAGCCCTGATTTGGCAAAATTCCTTCTGTTCTATAGATTATAGTTACTTTGGTTTGAGGGTGCAGGGCTTACTTTTTCTTTTAAAAAGTACGTACGCACACACTATACACATGCATACACACAGGATAGGGGAAATAGAAACTTTATCCAAGTTCAGAATAAAAATACCCAAATGGTTTAAAAAAAAAACAGCTTTTTCCCCTTAATCAAACAATTGCTGTATCTGTTTATTCCCTTTAACTTGCTTAAGTTTGGCTCCAGAATGATTGAAAATGTGACAATTCTACTACAGAATTAAAGTAGTAGAATGTAGTAGAATTAAGACATTTTCATTTACAAATGAACTAAGTAGTAAATATAAGAAGTATAAAAATACAGCAAAAAGATATATTAATATACACGGTTAAGCCTTTCTTACATGCAAAGAAAGAATTATTCAATATGATTATCATAAATGGTATATGTTTTCACTTAATGATACCACTTTCTTATGCTTTTTTCTCTCATATGAAAAGTCTGTTAAAAATATAAATATTTTACATAAACATCTTCTACTCTAAAGCTGACTAAAGGTTTTATGTAGCTGTTTAAAGGAAAAAATTGTTTTGTGTAAATAAATAAGATCCTTGGTGATTTTTCTCATATAAGATTTAAATTCTAGTAATATTCTGCTTTGATTTGTGGTTGTGCTCTTTTACCTAGGAAATGGCAAACCAGTCCAGTATTCTTGCCTGGAAAATTCCATGGACAGAGGAACCTGGTAGGCTACAGTCCATGGGGTTGCAAAGAGTTGGACATGACTGAGGACCCACAAGCCCTTTTTCCTAGTTGATGTATACATTTGTTTGAGAGGCAATATTACCTTAGTATTTAAAAATCCGTTTCCATTTATACAAGCATGTAGAACAAATGTCTTCTTTCAATTGGAGGATTCAATACAATATTGTCAGCTCTAAAGAATGTCTAAGGAATTTTAACATGTTAAATAAGTAAACAAACACAATAACATAGAGTGTGCGGAACACATAAAGAGAATGAATAAACCTTAATTGTTTGGGGGAAGACACATGGCTTAACTTCAGTGCAAATAAAAAACTGAAACATTTGTCTGAATAAACAGATATAACTTAGAGAGCTAGATCAACTCAGGGATCTTAAGAAGAACTGATGGCCTTCTGCCTGGGAAAGATACCAAGGGTGATGCTGATACAATTGCCTAGTAAATCTGCTGAATCCTGTAGGAAATGCCCAGGCTCGTTTCAGAGAGTAGACTAAGAAGAATCCTTTGAAAGGTATGGGAGGCACCCTGGCACTTATAGTAGGTATGAATTACCCAGAATCTACGTGGAGCTAATTTCTGTTTCTCAGTAATACTGGTCAGACTGGTGGTATGGAGCTGTCCTACCCTGCTGAAAATGGTCTAGTTACACATCTCAGCTATGATCTCAAGTGACATAAAATTGAGACCACCATCAGTAGGCAAGAGAGCACTATGCCTCTTTTCTTCTTCCAGTCCATATAGAATATGCAGATGAGAAAGATCCAGAGTCAGACCCATGAGGGATGATGGAGGGGGAAAGAGAGGGAGAGGGAGAGACAACCGGCAGATCCAGAAGTGGACCTGGAAGCCTGTTCTTCCTGTTGTGGGCATTTGACCATCGCTGAGCAGGATGGTGTGGTGCAGGTAGAGCATGCAGGCAGTGCCTGGCTGACCCCATTTCAGGCGGCACGTGGAGACACTGTAGCCAGAACGACGCTTTGCCTATGCTCTCCCTTCTTCGAGTTCCTGCCTGTCTTCTATCTGCCCTGGCTCCCTTCCCACACTGGGTGCCCAGTTCATCCATTTCTGGTCCCAGGTGTCTGCCTTTCCCGGTGTTCTGCCTGGCCTCCTTCTCCCTGTCAGCCCTCCTTGACTTCATCCTGGGAAAGCAAGCAAGGGTAGAGAGAGCATATCTAGACAGGGTGAGAGTATCGTGAAGAAGACACGGCTACTGTTGAACTGTAGACCAAGGGAGGGAGTACCACAGACCCTTCACAGTCATCCCTCTCAGGGAAGTTACTTTTGGCCCAACTTTACATGCTGCTACCAACTGTTTCCTGGACTTCAGTAAATATCATGAGATACTTAATGACATGACACTTGCAGAATTATAATTATTAAGGGACAAATATAGAAAAGAACTCAAAACTCATGGCCAGTGACTGGATTTATCAGGTTTTGTTTCCAGTTACAAACTGTTTCTTATAAAGAAGAACAAAATGTAAAACCAATTTGAAAGTACATATAAATTATAGTAAGCCTGGTTATTTAATTTTTTAAGTTAAATTTGATTTTTTCATTTCACCATTTTTTAAAACTTAATTTTATACTTCTGGTACTCATTGATAAATTATGCTATTTTGAGTTAGAAAGAATTTTCTGTTGAATTTCCCTACCCACTTTTATTTTCTAATAAACTGTAAAATATGAGCTTATGATATCATCATGTCTTTTTTTTCTTACTGCTTTCCATCACCAAGGATATTTTTAAATTTTTTTCATAGTGGTAAAATATACATACATAAAATTTACTATCTTAACCATTTTAAATATACAGATCAGCAGTCCTAAATACATTTAATCCTAAATACACCAGTAGTCCTAAATACATTCACAGTGTTGTATATCCAATCTCCAAATTTTTCATCTTGCACTAAGTAATTGTTTCACTTTTAATATACTGCATTACTAAAACAAACTCCTTTGGGGAGGGGATTTCTTTCATGATGAACTATCTTTCATTGCTAACCCTCAGTGATCTTCTAAGTTGTAACAAGAACTGTATTATACCGCCTTCAAAGTCTGGCAGCTAAACCAGCTCTCACACTGTGAGTCAAGACTTTATTTTATCTTGCTGCTTGCAGGCAAGTGCACAAGCCATGTCCTTTCATGGGTAAAAGGATGCAGTTTAATAAGAATATACTTTTATCTCCTACTTTTAAAGCAATATAGTTAAGTTAGAACTTAACTTTTAAAGCAAAATAAAGTTTCTTTTAAAGAAACACAATTAAAAGCTTCTCTTAAAGCAATATAGTTAAGTTAGAACTTTCTATGCAAACATCTAGACATTAAGATGTAACTGCTGATAGAATGGTAACAACTCTAAATGCCTTACAGTAGGAAGGAAATGTAAGTAAATAAAATGCTTTTTATGGGAAAGAATCACTGTTTCCAAATATTGATGTCATTTTACTTTGTATATCCTTGAGTTAAAGGTATATAAAGGGGAAAAGGCAGCAAAAGGCACCCATGACAACCAGGCAGAACTTCTGAAGGCAGCAAAGAGCAAAGATTCAAACTCATCCTTTGATCCTGATTTATTATCACGGTGCTTTGATATGTAATGACCTTTTAACCATCTGCTTCTGCTAAGTCGCTTCAGTCGTTTCCGACTCTCTGCGATCCCATGGACGGCAGCCCACTAGGCTCCCCCATCCCTGAGATTCTCCAGGCAAGAATACTGGAGTGGGTTGCCATTTCCTTCTCCAATGCATTTATGATCTTTTTAACTATGTTTTTCAACCAGACAGGTGATATTTTACACTGCTTTAATTCAGTAAAGTGTTTAGTCCTAGGAGTCAAATATTGGAAATGAAGCATTACCTTTTTAAAGATTCCAGACTCTGTAGGTAAAGCGCCAGGCATCTCACAGGTGGTGTGAAAGAACTGGGACTCCCCACAGTGCAGTGTAAATTCTTCATACTCTCCAGCCACATGTGCTCCATCCACTACCTCCAAAGCTCTGCAAAGAGTGGAAACAACAACCTCTCAAGAACGCTAAAAACACAAGAGCTAAAGGCACACTTCCCTCTGTATATTTCCAATCAGTCAAAATAATGAATCATTCTTCAAAATCTACACAGAATTGTAGACAACTTGGTATTCTCATAGTACATTTATAAATAAACTTTGATAACTTCCCTATGTGGCTAATAGAATTCTTTTAAATCCTGTGCAGAAAACAAATTGGAGACAGACAGTAAGTAAGTAAATTGTGAGATGGCTAGACAGATTTTGATATGAAAGCAATACAAATTCATTTTATACTTGCTTGGTTGCTCTGCTGTCATTGCTCTTAAGGAAAAAAAAAGGCATTTGTATGTTTTTTGAACACTGGAAATAAAGTGAAAACCAATTCCTCTCAGTTAGGGGAAGAATCTAGGCTATTCCAGGCAAAGGAATCTGTTCCCAGGATTATAATATTTATTAGATTTAAAAGGAATGGAAACCAATAAAGGCAGTATTTTAGCAGACACTGGTGGTTGCCTAACCTCAAACCATTCATTTCCTTAACCAAACCCAAAGCCTAACTGTCACACGACCAACATACATTTTCTTTGCTAACAACCCTGATTTGTCCAGATAGCTATTTTCCATGTGCTTCAGAGGAAGTTGCTTCCTGCCCTGGTAGTCAGTCATGATTGGTCTAATCTTAAAGTCCCCTCACCAGTAACTGACTAAGACATAAGCCCACACCTATCTCTCTAGCTGATACCATCACATTGATTTAGGTCTCCCTGATCCTTAAAGTCTTTGTGTTTACCTAAGTAGTCGCTCAGTCATGTCCGACTCTATGCGACCCCATGGACTGTAGCCTACCAGGCTCCTCCGTTCATGCGATTTTCCAGTGTTTGTACTTCACCTATATCTGATGCAATTCTGGCCACTAGATGTGAGGGACATCTGTTGAAGGAATCATGAGAAGGTCTTTCTCTTAAAAGACAGTTTACAGAAAGTAATAGTTCTTCCCTGCAGGCCAGTATCATGCCTGTATGTGATGAATGTGACAGCCGTCCTGGGATCAGGAGTGGCGTTAGCCTTTGGAGAAGAGATGGAGAAGAAAGCGGGGCAGAAATGTGAGAGCAATTTGCATCTTCAAGTACTTTGTTGAGTAGCTGAATTAACCAATCCTAGACCTGCCCTAGCTCCAAAGTTCTCGTTACATTGCATATAAATGTCCCATTCTTTAAGCCTTTTTGAGTCGAATGTTCTTTGTTACCTGCAGTTGAGCATCATAACTGATACAAGGGTTGATGTATTTCTTAAGCATATACTGAGACTGAGAAGAAGATACTGGACCAGGAGAAGGAGGCTCATGAAGAGAACCAAAAATTAAAGTCTTTAATATTTCACAGAAGAAATAAAAGCCTTTGCGGAATTTCTATCAATACAATGAACCAAGGATAAAAAGTAGGGCAAAGCACTAACACTTTAAAGAGATGAGGACGCATAAATCAATGGGGTAATGTCAACAAGGAAGACATGTATGGGAGTGATTTTAAGAAATCCATCTTGTACCTCTTTATTTTAGAAAACATTATTCTTTGTGTTACAGAAAATGTGAAGGTATTTCAACAGCAACAATTTATTTTTGTCTTTCCTCTCAATTTTGTTTAAAAGTAATTTTTGTACAGAGTAAATACAATTCAATCAATATTGAAGGGAACTGAAATAAAAAGTAATTTCTTTAGCTCAATGATATTTCTCTCTGCATAAGTAACCACTCTGAACAGTTTCCTTCCTGCAACGTTCACGCCATATATAAGGACTTAAAAAAAAAAAATTCTACCCTCTGAAAGTAAGTGCTGAAGTTCACCTTAGAGGAAAATCTCTCCTTAGGAATTACAGATGGCATTTATAAAGGGATAGAAAAATATACCTAGCTTCAAAGAATTATATAACATTTGAAAAGTATCTTATGATTGAGAAGGTGTTAAAGACTTACCACAGATGTACGTTTGTATCACAATTTATTTTTATTAACTGGACACTGACCCTAAATCACAGCCCTTGTGCTGCTTCTGCTTACAAATAAGCCAAGAAGAGCAGCAAGCAAGTGAAGACCACTAGGACTGTAACAAAGAAAATAAAATCTAACCCCAAACTGGATCTGTTTCTTTTACTTTAACTTTTGTCTTCTATTGTCTTTGTTCTCAGTTGTGTCCGACTCTTCGTGACACTGTGGACTGTAGCCTGCCAGGCTCCTCTGTCCATGGGATTTTCCAGGCAAGAATACTAGAATGGGTTGCCATTTCCTTCTCTACTGTTTTTGCTACAGTTAATCACTAAAAAGAGATTGCCTATAGCTTCAAGTATATGTGATGGTCCATATCTTGGAATCGTGCCCCCTAAACCTGAGCTGTACCCTCATTTAGCTCACAGGAAACATCCTCACCAAGGCCCACCTATAAACGACTGCCAGAATGAAGCAATTAACACACCTCTTCCAGAGTCTGGAAATATTTCCTGGTTGGAACCAAGAAATATTTGCAACAACTACTACCTTTTTAAACTTTACCTCCTCACCCCCTACTCTTTGTTTTATAAAAGAAACTAGCATCCAAACCCAGGCAAGATGGCTCTCTGGGACACAGATATCTTCTCTGCCTGCTGGCTTTCCAAATAAAGTCGCTATTTCTGCTTCAACCACTGGTCTCTCAATTTATTGGCCTGTTTGTTGTGCAAGGAGTAGCACGAGCTCGGACTTGGTAACAAGACTTGAAAATGGATTCCAACCACTGAAGTTTTATGAATTGTAAAAGTAAAAAGAAAAGTATAGAGAGTCTACCACTTTAAGGCTTTTTCTTTTTGAAGAGAAAAATACGTGCCCATTGAATGAATCTAGAGATGAAGTGATAAACTAGAACTACATGTGCTTCCTAAGCTGTGTATTGTTGGAGGTGGGCAGAGATCCAAAATGGAGCTCTCTCTTCCTGCTAGATACTTCTGTATTGTGTGATTAAAAGCTAGCAAGGGTGCTCTTTTTATGTATTTTTCTTGTGATCCAACCCCTGCCTGTAGTATAGGATTCTTTTGCCTGCAAGTAATAGAAATTTCAACTCACAGAAGCCTAATCAAACACAAATATAAATCACTGACTATAAAGCAGGAGAGGTGGACTGAGTTCATTTAATCAGTTTATTCCATTGCTGTGGAATTGAGTGGCTGCTACAGTTCTGGTCATCATGTATAGATACATGATAATTCCAGGTGATGAAAGATGATCTCTTCCTGCATCTCTTTCTCAGAAGTAAGGAAGTCTTCTCTAGAAACCACCTAGCAGACTTCTCTGCATATCTCATGTCTACAGCAAAACCATCGCAGGACCTACCCCCAGAGGCTGGGG
The DNA here is from genome assembly GCF_002263795.3 of Bos taurus. Classification (NCBI taxonomy): domain Eukaryota; kingdom Metazoa; phylum Chordata; class Mammalia; order Artiodactyla; family Bovidae; genus Bos; species Bos taurus. The sequence continues at coordinate 43,519,293 of NC_037336.1, forward strand.
CCAGAGGGACATCACGGCGCACAGGGTGGGCACCGGAACAAGCTGGGCTCTATTAGGAAGGGGGCAGGGGAGGGAGTGGACACGGATGTCAGTGTGTGTCACTTCACCTCCCTGTCTAATAATATGTCCCCCACACTTGCTACACTGTTGGTAGATGTAGAGTTAAGACATATTCATGGTTGAATTCGAGTTACCAAAGCAGAAATATTCATGATTCTGGCCTCACTGCATGTTGAACCCAGGCAGTTTGCTTGCTTTCCTGGCTTGGAGATAAACTAACAAGACTTAGCCTGCTCTCCAAGGGTCAATCTATATGCTTGGGGTCATGATCTCAGGAGGCAGATTTAGCTTCTCCGTGGCCTGAGGAAAGGGATGACCCTCATATGTAGTCCAGGCAAGGTCCTTGCTTCACTCATAATTCCCAAGCCATTAACTGCAGAGAGTTGTGCTACAGCAAGTGACTTCTGACCTCCCTTGGTGGGGAGGAGTTTGAGGCATTGGCTGAATTTCTTTTCTTCTAAACCAAGATCCAAGCATGGATGCTGACCACGTGGTCACAGGCATCATTAATTCGAAGTTGGCTCCAGGACTCAGTTGGGAGGTAAAGAAAGGCCACAGGGTGCGTGGGCTCAGAGGGTTTTGCAAGCTGAGTTCTGCTTTAGGAGCTTCTCACCCCAGACGCATTTTCTAGTTCCTCTCTAGTGTCAGGCACAGAATTTCTACTCCCAGCAAACGTATTACACAAGTTTGTCTCCTGAAACGCAACCTTCATGAAACATTACACAGACAAAAAATACCTAGAATCGTGCTGAAGGGGGCCCTGGGCCCTAAGTAATTTAAATAATATCTAGCTCTCATGCTTTCAGCTAGCATTTTTATATCTCCTTTCATGTATCATACAAAGTAAAGGTAAGGAAACCCACTCCAAACCCTCAGGACATTAAGATCTAGTAGACATAGGGGCTCATCATGTGGACAAAATATTTTAATCATTAATAACAGTTACAGACAAAGCCAAACATAGATAAGACCCCCTTGTTGTTGTTGTCCAGTCATTAAGTCGTGTCCGACTCTTTGTCACCCCATGAACTGCAGCACGCCAGGCTTCCTTGTCCTTCACTATCTCTGGGAGTTTGCTCAAACTCATGTCCATTGAGTCAGTGATGCCCTCCAACCATCTCATCCTCTGTTGCCCCTTTCTCCTCTTGCCCTCAAACTTTCCCAGCATCAGGGTCTTTTCCAATGAGTTGACTCAAGTTCCCCTAGCTTAAAAGGAAATCTTAACAAGTGTTTGCAACCAGAAAGACCAATTGAAAAGTTCATTTTTCCTTTCCAAAGGATATATTTTCAGTTTAACTCCTGATGAGTAGGCTGCAAGTGGTTGTAAGAAAGGCTAAGTATGGCCTCCTGGTGAGAAATCTAAGACTTATAAATGGAAGTAGAGCTTCCTTTCTGAATAATCACCACTGGTCTCTTATTAAGCACATTATTTCCGGGGTTAAAAAACAAAACAAAATAAAATCCCCCTCCCCACCCCAAATTGCCATACTGGTCTGGAGTTTTATCTGAGGAAAATCTACTAACTGGCTAATTTGCAATCTGCACTTTCTTTTTTTTAGTACAGGTATTATCCTGCCAGAGTGAAGGGAGTTTTGGTGTTAAGTACTTTATTTTACTCAGACTCATAAACAAGTGGAATACTGGCCCACTTATTCCATTATTTTCTGTTCCTTTTTTATTTGGTTTGCTTTTAAATGCCATATTGCCTTTCTTGGAGTTTTTTTTCCTTAATATATATATTTTATTGGAGTAAAGTTGACATAATGTTTCAGGTGCACAGCAAGGTGATTCAGTTACACATACACATATATTATTTTTAAAATTATTTCCATACAGGTTATTACAAGATACTGAATATAGTTCCCTGTGCTATACAGTAAACCTTTGTTGCTTGTTGCATATCTAGTTTTTAAATTAGAAATCTAGCATTCTATTCATATCAAGTCAAACAAGTGAAATTAAATGTCATAAATTTTTTAGTTAGGCAAAAATTCATAAGTTTTCTAAAATATATATGTATAATACATATTATACATATTATTTATATATATGAATACAAAAACTTTTCTACTATGCTTCTCCTTGGAGATTAAGTTGGTAGAAAATTAATAATAATACAATTGTTTGCCCTTTCCCAAATTAAAAGTTATTTATGGTTATTTCCAGGCAAATACAAGCTTTGTGAGGCTTGAGGAAAATATAATTTTTGGGCCCTCTTGAAAAAGAAAACAAAGTATCTTACTTTTTTAAAATATATAGCACTAGGGCCCCATGTGCTCAAGTTGCCCATGAACTTTAGCTTTTGTTTCCTATAAACCCACCTCAGGTTTTCCTGATCGGGTCGGCTCCATCAAGCTGCTCCTTGAGCATTTTAATATATGTAGCCCAGTATAAAGCAAATTATGAGTTTCTCTAGCTAATAATTCTTGGTTCAGAGATAGTGTACATGTAAAACAAATGAGGCACAAAACTAAAGTTTTATAGGGTATGAATGTGAGAATTGGACCATAAAGAAGGCTGAGCAATGAAGAATTGATACTTTAGAACTATGGTCCTGGAGAAGACTTTTGAGAGTCCCTTGGACAGCAAGGAGATCAAACCAGTCAATCTTAAAAGAATCAACTCTGAAGACCAGACTCTGGAAGGACTGATGCTAAAGCTGAAGCTCCAATTCTTTGGAAAAGACCCTGCTGCTGGGAAAGATTAAGAGCAGGAAGAGGAAGGAGTGACAGAGGATGAGATGGTTAGATGGCATCACCGACTCAATGGACATGAGTTTGAGCAAACTTTGGGAGATGGTGAAAGACAGGAAGGTCTGGCTTGCTGCAGTTCATGGGGTCTCAGAGTTGGACACGCCTTAGTGACTGAACAACAACTAGTGTATAAATTGATGCTCTACTGCCATCCAGTGGCTACTTAAAGAATTCTTGGTGTGTTCTAATCAGCCTCAGAGCTGTAACTTGAACAAAAAAAGGTGCGGCCGAGAGAGCTGAAAACACCAGGTATTAGAGCCACTCCTCTGAAATAAGACTGTGGTTATAAGGCTACATAAGTTTTCTGGCCAGAAAGGAAGGGAGGAAACTTTTAATTTATTAACAAACAGGATTAAGTAGAATGTGTAGTAGTATTAATATTTCATTGCTGCAATTGCTGAATGGTAGGGAGCTAACATATATGGAGCAATCCTGCTAATATGAGGCCCTGTATCAGATTATGGACACACCATCAGATAATTCTAGGCCTGGAAAGGCCCCTAGTGATTACCTGGTGCAGTCCCTCATTGCACATTTGAGGAGACATTGGCTCTGAGAAACCACGAGGCTGGCAGGGCTCTGGGCCCGCTGCTTACCCATGTGCTTGGAACTGATGTTAGGCTTCTCTGCTGAGGCTCTCCAAGAGTCAGCTAATGGCAGTGTGACAATAGAACCACACCAATCTATCCCACTGCCGGAAAACAAACAAAAAACTAATATATTTCCCTTGGAAAACCAAGGATTTTGGATTTACAGAATGGGTTTTTCTTTCAAAAGCAATGTTGTATTCAAATTTGTATTTTTCTCACATGAATGAGAGATAAAATATAGCAATGTATACACAGATTTCAGTCATACCAGCCTAGCCATTACCCACGTGATCTTGGCTAGTTGCTTAACTTCTTGCAGCCTCAGTTTCCTCATTTGCAAAACGGGGATTATAATCAGATTGTCATGAGAATTAATTTAGGTAACACTCACTAAACACAGTCTAGTACTGCTACATAACATGTGCTCAATAAGCATCAGCTATTTTAATTATGCCTATGAATGTCAGTTAACATTTGCTGCATTATAACTTTCTAGGCCTCATGTAGATGATATTTTAAGCTAGCGTATTTATCAGGCCCAACTACAAAATGATACAGAGATGAGAATATCTGAATTGAAAGTTACCTCAGAGATAATCTAGTGATCCAACAACCTCATTTTGCAGTAGAGCTCATTGATGACCAGAGACATTAATTGTTCACAGTCATAGGACTAATTATTGGCAGAGTTGAGGGTAAAGAACCTATCTAACTCCCAGTTTAGAGACTGATTTCAAATTCTCTGCAGATGAGTTTCATGGTCACAAATCCTCAAGTTGGATGGATAAATTAATAAACTCTCTATGCTCATCCACGGAGAAGGCAATGGCACCCCACTCCAGTACTCTCGCCTGGAAAATCCCATGGACAGAGGAGCCTGGTAGGCTCCAGTTCATGGGGTCGCTAAGAGTCGGGCATGACTGAATGACTTCACTTTCACTTTTCACTTTCATGCACTGGAGAAAGAAATGGCAACCCACTCCAGTATTCTTGCCTGGAGAATCACAGGGACAGAGGAGCCTAGTGGGCTGCCGTCTATGGGGTCGCACAGAGTTGGACACGACTGAAGCGACTTAGCAGCATGCTCATCCACGTTTTGAAAATCCAAAACACCCTGATAGTTTAAGATATATAAAAAATACTACATCATTAATCCAAGTATTTTGTGTCAGCAAATGGTAATAGCTTTTAACACAGAAGTGCTGCCATCTAGTGGTTACACAAGTTTCAATTTTATCTTTTTTATTTTTTAAAAATAAATAAATCTTTTTATCTTTCAAAAAGAGTTTATCATCTTTTTTAATAGTGTTTTTGTAAAAACTCTATGGGGGTGTCCCTGGTGACTCAGTGGTAAAGAATCTGCCTGCCAATGCTGGAGACCCAGGAGGTGCAGGTTCAATCCCTGGTCGGGAAGAACCCCTGGAGAAGAAAATGGCAACCCACTCTAGTATTCTTGCCTGGGAAATCCTACGGGCAGAGGAGCCTAGTGGGCCACAGTCCACAAGGTCGCAAAGAGTTGAATGTAACATAGTGACGAAACAACAACAACAACAAAGCTCCCTGATCTGGCTGGCCTCTATTGTTTCTAACTTTCTGGGCCCCTTGATTTTTTATTTTTAAAGCAATAAAGATATTTATTGTAATGCACTGCCAAGTAAACTTGCAGATGCCACTAACAAATAATAGAACATTTTTCTATAGCTCATTATTTCCATAAAACAAACCATTTTTCAAATATCATTTCTGAAACAGAATATAAACCCAACTATAAATAACCAAGGAAAAAAAAAAAAAAAAAAAACCAGTGGCCATGAAACCCCAGAGCAGTGTGTGTCACTAAACTAGATGTTTTAAATGGCGCCTAGAAAGCTGGGGCCCATCTCCCAACGTGCTGTGTGGGAGAGTCCCCCTCATATTTGTCCAAGTTCCCCTCATATCTGACCACTGGGAATGCAGATCACTTTCTCTCCAACAGAGCCTGGAGACTTTTGCCCTTATAATTCCATGTTGTGAAATCTAGGCTTTCGGTGCTGCAGAGTTTGTGAAATTTAATCAAGTTGTCTCAGGACCAATAAATGTCAATTTTTGTCATTTGTGATCACCTCCCAAGACTAACAAACTGTGAAGCACCCCCCTGGAACCCCGCCTCACTCCCACCCCTGGAACCAGGCTGAGCTCAGTCAAGTTTGGCTTTATTAGTATTGGTTCCAGAGGAAAGAAGAGTCTCAATCTGAGCAAGAACAGAGGACCAGGGACCAAAACCACCCAGGAATCACTGCCCTAAGCCCTGAGGACCTTGGTCTGGGTCTCAAGGAAGGGCTTAGATTTATCACAAGTCTTGTGTTTCATTAATGACTGCACATAATCGATCTCTCTTAGAGTCGCTGAGGGCTTCCCTGGTAGCTCAGCTGGTATAGAACCTGCCTACAATGCAGGAGACCTGGGTTCAATCCCTGGGTTGGGAAGATCCCCTGGGGAAGGGAACAGCTACCTATTCCAGTATTCTGGCCTGGAGAATTCCATGGACTATATAGTCCATGGTGTCACAAAGACTCGGACATGACTAAGCAACTTTCACTTTCACTCAGAGTTGCTAAAAATCCTGGCCTTTTCCCCCACATCTCTTTATAATATTCAAGTTGAACAAGGTTGGATTTTAGTTGTCAAAATAGAAAAAAGTTTCTTGGTTGCTAGCATTTTTCTTCTAAGGGTGTCAAATTCCTATAATCTAATGGCAGAGAAAATGTAGGTCTTATTTTGATGGCACATATAATCCCCAAAGAAAGACTCATGACTTTGCTAAGCTCATAAATAACAAATACATAATGCAAGAGAATTTTAAATTGCTATCTTTTGCAACACAAAACAAAGCTAATGGTGATTATATAACCATGGAGCAGGCAAGGAGCAGGCAACTTGGCAGAATATGGTTCTGTGTACAAGAGCAGAAAACCAAGCCCCAAGTCACCAGGGACAGCTCTTGGGAGTCAATCCTGAGCTCTTCTGCTCCCATCATTCAACCTCCAATCACTGGTGAGGGGACCTTTGTCATCACACCTGAGCTTGCTTTGAGAGACACTAAAGATGCAGCCACATGGACCTCTTTGTTAGACAAACTGCAGGAAAACTGAGAAGGGTGTAAGCTACCATCTTATTTAATACTCTGTCTATAGTGACTGAAAGGGAAAGTTTCTCTCTTTCTTAAATGTAAAAAAAAACTTTTTCTTTTCCTCACCAGTTGTCTTTCAGACAATGTGGACTGTAGACCTGATCATGCATAAATATTAGTAATTATATAGAATTATATAGAACTTTATGAATATACAATCTGTAAAGTAATTATCTCTCTGGCTTATGACACTACTACTCCTTTAGTTTTTTTTTTTATCCTCCTTTATTTACATTGTTAAAACAACAGAATGGGAAAGACTAGAGATCTCTTCAAGAAAATTAGAGATACCAAGGGAACATTTCATGCAAAGATGGGCTCGATAAAGGACAGAAATGGTATGGACCTAACAGAAGCAGAAGACATTAAGAAGAGGTGGCAAGAATACACAGAAGAACTGTACAAAAAAGATCTTCATGACCAAGATAATCACGATGGTGTGATCACTGACCTAGAGCCAGACATCCTGGAATGTGAAGTCAAGTTGGCCTTAGAAAGCATCACTACGAACAAAGCTAGTGGAGATGATGGAATTCCAGTTGAGTTATTTCAAATCCTGAAAGATGATGCTGTGAAAGTGCTGCACTCAATATGCCAGCAAATTTGGAAAACTCAGCAGTGGCCACAGGACTGGAAAAGGTCAGTTTTCATTCCAATCTCAAAGAAAGGCAATGCTAAAGAATCCTCAAACTACCACACAATTGCACTCATTTCACACGCTAGTAAAGTAATGCTCAAAATTCTCCAAGCCAGGCTTCAGCAGTATGTGAACCATGAACTTCCTGATGTATAAGCTGGATTTAGAAAAGGCAGAGGAACCAGAGACCAAATTGCCAACATCTGCTGGATCATCAAAAAAGCAAGAGAGTGCCAGAAAAACATCTACTTCTGCTTTATTGACTATGCCAAAGCCTTTGACTGTGTGGATCACAATAAACGGTGGAAAATTCTGAAAGAGATGGGAATACCAGACCACCTGACCTGCCTCTTGAGAAACCTATATGCAGGTCAGGAAGCAACAGTTAGAACTGGACATGGAACAACAGACTGGTTCCAAATAGGAAAAGGAGTACATCAAGGCTGTATATTGTCACCCTGTTTGTTTAACTTCTATGCAGAGTACATCATGAGAAACACTGGGCTGGAAGAAGCACAAGCTGGAATCAAGATTCCCGGAAGAAATATCAATAACCTCAGATATGCAGATGACACCACTCTCATGGCAGAAAGTGAAGAGGAACTAAAAAGCCTCTTATGGGAAATAGATGGGGAAATAGTGGAAACAGTGTCAGACTTTATTTTGGGGGGCTCCAAAATCACTGCAGATGGTGACTGCAGCCATGAAATTAAAAGACGCTTACTCTTTGGAAGGAAAGTTATGACCAACCTAGATAGCATATTCAAAAGCAGAGACATTACTTTGTCAACAAAGGTCCGTCTAGTCAAGGCTATGGTTTTTCCAGTAGTTATGTATGGATGTGAGAGTTGGACTGTGAAGAAGGCTGAGCATCGAAGAATTGGTGCTTTGAACTGTGGTATTGGAGAAGACTCTTGAGAGTCCCTTGGACTGCAAGGAGATCCAACCAGTCCATTCTAAAGGAGATCAGCCCTGGGTGTTCTTTGGAAGGAATGATGCTAAAGCTGAAACTCTAGTACTTTGGCCACCTCATGCGAAGAGTTGACTCATTGGAAAAGACTCTGATGCTGAAAGGGATTGGGGGCAGGAGGAGAAGGGGACGACAGAGGATGAGATGGCTGGATGGAATCACTGACTCAATGGACATGAGTTTGAGTGAGCTCCAGGAGTTGGTGATGGACAGGGAGGCCTGGCATGCTGCAATTCATGGGGTCGCAGAGTCAGACACGACTTGAGCGACTGAACTGAACTGAAACATTATTACTTTGTAGCATTTTTAGAAGCAATAAAGTTTCAACAGAAGCTGTGTAATTTGTTCCTTGCACCAAAAATGTTTAGCATTACTGTACTTCCTGAACTCACAAATACTAATTTTTCTTACAAATCAGATACTCTCAAAATTCTCACAGCTGTAATTCAGAGATTTAAAGGCTCTAATCAATATGTTCTTGCTATATGATTGATGATCCATAAGCCTCATAAAACTAGAAGTGAGAATTTAGTCTTTAAATGTTACTCGTAAGACAATAAAACATTCCAACACACAATCCGGTGCTTGTAGTAAATGGTCTTTGATGATAATGTGAAACGAAAAAAAATTTTTAAAATATGAGGATGAGTCTCTATATATCATTTTTACTTTTTCAAGGTAATTCTTATGGAGGTTAGCTTGTACATTTAATTTTCATAACTGTCAATTTCATCATGTTCTACTTACTGGACTTCCAAATACCTGGCAGTTGTTTGATGATGAATGTAACATGCATAATAATTTTTTCATAATTGTCTGAATTACATCTTCGGCTTCCTCCATGTTCATCACCTGCATCAGGTGGGTAAATGCCACAAGGGCCGCCTAGACACAGCCTTTGGCAGTGACTAAAAATGTCATCATTTACTTAATGAATGAGTTCAATTACTGTCTTCAACTTGTGATAATGTTACAAAAGAAAAGTCTAATTAGATATCATCTCTGCTGCTGCTGCTAAGTTGCTTCAGTCATGTCCGACTCTGTGCGACCCCATAGACGGCAGCCCACCAGGCTCCCCCGTCTCTGGGATTCTCCAGGCAAGAACACTGGAGGTGGTTGCCATTTCCTTCTTTAATGCATGAAAGTGAAAAGTGAAAGTGAAGTCGCTCAGTCGTGTCCGACTCTTCCCGACCCCATGGACTGCAGCCCACCAGGCTCCTCCATCCATGTGATTTTCCAAGCAAGAGTACTGGAGTGGGGTGTCATCGCCATCTCTAACAAGAAGTAATAATGTAAAACACATAACCAACACATCAGGAATACAGATGTGCTGACTAAAGAGGATGGGAGGCTGGACCTCAGAATAGACTAATATTGGTCATCTCAGCTCTTATGAATGAAAATCTCTCACACAGAGGAGGCAAGAACAGACTGTCACTGGGTTCCTACTCCGCATTTAGCTTAATAAATTGTTCTTACAGAGGTCCCAGTAACAATCTCCATATTTCCCCCCTGAGGAGTTCTCCAATATGACCCTAAGCCCCTTTCCTTTCCCCAAACTCAGCCTTTCAGTCATGGTCAGGGAAATCCGCATTTCCCTTAGGTATACCTTGCTTCAGTGTTTATATGTCTTTGCTTGGGCTGCTTATTAATTCTTTTCCCTTCCCTTTTTGTAATTTTTGGTGATTAATTTCTATTAAACCTAATTACAGAAGTCATTTACTCCAGAATGTCACTGATTGTAATGAAACTTGTGTTTTCTCATCTGTTAGCTATTCAGTTTATACTAAAGTAAATCCTAATTTACCAAAGGGTTGTGTTACAAAGTTTTATTTTTAACAATAAAAATTCTGTAAATACAACATTGTAAGTGGTGGTTTGATTACCAAATAAACCCTAAAAGTCAATTTCATGTAGCTGAAATCGTGTGTTAGTTGCTCAGTCGTGTCCAACTCTTTGTGACCCCATGGACTGTAGCCAGTCAGGCTTCTCCATCTGTGGAATTCTCCAGACAAGAATACTGGAGTGGGTTGCCATTCCCTTCTCCAGGAAATCTTCCCAACCCAGGATCAAACCCGAGTCTACTACATTGCAGAAAGATTCATCACCATCTGAGCCATCAGGGAAGCAACTATGCCATAGCAAAAAAGAAAGGAAAAAGAATGCCATTATGAATCACAATTGTTTCAGTATTGGTTAAAAAGAAAAAAAAAGGAATAAGAAAGCAATAAGACAATCTGAGGAATAGTCTTTCTTTTCTTTGAGTGCAGATTATTCTCTTTTTGGGATAAGGATCACTGAGAAAAAGCAGATTCAATTGAAAAAAGATAATGGTTAGATTTTTTCAGATTATAAAGTGACTTTACAAAGGTTTTGTTATCATCAGATCTAGATTATTATTATTTCACATCAAAAATCATGTTTTTTTTCTTTCCCTTTCCTTCACACAAATCTATCACTAGCTTTATTCCTGGGTTTTATAACCACCAACTGCGTGATCATGACTTGTAGTGGAAACAAAGGGGACACAAAGAATGGAAAGAAAAAAAAGAGGAGTGGAGAACAGGGAGAGACCTTCCTTGGCCAAAACTAGCAAGAAAGAGGAAGAGAGGAAAGTATTCAAAATACGGTGAGGCGATGCTTAGGAGGAAAGAAAATCCTCATGTGTGGAAATAAGAGGGCTGAGAAGAGACAGCAGAGGGCAGAAGAAAAGAGGGACACAGTCCGTGCACAGATCTCTGAGGGAAGACACATGGGCCCCACATCCCCTGGGGTTAAGCGCCGAGGTATGAGGCTCCAGACAGGCTTCTGTGCACAACAGCTTTCACACACAAAGGACTAAAGGACATGGAAAATCCAGGTGAGTGACAGTAACTGGTTTTGAACTTTCAGGTTGGACATTATGAAGTATCAAGTCTTCCCTGGTGGCTCAGATGGTAAAGAATGCAGGAGACCCAGGTTTCATCCCTGGATTGGGAAGATTCCCTGGAGAAGGGAATGGCTACCTACGCCAGTATTCTTGCCTGGGAAATCCCATAGAATATGAGCCTGCCAGGCCGCTGGGGTGGCAAAGAGTTGGACACAACTGAGGGACTAACACTGTGAAGTATCATTTGTGTGAGTCAAAACAAGCCAGATAGGCCAACTTCATATGGTTCAACCCAGTATCATTTGTTAAGTGTTCAATTAGGTTTTCTGGGAACACATGTCATTTCTCAATTCCACTGTAAGCTTTTGGAGAGTTAAAAAGTACTTTCTTCTACCCTATAACCTGAACTCAATGGGTATAAAATAAATGCCTTTTTTAAAAACTCAGGGATGATATAAAACAAGTTTTTTCTTGTGGCACTGACTAAGAACCCAGGTTTCCAGCACTGAGAGAAAGTTGAGTCATTAAACCACAAAGCTTTCTGTCCCAAGAAAATATTTATTTTGTCTAATAGGGTTTTAAATTAGGGAGTGTTATCTCATCAAGTATAATAAGGACTTGTGAGTCAACAAGCTCTGTGTATACAGGAGAGCTTTACTTCTGCACTCAAGATGAAGTGAGAAACTGTCTCACTCTTTGGCTGTGAAATCAGGGACAGAATAACAGAAAGAAAGAACTACCTTCATTTTCTTCACTTAAAAACATCTTCCTACTGCTTCTGTAATAAAAATGTTTTTAAAAATATTGCCAGTGCTTCAAAAGGAAATAAAACTTGTTTTTCATAAATCAGGTAATAGTGGTTCTTAAAATGCTTCCAAAAAATGAGCAAGTTATAAAACAAACAGTAGATATTAAATTTTATTAAAAATTTTCATTTGGCATATTGTTTTAAATGGATGAAACGGGCTATTGGCATTTCATCAGCTTTAGCAATTGCTTTTCACTAAAATAATCAAAATAACTTTCTTAGCAAAATTAATTTCCAATCCATCAGTCTTTTTTCCCTTTAAATTAACAGAATTTTCAGTTCAGTCCCTCAGTTGTGTCCGACTCTTTGTGACCCCATGAATCGCAGCACGCCAGGCCTCCCTGTCCATCACCAACTCCCGGAGTTCACTCAGACCCATGTCCATCAAGTCAGTGATGCCATCCAGCCATCTCATCCTCTGTCGTCCCCTTCTCCTACTGCCCCCAATCCCTCCCAGCATCAGACTCTTTTCCAATGAGTCAACTCTTCGCATGAGGTGGCCAAAGTCCTGGAGTTTCAGCTTTAGCATCATTCCTTCCAAAGAAATCCCAGGGCTGATCTCCTTTAGAATGGACTGGTTGGACCTCCTTGCAGTCCAAGGGACTCTCAAGAGTCTTCTCCAACACCACAGTTCAAAAGCATCAATTCTTCAGCGCTCAGCCTTCTTCACAGTCCAACCCTCACATCCATACATGACCACAGGAAAAACCATAGCCTTGACTAGATGGACCTTTGTTGGCAAAGTAATGTCTCTGCTTTTGAATATGCTATCTAGGTTGGTCATAACTTTTCTTCCAAGGAGTAAGCATCTTTTAATTTCATGGCTGCAGTCACCATCTGCAGTGATTCTGGAGACCCCAAAAATAAAGTCTGACACTGTTTCCCCATCTATTTCCCATGAAGTGATGGGACCAGATGCCATGATCTTCATTTTCTGAATGTTGAGCTTTAAGCCAACTTTTTCACTCTCTACTTTTACTTTCATCAAGAGACTTTTAGTTCCTCTTCACTTTCTGCCATGAGGGTGGTGTCATCTGCATATCTGAGGTTAGATTCCCCAATTTAGGAAACAGTCAAAGTATTTTTCTCCTCTTACCAAATTTAGTAGTTATAACTCAAATCACTAGACCACAAGTATGAGAAAATCATTGACCATTTTCAAATTTTTGAAAACAGAAAAGATTTGACATGAATCTTAATCATTCTAAAGGATTACTCATTTTTCTTTCACTTCTCCATCAAACAGTTTATATATGTCACCAATAGAAAAGGAAGATACTGATCAACCTAACTAAGTGCTTGGATTCCCCAATTGAAATGTAAGCAAGTTACTGAGAAAGCAAAACACATATGGGTTTACCATTCATCTGGCTACAGGACCTGCCGAGGACAAAGGAGTAGAATCTGATACTGTCCTTTTCCCTCCCTCTCAGCTCTCCCTGCATTTTTTCCCTTTGCCTCCTTACTACAGATCCTAGGGTTTTGCTATGTTTCCACATCAACTGTTAAACAGAAAAGTGATCTAGTAAAACTAATATGAAAGAACTATTTGCTCACCATGTGTACTGGGATGAATAGTGTCCCTCCAAATTCATGTTCACCTATAACCTCAGAACATGTCCTTATTTGACATAGGGTCTTTCCAGATGCAATTAGTTAAATCAAGATGAAATCATACTATATTCAGGTGGACCCTTATAAAAAGAAGGAAATCTGGATACACAAATGGAAACACACAGATCCAGAGGGAAGAAGGCCATGTGATGCTGGAGGCAGAAATGGAGAGATGCAGCTGCTAGCCAAGGACACTAGGGATTCTGGCAATGACCAGAAGCCAGGAGGTAAGGAAGGATCTTCTTTGGAGCATTCAAGGGAGGATGGCCCTACGGACACCTTGTTTTCAGACTTCTAGCCTCCAGAACTGTGACAGAATAAATTTCTGTTGTTCTAAAGCCAGCAAGGTTGTGGTAATATGCGATGGCTGCTAAAACACTGTGCCACTCCACTGTAGTGAATGTGTTATTTTTAAGATGATTTCTGGATGAAGGCAATGCTTAATGCAAAGTGATGAAATAAAAGGTGCTTCTGGCAAGATAATAATTGAGAGGAGAAGACATTTATAGGGAACTGGGCCATTGGAGTTCCATTTAAATAAGCTTGGCATGCAGCCTCCTCTGTGGAGATGTGAGCCTGGGCTAGTCTGAGCGGAACACTTTTACTAAGCCTTAGGAAGAGAGGAAAGAGAAATGAAAAGGACACATGCACTTTGCCTTCCAGGGCATTCGAAAGACACCAAAAGTCCAGAGATGAAACAGGTTGCCTTGAGTAACCAGGAAGCCCGAAATAAAATCAAGAATAACAGGTATAGCAAGAGAGAATCTCTAGTAAATACCACTATATATCTCTATACTACCAGTTCCTTTAAATCCTAGCAAAGTTACAACATTTAGCAAAGTTAGTGCCAGGTGAAAGAATTAAATGTAAAAACATCAAATCACAAAGATTAGAAGGCCATTATATGCCATGTTAGAAGATAACACAGGATGGAAAACAATTTCCTAAGATTAAATGAAATGGAAGAAATAAAATAGAAAAATATTGGAATTTTACTGTGCCAACATTTTAAATTTTCCCATATTTTTTAAAAGTGAAAGATAATAATAAGCTAAGAAAATATCTGCAACACAAACATCCAACAATTGGTTAAGAGTCATACTAGACAAAGAAATCATACAAAATTATATAAAACTGTATTATATTAACAAACCTGGTAAAATGGGCAAGGGAAATAAATAATTTTCCAAGAAAAAAACTGTTAAGGTATTTCCCCAAATTCACTAGTAATAAAATAGATACAATTTTTAAATTAAAAGTGAAAGTGTTAGTTGCTCAGTCATGTCCAACTCTTTGCGACCCCATGAACTGTAGTCCACCAGGCTCCTCCATCCATGGAATTTTCCAGACAAGAATACTGGAGTGGATAGCTACTCTCTTCTCCAGGGGATCTTCCTAACCCAGGGATCGAATCTGGGTCTCCTGCATTGCAGGCAGACTCTTTACCATCTGAGCCACCAGGAGACCCACATACTACTAGGGGGCATATTAATTGCTACAGCTATTTAATAAGGAATTTATTAGTATTTATCAAGAGACTTTAAAATGATAGTATACCTGTACCCTGTGATTCTACTTCTAGAAAAGATTTATAAGGAAATAATCAAAGAAGTACTCAATTTTTTTTTTAACCAAGATGTTATGGCAGTGTTATTTATAATAAAATTTGCAAACAACTCAACCAATTTGGGTAATGATTAGGTTATGGAACATCATTATAGAAAGCCATTTATTCTTTAAGGCATGGAGTGAAGCTTATAACTTTATGGTAGTTGAAAAGTAGAATAAAACTATGTTAAATATCCAAGAACACATGGAAACAGCATACACTAAATCTTTAGTGCTCTGGCTACCTGGATAATAATTTATGTTCTTACTATATTTTCCACGTTGTCATGCACTCTTTTATCATGAGAAAATATTTAATTTAAAAAGTTTTAAAACTCCTAATAGCCTCATCAGGGAAGTTTAAATAACAATTTTGAGTGGCAGTAACAGAAGGTAAAACCCAAATGATGAGACAGACCTTTTTACATAATCTAATAAAATATTAATGTGCAGATTTTACCTGCCAGTCTCAATTTCTTTTTCCCAGTTTCCTTGGCCAGTAATTCCTAACCTAAATTTTGGAATATCCCAAGTGACTGTCAATTATTTCACGAGAGTCACATTTTTTTCTTGGATAGTTTCCAAGACACCATTTGTTTTTAAAACCTCACTCTGTTTAAGGCAATTAGTATCTGTTTTGAGTTTATCAGAGAATTAGAAAGTAATCTTCGAAAGAAAGGTGAGTTTGCAGTGGCGGCAGCTAGACTGAGGTGAGGGCCAGGAGAGCACAGAACTTGACAAGAGAATGATTTTGTTTTATTTCCTTCTGTACATAATTCCAAAATCATTTCTTCTTCTTCAAAGGGAACATTGTGCCAATAACCAAAGAGTATTCTGATTTCATTTTCCAGGGCTCTGTATCTTTTTGTTCCTCCTGCTCTTTTTTGTTATTTACACACATTTTATAGAACAAGTCAGCAAACCCACAAAATGAAACTGGCGAAGGTTTGCCTTCACACTGATCCTGGATAAAATCTTCTGATTTAGTATTCTATAGTTTTCTTTTAGATCAGGGGTTGGCAAACTATGGTCTGCAGGCCACACTGGGTCCACTGCCTATTTTTGTAAATAAAGTTTTATTGGAACAATGACATAGTAGTTGCAACCCAGAAGTATCTATGGCTACTTCAGTGCTACAATGGCAGAATTGGGTAGTTGCAACAAGACTGGATGATTAACAGTGTCTAAAATATTCAGTCTCTTTGGCCCTTTATTTGCTGACCCCTGTTTTAGATCACAAACTCCTACAGCCTTGCTTGCCAGAGTCTTCTTTTTGCACTTTCATTGAAGAGGAATAGAACTAGAATTCTAGTAAACATTATTAGATAATTATAATACAAGATAAGCTCAAGCTTACTCAAAATCTGGATAAATTCAAAGACAGGAAAAATTCACCCACAATTCAGGATGTAGGTCCAAAGTGGCATAAGTCTTTGACTTCCTTAACTTTCCTGACTACTTTTATAGCCATCCTCCATGATAGCCCCCGTAATCTGCTCCTCCTGGTAGTTAAGCCTTTGGGTAGTTCCTGCTCACACACACATGTAACAGTATCTTGCTTCTCAGACTCATGACATTGTGGCTTTTCTCTCCCTCTGTCTCTCTCTCATCACTTACTCCTATCATATCATGGAGAGACCCACATGACAAGAGCTGGGACCTCCAACCAATAGCCAGTGAGGAACTGGGACCTCCTCACAAGAGCCATACAAGTAACCTCGGAAATTGGTCTTCTAGCCCCAATCATTCATACGACTGTGGCCTAGCCAACTTCTCGATTTCCACCTAAGAGAACCTGTGCTGCAACCAGCCAGCAAAGCTGCTCCCAAATTCCTGATTTGCTCCAACTGTGAGATAGAAATGTTTGTTTTTTTAAGCCCTTAAATTTGGGGATAATTTGAGTACACAGCAACAGATAATGGATATACTCTCCTCTGTCTCCACTTACACGTCCCAGTGTTTAGCTTTAGAAACCTTTCTGTACAAGACTGTCAGACGTAAGACATGGTCCTTGAAATGGATCATGAATTGGCTCTAGATCAGGTCACAATATAAATGTCGCGTGGAAATTTTTCTCTATACTATAAAAATTCCAGGTTTATATCAGCTATTAAAACAGCTCTTCATTTTTCCTGTCTACTGCTACAAAGACACTAGCTAAAGACTGAAATGACTGAGGTCATGTGAGGGCCCTGGAAATAACACCATGTTCACGCCAGGAGGTCAAAAACTCACCAAAACATAACCAAACAACCCCCAAAGTGTCATGGGAACCTGAGCTCAAACTTCTCAGATCAGTTTAGGCTTCCAAACAGCTTTCAGCCTCCTTTCTACTTTCAGTGGATGAGGGGAATGATATAAGCAGTATTCGTATTCATGTAGCACTTTGAAAAGTAGCACCTTTATATCATAATCTATCTTTAATCCTCACAGCAATGCTGACTTGTAGTTTTAAAATAAGGGTTATCTTACTTGAATATTGTACAGCACAGGGACATACAGACATTATTTTGTAATAACTTTAAATACAGTATAATCTATTTAAAAACTGAATCACTATGTTGTACACCTGAAAATAATATTGTAAAGCAACTATACTTCAATAAAAAAAGAGTCACCTTACTTTAAGATTAGATGAGAGAAAACATTAAAGAGAAATTAACATTTAAGACAGAATATTAGTATCAGAATAGAAAATAATATCTAATTATTTCTGTGAAGCATTAGGATGCTTCACAGAGAATGTGTAAAGCTAAGAAGTTTAATGAGGGGCCTCAGAGGTCAAATCAGAGGTCAAATCGGGACAGACTGAGGTATACCTGGTGTGGCACCCCATTTTTTTCACTGGTTCAGTACTTAGGGTATACTCTCTAGACTTACTTCTATGTTTGGATTAGAGAATCACACCCTTGACCTTCAATTGCTCAAGCCCTCCAAGAACCTATTGGTTACCCTGAGAACATACTAACTCTCGGGGAGCAGCTACTCATCTTTGTACCCCCATCAGTATGTATTCAGTAGTGCAGTGAATTCACATGGAAAGTCCTCAGAAAATGTCTGAGAAAGGCAAGGAGGGAGGAAAAGAGGAAATAAAAAGGGGATGTTAAGTATAATTTTCTTGTTTTCTTCAACCTATAAAACCTATAGTATTCTAAAGTATTTTAACCAGGGCTGAATAATTTCTCTCAATGGACTTATTTCTATTTAAAATTTCTGAAGTGGACAAAAATCAGGCAGAACACATTCATGGAAGTACAAAGGAGGGGAGAAAAGCTTCTCTTTGAATTAACAGTGACTCATCTCCTAAGAAATCTAGGTTACGAGGCACAATTAAGAGATTGTGTTTATTGGAGTATTTCACTCTCAAAGAGCTTCAATAGACATGCAGAAGACAATAATGATTTTTGTCATACTGAAGTGAATATTCTGGTGCCTTGAGAACATAATCATTATTTATAGCAATATTACCCATAAAACAGGGCCCTGACCACAAGCACCTGTAAACTAATTGATGACTCAGCAAACAAAGAAAAGAAGCCCCTCCACATCAAGACACGCTTGTGGTTGGCACATTCATGTCATTTGTACTCACTGATAACATCTGGTTTTATGAATCCAGAGTGGACCCACATCAGCTCTTTGTCCTGACAGACTCCCAGGGAGCCAGCCAAGCCTTCGTACAGAGGGTGCTACAGGCTATAGCAATATGACAAGGACACCTGGGTGCCTTCACAGAACAAGCTGACAAAATGCATAAAGTGCTAAAACAAAAAATTCAACAAACCACAAAGCAATGTGGCCATTTCTGCATATATCTTCCCCTCATCCTGGTATGAGGGGGGGATCTCATCCCACCTACTGGTAGAAGTGTTCTTAGAATTTGGCTCAGATAGTAAAGAATCTGCCTGCAATGCGGGAGACTTGGGTTCAATCCCTAGTTTGGGAAGATCCCCTGGAGAAGGGAATGGCAACCCACTCCAGTATTCTTGCCTGGAGAATTCCATAGACTGAGGAACCTGGTGGGCTACAGTCCATGGGGTCAGAACTCAACTGAGCGACTAACACATTCATGTTCACAGGTAGAAAGATTCAGTCAATAAAATAGAACCTAATACCTGCTTTGCAGTTAGATGTGTTTGCTTAATAAAAATAGGTAATTTGTTTGCTCATCTGGGTCTACAGTCCCCTTGTCTTCAATTCCATTTCAGACATAATTCCCAAGGTGCTTTGGAATCTGAATGTTTTTCAAAAGACTGTGTGAAGAAAGTATCTGGACTGAATGAAATATTTAAGTGTCCACCTAAGAAGGTACTTATATATCACTTAGGAAAGTTAGAGACCATTTAGAGAGGTTTATTCCAAGGTAGAGATTAGGAGACTAAACGGCAGAGGGCCGGATGGACATGTGTTTAGCAGGCTGTGGGGACTAGTCTTGGGAACAGCCCCAACAACTCCCTCTCTGTCCTACCCCTACCTCACACTAGAGGGTGAAGTCATTTTCCACTCTCTTTCGAGCTGCTACCCTGGGGGAGAGGCCACATGGAGGGAGGGTGTAGGGGAGAACCTAGAAACTTGACCAACAATAAGAACTGAGGCCCTGGACACACGGCCCCAGCAGACCAGTCCCCACCAGCTCCCAGCTTTTTCAGCTGAGTTGTCAGACATGTGACTGAGGGAGCCATCTGAGACGTTCCAGCCTTAGCAGACACCACATAGAGCAGATACAAGCCTATTCCATGTGCCCTGCTCAAATTCCAATCATTAGAAACAATAAAGCAAAATTTTCAATAGATGTTACGTGGCAATAGATAACTGAAACAGGCTAATGTCAAATAGCCTTCTGCTAAAATCTTTTTTTTTTTTAAATGCCACACTTGGTTATTTCTTGCAGAAATCACCCACAGTAAATCCAACTGTACTAAAAACTTATTAGATAGAACATGGACTCTGAACAGATACACTCTAGAAAGGATGGAATGATTCAGGGAAAGTTTTCATTTTAAAATAATACAATGCAGGAGACACAGGTTTGATTCCTGGTCCAGGAAGATCCAACACGCCATGGAGCAACTAGGCCCCTGAGCCACAGCTATTGAGCCTCTGCTCTAGAGCCTGGCAACCACATGAAGCCTGCATGCCCTAGAGCCTGTGCCCAGCAACAAGAGAAGCCATGTCAATGAGAAGCTCTCACACCACAACTACAGAGTAGCCCCCACTTGCCACAACTAGAGAAAAGCCTGCGCTGCAACGAAGACCCAGCAGAGTCAAATATAAATGAATAAATAATTTCTAAAAACTAATATATATAATCATTTTTATCTTATTTTAAATGAAGAGAGCACTGGGGAGGAAAAATAGAAATCAACTCAGCTGTATGAAGCATTTAAGATAATTATAGTGTAGTAGTAATAACTACTTTTATGGGATGGTTGCTATATCCCAAGCACTATGCTATGTTTTACAGCTATTATCTCATTTAATCCTTACAATGAACCTGTGAGATAGGTGTTATTATCTGTACTTTATATAGATGAGGAAACTGAGGCTCAAAGAGATTAAGCAATTTGCCTAAAAGTCACCCAGCTAGGAAGGTTTGGAGCTGAGATCTGAACTTGGCCAGCCTGACATGAAAGCCATTTAACTATAATGTACAATACAGTCTGCAGCTTTAATAGTAAAATAGTTTCATTATTCAGGTACTTTTATGGTCAGAGAGGAATGTGCCTGACAGTAATAATGCCAAAGTCTAAGTGTTAGTCACTCAGTCGTGTCGACTCTTTGCGACCCCATGCACTATAGCCTGCCAGGCTCTTCTGTCCATGAGATTTCCCAGGCAAGAATTCTGGAGTGGGGTGCTACTTCTTCCTCCAGGGAATTTTCCCGACCCAGGGATTGAACCCAGGTCTCCCACATCACAGGTGGATTCTTTATCTCCTGAGCTACAGCAGAAGCCCACAGTAATAATAGCAAAAAATAAAAGCCAATATTTTGACCTTAAATAAGTATTTTTACATTCAATTTGGCATTCTTTTGCTTTACTCTGGTATTTGGTTAGATTCATGCTATATAATTCTTGGAAGATACGGGAAATTTTCTCATATACAGCATGGACATCTGTCCTTTTCCTAGTTTATATTTCTTAAAAGATTATTTGTTATATAAAAGGGAGAACTGAGACATCACCATCTGATACTGAGGATTTATCCTGATTAGCCCTGTGAACTGTAGCGTTTGATTTGCTCTCTACTTTGCTGGCCCTGCCCATCTCACCTATTTTTCTTTTCTTTCAAAAACATACTCCTCCCCACTCCCTACCCCCTCACAAGCCCATGCTATCCTTTCATTATTCTGAAAGGCCCCATACTGAATGACCCTGATTTGCAAGGCTGCAGATGGCAATATATTCCACACAAAGCCAGAGAACAGAAGAAAATGAAAGAAACATAGTTTTCTCAAAGGGTAAATTATCAAGCCCTGCAAAATATTTTTCTACTTCAAAGACTTTAAAATGAAGTAAAAATCCCCCCAAAAAGAGTTGCTCTAAAATCAAGTGAATGGCTAGTTTTATTTGCTTTAGAACCTTAATGAGCAGCTTGCTTTCACAAAAGACCAAGGGAAAGGACACTCTTGTTTATCTGAGCAAAAATTGGAGGAGAATCTATCATACCTCAGAATACCTGATATGTTACTTTCACAAAGAACCTACACAGCCTCTCAGTTTTACCAAATTGCACTAGAATTTAAGATGACATTTTGATGTGTAGAAAGGACAATGACCCGAAGGACTGATATGCTTGTTTTAGGACAAACATTTGTGTGTATTTGCATCCTTAGAGCAAAACGAGAATCTGATTTGATATCAGAGGACCTTACTTAAAATATCATCTCTGCCACAACTTACTGTATCACCTAGGGCATGACACAATCTGATTCTTAGATTCTTTACCTGTAAAATAAGGATAATGATACAATATGCCCCAGAGTTGTTATAAGATTTAAATGAGATAATACTTATGACTGTTTTAGTCCCTCAGTTGAGTCTGACTCTGCGACCCTATGGAATATAGCCCGTCAGGCTCCTCTGTTTATGGAATTCTCCAGGTAAGAACACTGGAGTGGGTAGTCATTACCTTCTCCAAGGGATCTTCTCCAGGGACTGAACTCAGGTCTCCAGGAGGCAGATTCTTTACTGTCTGAACCACAAGGGACTTCACAAATTATAAAATTCATTACAAATTTTAATTATCATAAGGTCTCCTATCTTACAGGAACATTTTACAATATATTTTATGAGTGTACTACTTTCAACTTACCAAAGAAAAAGTACTATAATACTATTATACATCATATTGTTTAAATCAGACACATCAAAACCAGAAGAGTTGAGATACTTAATTTTCGTATCTGGTCAGTTTATAACATACTGTGTTCCATTCAATAAATATGCTCATTAATTCATTTGACAAAAAAATTCTGAGTGACTTACTACAGTGAATAAAATAGCCTCAGGAAGCTTATATTTGAATGAGAGAGACAGAATCAAGACAAAATAAGTTGTTATAAATTATTATCCCAGGTACTTATAAGTTCCACAGAGAAAAATAAAATGGAATAAGACATAAAGTGATGACATCAGAGCACCTAAATATATTAAGCAAATATTAACAGATATGAAGAGAGAAATAGATAACAATATACAATAATAGTAGGGAACTTCAATATCCCACTTTCAACAATGAGTAGATCATGCAGACAGAAAATCAATACTGAAACACTGGACTAGAACTGTATCTTAGATTGAATGCACTCGACAGGCATCCCCAGTGGTTTAGTGGTAAAGAATCCACCTGCAATGCATGAGATACAGAAGATGCAGGTTTGCTCCCTGGGTCAGGAAGATCCCCTGGAAGAGGGCATGGCAACCCACTCCAGTGTTCCTGCCTGGAGAGTCCCATGGACAGGAGCCTGGCGGGCCACAGTCCATAGGGTCGCAGCGAGTGGGGCATGACTTAAAGGACTGAGCATGCATGCTACAGACATATACAGGTGGACCTAATAGATAAATAGAGACAAATGTAACAGACATTTACAGAATATTCCACCCAACAGTAGAATACACATTCTTCTCAAGTGTATACAGGACAGTCTCCAGGATAGAACACGTTAGGTCACAAAATAAGCATCAGCAAACACAAGAAGATTGAAATCATGATAAATATCTTTTCCAACTTCAATAGTTTGAAACCAGGAATCAATAATAGGAAGAAAACTCAAAAATTCAAAAATGTTTGAAAATTAAATAAAACAGTCCTAAATAATTAATGGGTCAAACAAAAATTAAAAAGGGAAATCAAATAATATCATGGATTGAATAAGAATGTAAACACAACATACCAAAACTTACAGGATGCAATAAAATCAGTTCTAAGAGGCAAGTTATAGCAATAAATGCTTAGAGAAAAGAAAGATCAGAAATAAATAACACAACTTTATACCTCAAAAATTAGAGGACAAATTAAACCCAAAGTTAGCAGAAGAAAAGAAATAAAGATTAGAGAGAAAATAAATGAAATAGAGATCAGAATAACAGCCAAAAAGAACAATGAAATTGGAACTGTTTTTCTGGAAAGATTAATATTTAGCTAGAATAAAGGGAAATCTCAAACTTAGAAATGAAAGAAGAGACATTACAACTGATGCTATAGAAATATAAATAATCATAAGAGGTTACTATGAACAATTATATGTCAAAAATTGGCTACTCTAGAAGAAATGGAAAAATGATTAGAAACATACAACCTACCAAGACTGAATAATGAAAACACTGACAAATTAAACAGACCAATATAAGTCAGGAGATTAAAACAGTAATAAAAAATCTCCCAACAGGACTTCCCAGTGGCACTGTGGATAATAATCTGCCTGCCAAGGTAGAGGACATGGGTTCAATTCCTGGTCTCAGAAGATCCCACATGCTGCAGAGCAACTATGCCCATGTGCCATAACTACTGAGTCCATGCTCTGCAACAAGAGAAGCCACCACAATGAGAAGCTCACACATTGCTGAAGAGTAGCCCTAGCTCGCTGCAACCAGAGGAAGTCTGTGCACAGTGGAGAAGATCCAATGCAAACAAAGATAATGAACAAATAAATAAATCAAAAGAAAAAATATATAACCTCCCAACAAAGAAAAGCTCATGACCAAATAGTTTCACTGGTGAAGTCTACCAAACATTTAAAGGAGAATTAAAATCAGTCCTTCTCAAACTCTTCCAAAAAACAGAAGAGAAAGAAATACTTTCAAACTCACTTTATAAGGCCAGAATTACCCTAATACCAAAGCCATATAAGGACACTAACAGAAAGACAAACCATAGGCCAAGATGATACAAAAACTTTCAACAAAATACTAGCAAACTCAATTCAACAGCAAATTAAAAGTAATGATCAAAAATAATATACTATGATCAAATGGGATTTATCCCTGGGATGCAAGGATTATTCAACATACACAAATCACTATAACTATAGTATACCACATTAATAGAATGAAAGACAAAAATCATATGATCATCTCAATAGATGCAGAAAAAACATTTGCCAAAATTCAACATCCTTTTAGTATAAAAACTAGCAGATTGGGTATAGATGGAATGAAACTCAACATAATAATAGCCATATATGACAAGTCTTCAGTTAACATCACACTCAACAGTGAAAGGTTTAAAGCTTTCCTGCTAAGATCAGGAACAAAACAAGGGTGTCCACACTCACTATTCCTATTCAACATAGTACTGGTAGTCCTACCTAAAGCAATTAGGCAAGAAAAAAAAAACAAAGTATCCAAATTGGAAAGAAAGAAGTAAAATTGTCTGTTTGCAGATAATATCTTATAGATAGAAAACAATCAAAAACTGTTGAAACTAATAAGTTCAATAAAGTTATAGGATACATCAACATATAAAAATTAGTTGCATTTCTATACACTAACAATGAACTATTGGAAAAATAAATGTTTCTCTGAGCTCAGCGAGCTAGCCTAGCAATTAATCAAACTCAAGGAGGTGATCATTGGGACCTCTAATCTATAGCTGGTTGGCCAAAAGCATGGGTAACAACTCGGGCTTTCAATTGGCATATGAAGCAGTGAGAAGGGGTGATGTGGGGGAGAGACAGTCTTGTAGGACTGAGCCTTTTACCTGTGGAATCTGACTGGATCTCTAGGTAGATATTGTCAGAACTGAATTAGATTGCAGGACACCCAGGGGGTGTTGGAGAATTGCTTGGTGGTGTGAGAAAACCCAGTACCCCCATAAGAATTATACAGAATTGTGTATAGCAATTCCACTTCTGGGTATATATCAGATAGAAATGTAATCACTATCTCAAAGAGATGTCTGCACCCCTATACTCATTGTAGCATTATTAACAATAGCCAAGACATGAAAACCACATAAATGCCCATCCACAGACGAATGGCAAAGAGCATTACTATGCAGTTGCTGTTCAGTCACTCAGTCATGTCCAACTCTTTGAGACCCAATGGACTGCAGCACAACAGTCTTCCCTGTCCTTCACCATCTCCCTGAATTTGCTCAAACTCATGTCCATTGAGTTGGTGATGCCATCCAACCATCTCATTCTCTGTCATCCCCTTCTCCTCCTGCCTTCAATCTTTCCCAGCATCAAGGTCTTTTCTAATGAGCCAGCTCTTTGCATCAGATGGCCAAAGGATTGGAGCTTCAGCATCAGCCCTTTCAATGAATATTCAGGACTGATCTCCTTTAGAATTGACTGGCTTGATCTCCTTGCAGTCCAAAGGACTCTCAAGAGTCTTCTCCAACACCACAGTTCAAAAGCATCAATTCTTTGGTGCTCAGCCTTCTTTATGGTGCAACTCTCACATCCATACATGACTACTGGAAAAACCATGGCTTTGACTATACGGACCTTAGTTGGTGAAGTAATGGCTCAGCTTTTTAATATACTGCCTAAGTTTGTCAAAGCTTTTCTTCCAAGCAGCAAGTGTCTTTTAATTTCATGGCTGCAGTCACCATCTGCAGTGATTTTGGATCCCAAGAAAATGAAGTCTGTTACTGTTTCCATTGTTTCCCCATCTATTTGCCATGAAGTGATGGGATTGGATGCCATGATCTTAGTTTTTTGAATGTTGAGCTTTAAACTAGATTTTTTTCACTCTCTTCTTTCACTTTCATCAAAAGGCTCTTTAGTTCTTCTTCCCTTTCTGCCATAAGGGTGGTGTAATCTGCATATCTGAGGTTATTTATATTTCTCCCAGCAATCTTAATTCCAGCTTGTGCTTCATCCAGCCTGGCATTTCACATGATGTACTCTGCATTTACATTAAATGTTAGTATGCAGAAAGAATACAAATACAAAGACTTGAGCTTGATGTAGTCTAAGAAGGTAAAAAAGGCCAGGGTATATGGAAGGGGTAAACAAAGCAGACAGTGGTAGGTGGTGATGCAGTTAGGGACTAAGTCATGGACCATGTTGCTTGGGATTTTATTCTGATTGCAACTGGGAGCATTGGAGCAGAGAAATATTAATACCATATGACCAAATTTTTCAAGAATCCCTTGACTTATATGTAGGGTACAGACTGTAGAGAGAATAAGAATAAAAAGAGGAAGACCAGTCAGGTAGCCATTGGAATAATCCAAGCTAGATATGGTAGAAATATGGACCAGGATGAGGGTATGTGCTAAGAAGTGGTCAGATTCTACACATACCTTAAAACTATGACCAACAGAATTGACTGATAAAATGAATGTGCCGTATGAGAAAGACAAAGATTTTCAAGACAATTACAGGATTTTTTCTTTGCCCTAAATTACTGGGTTATAGGTTTGCTTTGATGGGAAGCACTGGGAAAGAGGTGGGTTTTGGACCTCTTCTGTCAGGAGGGCACATTAGACATTATGTAGTGACGTTAGAAGGCTATTGGATATGCAAGTCTGGGATGTGGGACAGAGGTTGACACTGGAGATAAAAATATGCGAGTCCTCAGCACACTCAGGATTAAATGTGTAGGACTAGACAGCTTACCTAGAATGTGGATGCAGAGAAAGAAAAGGGCTCAAGGATTGAGCCCTGAGGGCTTCCAATATTTAAAAGATAAAGAGTAACCTCCAAGATTGGGAACAGGAAGAATGAACAGCCAAAGAAAAAAAAAAGAGATTCTATGGAGACAGGAGAAAAAGGACAAGGTAGTAGTGTCATATGAGCCCAGTGAAAGGAGGAGGCTGGAGGTGTGAAAAACGATGCTGATAATTTGAGTCAACTAAGGTCTACAAACTGTTGAGTTTGTCATCCTGGTAGCACCTAAATTTGATGTTTCTTTCCATGTGGAAGGAATTCATTTAGAGGGACCCTTGGCCCCCATCTACCCCTTTCCTGACTCTGCCTCTGTAGTGACAGTGACTTCTCCAGGTGGTAAATCTGGGCAGAATTAACTGGACATGCCTGGCTCATCTCTTTTCTCAGGAGCTGGCAGCTTGCCAGGAGCAGGTTGCTTCTCCAGGGCCAGGATCTCTGCTTCTCTAGGTGAGGAGGCCCAAGATATAATCTGTACAGAGCCCAGGCAAGAAAATGAGTGCTATTAATGAGGCGGCCCTGGGAGACCTCCAGAGCCTCACAGTGTCAGAGGAGCCTGGTTGGAGTAAGCTTCAGAAGGGAAAAAAATGGGAGAAAACTGGGAGATAGCAAGAATGAACAACTTACGTGGGTTTTTTCTGTTAAAGGGCAGAGAAATGAAGGGGGCATGTGGGACCAAAGAAAGTGTCTGTGTTTTAAGATAGATGGTATTATAGTATTTGTATGCTGATGAGAATGACCTAGTTGAGAGTAGGGGGAGTAATGAAGTGGGTTGGAGAGAGGTTATTCATGGAACAAAAATCCTTGAGCAGGTGAAAAGGCATGGGATCGGGAGCACAGGTGGAAGGCTTGGCTTTAGATAGGAGCATGGGCCTCCATGGCAATGGATGAGAAAAGTCAGAGTTCAGGTACAACTGAGGGTCAATTGGTAGTGACTGAATTTTCTCCAAATGAGAAGCAATGTCACCAGCTGAGATGGGGGTGTGGGGGCTGAAGATCTGAGGAGAGGTGATGATGTGGGAGAAGGTAGGACTTACGGAAATACCACAGGCTTGCTGGCCAGCACCTAGCACCCACTCAGCCTATGCAGTCATGATTGTAAAGTGAAACCAGTTGGCACAGTTGTGAGTTTTCCTCCAATCACCTTCAGTTAGAAAATGTATTTAGTTAGATGACTGTATTTTGTCAATACTGGGGTTTTCCCAGGTGAGTGTGATGAGCCAGAGGCAAGGGAGCTGAGGTTGTATGCAGAGGAGTGGTGGTGCTGCTGCTGCCAAGTCGCTTCAGTCGAGTCTGACTCTGTGCGACCCCATAGACGGCAGCCCACCAGGCTCCCTCGTCCCTGGGATTCTCCAGGCAAGAACACTGGAGTGGGTTGCCATTGCCTTCTCCATTGTGTGAAAGTGAAAAGTGAAAGTGAAGTTGCTCAGTCGTGTCCGACTTGTAGCGACTCCATGGACTACAGCCCACCAGGCTCCTCTATCCATGGGATTTTCTAGGCAAGAGTACTGGAGTGGCTTGCCATTGCCTTCTCCGAGGAGTGGTGCTAAGCGGCCAAAAATCTACACTGGAGAGAGTTAGGTGGAATGATAGAAGGCATGAAAGAGGAAGGTCAAGGCGTTGGATAAAATGCTGGTAGAGATGGTGAAAATGTTGGCAATGACAAGGCCTAGGGCATGACAGAGGGCACGGTGGAGGTTAGGACAGCAAACTGAGGCTGGGTCATCCACATGGATATTAAAATCATCAAGAGCCAGGCCAGGAATAGTGCCAACCAGAGAACAGGTGATTCTGGTGCTAAAATCTTCAATGAATGAGCAGGGGGGAGAGGAGGGATGAGCAGGAAGACTGGCAAGGAACTCATATGTCTCCACGGGACTGAGAAGGCAGGTAGAACAACTGTCTGGAAAGAGCAACGAAGGAAGTAAAGCTGGTCCCCCACAGGGTGCGAGGTAGAACTGTAGGAAAGCAGACATCCATATAGGACAGTGATGCAGGAAACATAATGTCTGGGAGGGCAGGTAGGGTACTTGTTCTGAAGGACACCTCAGAGAGAGACTGTAGGAATTTTCCTGATGCTGCAACTACAATAGCAGAGAGCACGGTGGAAGCGCTTAGGGAGAAGTTCAGAGAGTCCGGAGGGAAAAGCCCAATGACAAAGTGACAATGACTGAGGCCAACAACATGCAGGCACCAGGCAGATTAGTGCTGATGGTCCCTTAAAGGCAGGTGGATAATTGGGTTCTCACTAGAGCCTCCTTCTGGGGCTGGTCCCCTGGGGCTGGGGGAGGAGAAGGTGGTGCTCAAGGAGCTCTTTAAGCTCCACAGGCTCATCATGTATGTGAATGAATGAGTGAAAGAGTGAATCGATAGAAACAATTCTGGCTTTTCACTACTGTGAGTCTTGTGAGTCCCATGTCATCATTAGATTGTTATTAAAATGTACACTGTTAATCACTTTTGTATTTTAATTTAGAAGCTGAGGAAAAGACAGTTGGCTGGTTAATTATCCTTCAAAGAGAGCACCAAACAGGAAAAATAAAACACCTCTTATTATGCTTTATACTATGTGTTCTCAGAAAAGTTGTTTGGATATGGAATCTTATAGACCAAATATTATCTATTGCCTGTGAGGTAAAGGAAGTTATTTTGAAAAGTTGAGAATTCTGTGCAGGGCAAACTGCTCTGGCTTGTTTTGTTTATGTAATTTTACTTTTGGTATATTAGATTATCTTAAATCACAACATATAAAGGAGAGAGGTGGAAGAGGAAGAGGAAGGAGGAGGGAGGAGGAAAAGGGAGAAGAGAAAGTTAAAGCAAATTAAATCTTCCAGTATTTTTAAAGTAGTACCCCAGTAGTTCAGCTGGAACATGCTTCAGTACACCTCTTGTATTGACATATATAGGCCTGAATGTTATGCTGTGTCTATATTTATAACAAGTAGAAATGTTTCTGCTGCTGAGTTTTACATGAAAACTGCTCAAAAGATCAGTTTTTTCCCCTACCAAATTAATTCAAAAGCGATTGGGCTTGCCTGGAGGCTCAGTGGTAAAGAATTTGCCTGCCAGTGCAGAAGACGCGGTCTTGATCCCTGGTCCGGGAAGCTCCCATGTGCCATGGAGCAACTAAGCCCATGGGCCACAACTACTGAGCCTGTGCTCTCAAGCCCAGGAGCTGCAGCTACTGAAGCCTGAGCACTGAGAGCCGGGCTCAGCAACCGGAGAAACCACTGCAATGAGAAGTCCAAGCACCGCACCTAGAGAGCAGCCCCCACTCGCCATAGCTAAAGCCTGTCAAAGCAACCGAGACGCAGGACAGCCATAAATAAATAAACTTAAAAAAAAATAGATGAAGAAACTGAATGGCTGGGAGGTAACTTAGCATAATGTAATTGTGATGAAAAAGTCTTACTCATAAAAACAATCAACTCCAGCATTACTTTGATGAGTAAAGCTTCTTTTAGTCTGAAGAGGATACCAGACCCTTGATTATTTTAACCCACACTATGATTCTTTAAGGTCAATTCATTATTTTTCAAAGATCAAGGGTTCATTAAAAAGTAAATGAATTCTTGAAACACACCAAGAACTACATCAGGGCAGAAGATGACCAAATGGTGTCCTTTTAAGAATCTGTTGAACTTGTCTACAGGTCAATTCACTTTAGAGTATGCTAGTCACCATCCACCTCTGAGGGCTTTAAAAAGTACCTGCACTTCACCTGCTTTACCACAGCTGCTGCTGCTGCTAAGTTGCTTCAGTCGTGTCCAACTCTGTGCGACCTCAGAGACGGCAGCCCACCAGGCTCCCCCATCCCTGGTATTCTCCAGGCAAGAACACTGGAGTGGGTTGCCATTTCCTTCTCCAATGCATGAAAGTGAAAAGTGAAAGTGAAGTCGCTCAGTTGTGTCTGACTCCTAGCGACCCCATGGACTGCAGCCTACCAGGCTCCTCCGTCCATGGGATTTTCCAGGCAAGAGTACTAGAGTGGGGTGCCATTGCAATAACACTATTCTAAAATGAAGCTCCTGAAAAGGTGATAATGTCAGTCACATTAGTTTTAGGCACCTAACATCACCACTTGTTGATAGAATTACCACATTCTTATCTAGCTGTTGATTGTGTCCAGTTACTTGTAAAGAACTCCTTGAGGGCAGGGACCATTTTTCATCATCCCCAGTAGTTAATATAATAATCACTATGGGATAAATAGCAAATGGAAACATGTACTGTCCCAAGTTAGAGTGCAGAAGGACTAAAATATTGCTTTATATTCCTGAAAAAAAAAAAATTCTGTCTACCAGATTCTTGACAATGCTGCCACCTAAAGAGTGTTATTTGCCAATGCTTCTCAAATATCTTGCTATCCCAAGTAATACTTAACATGCTCTTTCAGCAAGGAGTTGGTGCCTCTAAGGGAATTCCAAGTTTCCATATTATTTAAAAAAGTAAAAAGGAGAGTGGGATGAAGGAGAAATGGAACAGAGTCCAAGACAAGAGAAGCATTATTCAGAAAAAAGAAAAAAATTTAAAGAGGCCCTACAATTTTGAATTCATAAAAATACAACTTGAAATATTAATAAAAATAATGTTGACAGGATAGCCAAACCATATAGATATTAATATAAAAATCTACCTAACTTATCAAAAATATTAAATATGGGATATCAACTTTCTCAAGTCATAAAAACAGTGAAACCACACCTGGAAATAGAATAAATGGGTATTAAACTGAAATAAGAAGTCTTAAATAGTTTTAAAATTTGGATTTACCTGAGTTGTTATATTTCATTGTCTAGAAGTAGACATAATCTACAAATACTATTAGGGATGATATTCAAAATATTTAAGAACCAGTTAGATGCCAACTAATTAAAATATATATCCAATCAATCCAAATGGAAGGAGACAAAGATATTTTACTGATGGGCATCTGCCATATATCAGCTCTGCACACCACGAAATAATCTTTTAATAACACATTAACCTTTTTTGAGAGAGAACTAATCACATGGAAAATTATCATAATATATATGTATTTTATTTTTACACACAATAATAGGAGGAGAAGGGGAAGACAGAGGATGAGATGGTTGGATGGCATCACTGACTCGATGGACATGAATTTAAGCAAGCTCCAGGAGTTGGTGATGGACAGGGAAGCCTGGCACGCTGCAGTCCATGGGGTCACAAAGAGTCGGACACTACTGAGTGAATGAACTGAACTGATATGTATTTTAACTAACCAGAAGTTTATTTTTTTAATTGCTCATTTGTTAACTTAAAGCATTTATTTGGGTGATTTGTTATTGGATTAGTCTAATAAGTTTCATGAAATTGCTTCATAAAGTGATGTATGAATGTAGGATATTATTGTAATTTGAATACCATATATATTTAGTCCATTTGTTAGAATAACAGATAGAAGAAAGCAGATTGCTTAGTACC
Source organism: Bos taurus (assembly GCF_002263795.3). Taxonomy (NCBI): domain Eukaryota; kingdom Metazoa; phylum Chordata; class Mammalia; order Artiodactyla; family Bovidae; genus Bos; species Bos taurus. Next base: position 43,551,936 of record NC_037336.1, read on the forward strand.
AGGTAAACAAAGAATAACTCCTATCCTAAAGTGATTCTTCCTGTCCCAAATTAAAAACATCATGGGGAAATACAAAGGGCTATCCCAGACTCTGGCAAATTTATTCTCAAGGAATCAAAATATATATTGAGTGATAAATGAAGGATAAACACACACATTTACTGAGATCCTCTGATACCAGGAAATAACCAGACACTAGAGCTTCAAAGCCAAGGTTTCTGGACTTCCCTGATGGTGCAGTGGATAAGAATCCGCCTGCCAACCTAGGGACACAGGTTTGATCCCTGATCTGAGAAGATTCCACATGCTGCGGAGCAACTAAGCCCATGCACCACAACCACTGGGCCCGTGCTCTAGAGCCCGAGAGCCACAACTTCTGAGCCCATGTGCTGCAGCTACTGAAGCCTGTGCGCCTACAGCTTGGGCTCCACAACAGAAGCACCACAGTGAGAAGCCCGTGCACCACAGCAGAAGAGGAGCCCCTGCTCAGCGCAACTAGAGAAAGCCCACACAAAGCAACGAAGACCCAGTGAAGCCAAGAAAAAACAACAGCCATGGTTTCCACTGTTTAGATGGCACCCCACTCCAGTACTCTTGCCTGGAGGATCCCACGGATGGAGGAGCCTGGTGGGCTGCAGTCCATGGGGTCCCTAAGAGTCGGACACGACTGAGCGACTTCGCTTTCACTTTTCACTTTCATGCATTGGAGAAGGAAATGGCAACCCACTCCGGTGTTCTTGCCTGGAGGATCCCAGGGACGGGGGAGCTTGGTGGGCTGCCGTCTGTGGGGCCACACAGAGTCGGACACGACTGAAGCGACTTAGCAGCAGCAGTAGCAGGAGAAAAACATGTAAAAACTGTGTGCAAAAAGGGTTGTGGGGCCACAAAGGATGTACATATGTATAGACTGCAACGGGGTAAAGAGGGGGTAACCAATTCTAATGAGAAGAGGTCAGACAAAACCGTGACCTGACAGCAAGCCCCAAAACACAAAGAAAACTGCATCTAGGGTGGACAAGGTGAGAGAGAAAGCTAAAACCAAGAGAAGGCTGAGATCCTAGTCCATAGACTAACAGGACAAAACATCAAGCACACGTGAGGTCGGGTCTGAATGATGCCCTGTGCGTAGTCTCTCATGGAGGCTAGAACCCCTGCTCTCTTGGGCTTAGCTCCAGTGGTCCTAAAGGCAACTGGGACACAAACTCCCAAGAAACACATCCACATGTAAGACTATCTGCCATCTGAAACTCACTACATACAAAAAGGCATGGCAGACACAGAGACCAAACTAGCGGTTGTCAGGGAAGTGAGGGGGATGGGTGAATAGGTGAAGGGAATGAAGAGTACAAACTTCAGTTATAAAGTAATTAAGTCCTGGGATGTAATGTACAACACAGCGAATACTGTAGTAACTTTGTATGGTGACAGATGGTAACTAGATTTATCAAGGTGATCATTTCATAATGTATAAAAATATCAAACCACTATGTTTTTACACCTAAAACTTACATATAATTGTAAGTCAGTTATACTTCAATTAAAAAAAGGATGGTTTCTACCACCCCATCTCCAAGGCCAAAAATGATTTTACATCAAGTTCTATTAAGGATATGGTAAGGGTAACTTCATTGCTCAAACTTGACATTTTGAAATTGTCCTCTACTCTGCTACACTCTCATCACCCACATCTGGTCAACAGCAAATGCACAATGAACCTGCTTCCATTATTATGCTGATGTATGACTCTCATTTTCCATTGCCACGGTAGCCTACCAAATCCAGGATCTTATACCCCGAGGCCTGAATAGTGACAACCACCTCTACTGCTCACCTTCCCGGCTCCCAGGCCCCGTCACTGCTTCTTTCCTGGGTGTGTCGACTCCCTCAGTTTTCCCCGGTGGGATGGTTTCTACCTCCATTCTAGCACAGGCTCAGCCCCTCTTGTAGCCTCCCCACGAAGCCAGGAAGCCTCTTTGGAGATCTCTCCTTTTTACTCATTTCCACATTCTCACTCTCCTCACTGCTCTGTTGGCACATCCTATTCTTATTCTAACCTCTCCAAAATCTAGCATTATCAGCAAAGGAGGCTTTCCCCATAAGTGAAGGTCCTAGAAAATGGTAGCTTACCCAAAATGTAACTTTACTGAAAGCATAACCATTTCTGACAGCAATTTTTACCAAATGAAATATGTGCTTCTTCACCCTCAGAGTATGCTGAATGTAATTTACCTTTCCTTCAATGTTTGGAATCACATTGAAATGTAAAAATTACTACTGTGTATTGTCTGAAAAAGGTGGGAAGACTTCTGTATGGTCTCATCTCCTGTTGTAAGCTGATGTTTTCTGATCTGCTAGTCTTAGGAGGTACTGCATAAATCAGAGAGCAAAGCTTACTAGATAGCACCTTTATACACGCAATTCTAAATCAATGTGGTCTGGCCTTAGGAATAGCTTCAGTTTCCTGTACAGAAAGAAACAGACTTCAACACAGCTATAGTTGATAATCAGAGGGTGTTTTCATCTGTACTTAGATTTTTAATTATAAGTCAGAGTTGAGCTTACTAGAGGTCTTTTGAATTAGTGAAGTAATATTTCTGTGCTCAACTTTTCCAGTATGACTATCTTATCACTTTAAAACTTGGGAGGACTAACCTTAATTATTATTAATCTTTCTCGTGGTACTATGCTTACTGTTTTTGTGTAATAAATGTCTACTGACTCCATAATTATGAACCCGAGTTAGAGCCAAACTCTTGTTATGATGGCACTTGTAAAATAGCTGTAAGCTGATCATGAGGCTATTCATGTTGAAACAAAAGTGGGAGTTTGGAAAAGGAACTTTGAATTCAATTTTAGTCATTAACAGTAAAGAACTGATAAGATATCTGCTTCATCCCTATACCAATAATGGAAGATAAAGCAGCAGAGAAAAGTTAAGAGCCACTGGTCATCTTTATAGGAACTCGATTTTAGAAGACATATGCCCTGTGTCTACGATGGTGGTCTGAGGGTCAAACAGAGTAATGCCTTCCATATTTTGATTTTGGGGCTTCTTTCTGACACACAGGGCTAGGACTAGAGTGAGCAAGAGGGGAAACGATGGTGCCAACTGTAAAGAAGTACCCACCCTCAGGCTACTTGCATGACCCTAAGAGGTAGCATTTCTAAGTTTTATACCCTAGCTACCTCTTCTGCCTCACCCTAGTCTCAGCTCTGCTGCCACATTCTCTTTCTCCCTCTTCAACATCTCAGCTGCAAATCTGTAGCCCTCCCTTTAAAATAATTTTTCATTAAATTTTTAAAAATCAAGTTTAAAGCAATGTAAATTTCACTGCTGCTTTCTTCTGTTTGTTAAAGAAAACATCCTTAAAGTAAAAAACAATTCAAGACACACAGTATAAGTGGAATCTTAAAAATAAATAGACTCATAGAAGAAGAGATCAGGTTTGTGGTTTCCAGAGGTAGAGGGTAGCAGATGGGGGAATTGAATAAGCATGGTCAAAAGGTACAAACTTCCAGTTACAAGCTAAATAGGTATTAGGGGTGTCACGTATAATATGACGACTGCAGTCATGCATGCTGTAAGGCATGTCAGAAAGTTACTAAGAGAGTAAATCCTAAAAGTTCTCATCACAAAGAAAAATAAAGTTTTTTATTTTTCTTTTTTTCCTTTCTATATGAAATTATGGATGTTAGCAAAACTTATGGTGGTAATCACTCTGCAATGTATGTAAGGCTCGTAATTATGCTATACACCTTAACCTTATATAGTGCTCTATGTCCATTATATCTCAATAAACTTGGGAGAAAGAAAACCATAGAAATAGTTGGAAATTATAATCTCCATACTGCCACACCTAGAGATAACCATTATAAAGATTATTCACATGCACACACACCTTTCTTGGAAAAAAAAAATGAGATTAGACTATACACATTGTTCTTATTAGCTGAACAGTGTATCATGAGTAAATTCTATGTCCATAAACAAACACAAAATGTATTTTTAAAATACCATAATTATTATTATTTTTTACAAAATTTTTGATTGAAGGACTTTGAGGATGGTTCCAGTTTTTTTGCTTTTCTAAATCACTCTGAGATAAACATTCATTTATTCAAATATTTGTAATTTTTCTTTTTATTCTCAAAATTTCAGCCAAAGCCCCACATTTGAGAACAATGGCCAACACATTCTGAAGAAAGGTATCAGGAAATCCTGTGCCAGACTGACTAAACAGAAGAACCAGTCTGGCAACTATCAACCCCCGCCTTTTACCTTAGGCTTAAATAAAACAAGACTAGAAATCTGAGGGGAGACCTAAGAGTACCATCAAAGTAAAGCTTACACCTGGGTGTCCTTCCCCTCCCTCATGGCAAGAAGAGAGAGTGCTTCTCCCTCTACTGCAGCAATCCAAGTGAGGGAAGCCCCAAGAAATCAACAGAAATTAGCAGTGCCTGCAAGAAAGAAAGACATTGCTGCTGCTGCTGCTAAGTTGCTTCAGTCGTATCCGGCTCTGTGCGACCCCATAGACGCCAGCCCACCAGGCTCCCCGTCCCTGGGATTCTCCAGGCAAGAACATTGGAGTGGGTTGCCATTTCCTTCTCCAATGCAAGAAAGTGAAAAGTGAAAGTGAAGTCGTTCAGTCGTGTCTGACTCCTAGCGACCCCATGGACTGCAGCCTACCAGGCCCCTCTGTCCATGGGATTTTCCAGGCAAGAGTACTGGAGTGGGTTGCCATTGCCTTCTCCGAAGAAAGACATTGCTTCTCCCCAAAATTGTTTATTGCACTATGGCATTTGGGCCATGGAGTTTCCACGGGTCCACAGTAGAAGCATTCTTGGGAAAGTCTGCCAGTAGACCCTGGAGTTTGGGGACATACATGGGGAGAGGGCAGTGCTGGCTTCTTACCAGAGCAGTTTGAAAGCTGAGGGACTAGAATCATTCTCATCTGTGAGACCAAGAAAGGGGGCAGCACAGAGAGTAGTCTCTGGTAAGTTTGCAGTTTTCCTAGGAAGAGATCTGCACTGCAAAGTTGCTAGACTTGCACTGTCTTAATTGGGCTTCACAAGAGGACCGCTGCTCTGACAAAGGGAACTTGACAATGAGAGGCTGTGGGGTGGACTCTAGGCAGAGTACGTGGAAGGGAAGCTAAGTGGAAAGCCACATCATTGTCCATATCAGGGAATGCAACAGGGTCTAAACACTTGTTGAAGCCTCTAATGAACCCACAGAAGTACTCCAAGAGTGAACCATGAGAAAAACAGAGGGAAAAAGCCTACATTTGAATGCCTGTCATATAAAGAGTCCAAAAGAAGATGGTCAGATTTTACCAGCTAAGTGGTAAAACCTCTTCCTCCAGACACTCCTTTTCCTGCCCAATCTTAAGAGGAGAGCTGGAGCAAGAGCACTAGGGGTTACTTTTGCATAAACATATTTTTAAAAAGCATTTTTTTAAATGCAGAATTGTGTCATCTACTATTTTCATGCAAAAAAGTAATGGCTACTTTCTAAGAACAATTAACTATATCTAAAATATATAAAGAAATATCCTAATGTTATTTAACCTGAGTCAGAAGCTGAAATCATGAGATGGTCTCTGACATTCCATCAATTTTAACTTTGTATATTAAGGGCAATCACAGCCAAAACCTGGACGAATAAATGCTACGGAACTAGGTGGATTCAGAGCTTCCATTCTATGTTGATCACATCTCAATAAAACGGGAAAGAAAAACTTGTCTCCTACTTTGCTAGGTTAAAGTCAAATTTGTGTGGAAAAAGATCAGGATTTCTTCAAAATTTTGTCAGTTGAATTTATCTGTATTTTTTTCTCCTGTTTTCAAGTCAATGAGGTCATCTTCAGCCAGGACTTGTAGCTAATGTTGGTTCTATCCAAGGACGAGATCATAAATCCACTTTCAATTTTCAAGTCACATGGGGTGAAAAGTACCCTACAAAATACTCGAGTGTGATCTTTGCCTACAGAAAGTGATGAAAGTCTGCCTTAACTCTGCCTTCAGTCCTGAAAAGCCCACATAATCGTGTTGCTCCAAATTCTTGTCTCTGAGGGATAGCTTAGAACTCACAGTTAATCTCCCCATGTTTCCTTCTGCTCCAGTAGCAGCATCCTTAACGTTGCCTGCAGGGTTGTCAATATCAAGGTTCACATGACTGATAAAGCCAAGTACAAGTTAAGCCAAGACAAACATTTACTGCTCCCAGTCAACTTGCTCTGAAAGTGGGCTTTCCTTATCTCTCTGTCAAAAGAAAAGTGAAACTTTCAAAGAAGGCCAATTTAGCACTTTCAACTTGTCTTCCACAACTAATGGCCCTCTTTGGGGTAGAGAAAAACTTGATATCCTGCTCCAGTTCTGGCAAAAACTTCTCAAAAGGGAAGAAATTCTAGGCGCTGGCTCTGGAGGAGAAATCAGCAGTGGACCAGCCTTTCTTTGGCAGGCCCATGCTGACGATCCATACCAAGGCAGAAATCAGCAAGCCAGTGTGGTTTGTGGAGTTTGTTTTTCCCCACCAAAGGAGCAAACCAAGTATGTTGCTACACGTTCAAGGGATTCCACTGGAGAACAGAAAGCCAAGATTCACTTCCATGTGAAGTGGTTGTTTAAAAAAGTAGCTTTTGAAACTTCTTGGATATTTCAAAGATAATGGAAGTCTTTGTAGTACCCAAAAAGTGAAAGTGTTAGTAGCTCAGTCGTTTCCATCTCTTTGTGACCCCATGGATTGTTGCCTGCTAGGCTCCTCTGTCCATGGAATTCCCTAGGTGAGAACATTGGAGTGGGTTGCCATTCCCTTCTCCAGGGGAACTTCCCAACCCAGGGATTGAACGGGATCTCCTGCATTACAGTATCTAAAAGAGGCTCACAAACAAGAAATTCTTCTCAGATGAAAGAGCATACACAGGATGGAGGAAAACCAGGAGCTGATTGTACCAAGAGGTGTCAGTAATTTCATCCAGGTGGATGCTAAAAGGAATGAGAAAATTGCCAATTTCTTCAAAATCTTGGCTTAATTCACTGGTCAGAATAAGAAAGCACTGAAATCGGAGCCACATCAGGTTCAGTTGAAGGTGAAAAGATGAGAGAATGAATAAACTGTCCTATGTTCTTTGTTTTAACATTCCCTAACTTCTGTTAGGCCAATGCAAACAGATGACAGATGACAGACTAGAGACAGATGTTCCTAATCATGGGAGCGGGGCATGTGTTTCTGTCAGCATTAAGCTCCTCTAGCAGCAATGACCACACAATCTGTTACAATCCACAACAGTCCACGCCACCCTGCACACATGTGAGGTACGGCAGTATTATAATAACATACTTCTTTTTTTCTAACAAACTTTAAAGTAATTCAGAAGGACTTTAGGTGATGCAATGAGGAAATTTGAGAACCCATTCTCCTATTTTCAAACACATAGAAAATTGGGATAGATCATAATAAAATGCTTAAAATATGTAATTACACTCGAAAGAAAGAAAAGAATTTCACAGTGCCAAAAAGAAGAGGAGACTCAAACCGTCACCAATGCGGTGTGAAGCTTCCTGGCATGGGGGGAGGGAAGTACTGGGGCCAAAAATACACCTCCTAGAGCTGGGTTTTTAACACAGGTACCAGGACAGACATGGAGGCCTCATGCCTCGTGGTGAGGAAGGGGAAATGGCCTCATACACGGGTATGAGTGCTGGAAGAGCTGCCCTCTCTGTGAACGAGGACTAGAAGAATTTTACCTGCAGCCTGGCAATAAGATGCATAGAAAACTGTAGGGGGAAAATCACTCAAAAACAATTTATATCCCCAAACCCTAAGCCTATGTAGACACAAAAATACAATGGAGAAAAGACAGCCTCTTCAATAAGTGGTGCTGGGAAAACTGGATAGTTACGTGCAAAACAATAAAACTAGAATGCTCCCTAACACCATACACCAAAATACACTCAAATGGAATAAAGATTTAAATGTAAGGCCAGAAAGTATAAGCTTTTAGAGGAAAACATAGGCAGTATACCCTTTGACAAAAATCACAGCAAGATCCTCTTTGACCCACCTCCCAGAGTAATGGAAATAAAAATAAACAAATGGGACCTAATTAAACTTAAAAGCTTTTGTGCAGCAAAGGAAACAATAAACAAGATTAAAAAACAATCCTTTTATGGGAGAATGGGAGAAAATAATTGCAAACAAAACAACTGACAAAGGAATAATCTCCAAAATATATAAGCAATTTATATAGCTCAATATTGGAAAAACAGCCCAATCAAAAAATGGGCAGACCTAAATAGACATTTCTCCAAAGAAGACATACAGATGGCTAGTAAACACATGAAAAGGTGCTCAACATCACTAATTATTAGAGAAGTGCAAATCAAAATTACGAGGTATCACCTCCCACCAGGCAGAATGGCCATCATTTAAAAAATCTACAAACAATAAATGCTGGAGAGGATGTGGAGAAAAGGGAACCCTCTTGCACTGTTGGTGTAAACTAATATAGAGTGTATGAAAATTCCTTAAAAAAATAGGAATAAAACTACCATATGACCCAGTAATCCCACTACTGGGCACATACTTTGGGGAAACCATAATTCAAAAAGACACATATACCACAATGTTCATCACAGACCATTTATAATAGCTAGAACATGGAAGCAACCTAGATGCCCACTGACAGATCCATGCATAAAGAAGTTATGGTACATATGTATGTGGTACATATACACAATATGGTACATATTACCCAGCCATGGAAAGGGACACATCTGATTCAGTTCTAATAAGATAGTTGAACCTAATGACTATTAGACAGAGTGAAGTAGGTCAGAAAGACAAAAAAACAAATATTGTATATTAATACATATATATATGGGAGCTAGAAAGATGGTACTGATTAACCTCCTGCAGGGCAGTGAAGAAGACCCAGACATAGGGGACAGGCTTGTGGACACAGCAGCGGGAGAAGAGGGTGGGATGGACTGAGGGAGCAGCGCTGAAACATACACATCACCATATGCAAAACTAGACTGCCAGTGGGAATTTGCTGTACGATGGGGGGAGCTCAAAGCCAGTGCTCTGTGATAACTCAGAGGGGTGGAGTGGGATGGAAGGTGGGCGGGAGATGCATGAGGGAGGGGACATATGTGTGCCTAAGGCTGATTCATACTGCTATATGGCAGAAACCAACACAACTGTTGTAAAGAAACCAATACATTATAAAGCAATTATCCTCCAATTAAAAACAAATAATAATAAAAAAAATGCCATATGACCCAGCAATCCCACTATTGGACATACACCCTGAGAAAACCATAACTGAAAAGTACGTGTGTGCCCCAATATTCATAGCAGCACTATTTACAATAGCCAGGACATGGAAGCAACCTAGATGTCCATCAACAAATGAATGGCTAAAGGAGATGTGGTACACATATATACATATACATTACATATATATATATATAATGGAATATTATTCAGCCATAAAAAGAATGGATCTGAGTCAGTTCTGGTGAGGTGGATGAAGCTAGAGCCTGTTATACAGAGTGAAGTAAGTCAGAAAGAGAAAAACAAATATTGTATATTAGTGTGTATATATATGGAATCTAGAAAAATGGTATTGATGAACCTCTTTGCAGGAAAGAAATGAAGATTCAGATACAAAGAATGGACTTGTGGACCCAGTGGGAGAAGAAGAGAGTGGGACAAATGGAGAAAGTGGCATCGATACACATACACTACCATGTGTAAAGCAGATGCTGAGAAGTTGCTATCTAACACAAGCAGCCCAGCCTGGCACTCTGTGATGACCTAGAGAGATGGGATACAGAAAGGGAGGGAGACTCAAGAAGGAAGTGATATATGCAAAATTAAGGCTGATTTGCATTGTTGTTTGGCAGAAGCCAACACAACATTGTAAAGCAATTTTCCTCCAATAAAAAATAAATTAAAAAAAAAAAAAAAACTAACATTACAACTGTTGAGCCCTGATGAAACCAACCAGCAGATGCTAGCTTGCCTCCTGGGTATACCCAAACAGGCCAGGGCACACACTGGGCTCCCACAGAAATCAACCCCTGTTACAGATGAGCTCATCTCAGAAACATTCCTGAATCAAAAGAAGGTCAATATTAGTTGAACTTTTTTTGCTGTGTACATGATTTCTCTTTTCTTTAAATTTAGGTATATTGATGTACAACATTCTATTAGTTTCAGGTATACATGATTTGATATTTGTGTATATTGCTAAATGAGCACCACAAGAAGTTTCGTTAACATCCTGTCACCATGAAAAGTTAGTGAAAGTATTAGTCACTCAGTTGTGTTCTACTCTTTGAGACTCCATGGACTACTCTGCCAGACAACTCTGTCCATGGAATTCTCCAGGCAAGAACACTGGAGAGGGTTGTCATTCCCTCCTCCAGGGGATCTTCCCAACCCAGGGACTGAAACTGAAGCTCCTGCATTGCAGGGAGACTCTTTACCACCTGGGCCACCAGGGAAGTCATCATATTTATGAAAAAAAAATTCTGGGGACATTGTATTATACCCTAAAGTGCCCTGTGATAGTTCAAAAGCCAGTTTCCTCTAGAAACTCAGCAGAAAATATATTTCAAACTGGTTTTATTACCTCAAGTCAACATACACAAATGCTTTCTAATTTACATACATTACTTATGAACCATATTTTATCTTTCATCTTTTTACTCAGTTTTAAAAATCAGTCTCCCAGGGGTTTTCAACAATTAGTATTTTTATGATTAATACACTTCCTGATTTACTCTCCCATTCTTTCAGCCAAAATATCAATGAAGATACTACGTGACTGAGGTTTGAAGGTCTGGATATTATCATTCTTTTTATGAAACAGATTAACTATGTTTCTAATAACATAATTTTAATAACAAACTGATTAAATAGTATTAGAAGATTCATAGTTCTAGCACAGAAATGCATACCTGTCAAAATGCTGCACTGTCACTTTTAAGCCTAGTTTATTTTCATACATGTGTATAAAACAGTGCAGTGTGATGGAAAGACAGCCAGACCAGTGAAAGGAGACTTGGAACGCAGCTCTGCTCTGTTTTCTCAGCCAAGTAGCCTTGCAAAGCAAGTCACATGACCTCCCTAGGCTTCAGTATCCAGATGTACAAAATGGTGATAAGATCAGCATGCCTCCATGCCTCAGCTTGTTGTGAGAAGCACTGGCAGGGGAGGCTGAAGGGAAAGACAGCAGATATGGAGAAACCTGGGCACTGGGCCCCTCTGAAGGTACTCCCCCGTGCCCTGAAGCAGGTTTACTCTAGGGCGGTACTTTCCATCTGGATTCGGTAACTCCTAAAATCCTTCCCACACTTGACATGCTGTTATGCATTTCCCTGCAACTAGCATCTCTCCAGAGTTCTACTTTGCATATTGTTTTGAAGCTAGCATCTTCTGACCTTTCTAGGTCACCTAAAGTTGCTGGTTTCTATAATTTTATGCAAAAAGCCTCCATTGGTAGAGATTCTATTTCCACGGAATTGAATCCATTTCAAACTGTACTTACAACCCATCAGTCATACTGGTTTTGACCACTACTTTTTTTTTTTTTTTGTATTGGGTGGGACATAGCTGATGAACAATATTAGGTTGGTGCAAAAGTAATCGTGGTTTTTCATTGCTGCACATTGCCATTTGGAATACATTCTTAAATAAATGTGGTTATGTTATACATTCTATTAATGTGCATTTCTTGCTTTATGGGTTTTTTTTGCTAATGACTTATTTCTTGCTGTTTATTTTATATTTATTTTAGACTATAGAAATGATATTAGATAAAAAGTAAATTCAAGCAATTTTTAAATTCAAGTTCAAAAATGGGTTGTAAAACAGTGGAGATCACTTGCAACATCAACAACTCCTTTGGCCCAGTAGCTGCTAAAGAAGGTACAGTGCAGTGGTGGCTCAAGAAGTTTTGCAAAGCAGATGAGGAGCCTTGAAGACAAGGAGCATAGTGGCTGGCCATTGGAAGTTGACAACAACCAACTGAGAGGATCATCAAAATTGATCCTCTTACAACTACATGAGAAGTTGCCAAAGAGCTCAACGTCGACCATTCTGTGGTCATTCAGCATTTGAAGCAAATTAGAAAGGTGAAAAAGATTCATAAGTGTGTGCCTCATGAGCTGACTGAAAATAAAAAAATTATCATTTTGAAGTGTCATCTTCTCTTATTCTATGCAGCAACAACAAACCAGTTCTTGATGGGCAACAAAACGTGGATTTTTACAACAACTGGCAATGACCAGCTTAGCAGGGTTGGACCAAGAAGTAGCTCCAAAGCACTTCCCAATGGCAAATTTGCAGCAAAAAAAGATCGTGACCACTGTTTGGTGATATGCTGCCTGTCTGATCCACTACAGCTTTCTGAATACCAGCAAAACCATTACATCTGAGAAGTATGCTCAGCATCGATGAGATGCGCCAAAAACTGCAATGCCTGCAGCTGGCATTGGTTAACAGAAAGGGCCTAATTCTTCTCCATGACAGTGCCTGATAGCACATCACACAACCAAAGAAACTGAACAAATTGGGCTATGAAATTTTGCCTTATCTGCAATATTCACCTGACCTCTCACCAACCACCTACCACTTCTTCAAGCATTTCAACAACTTTTTGCAGAGAAAACGCTTCCACAACCAGCAGGAGGCAGAAAATGCTTCCTAAGAGTTCATCAAATCCTGAACCACAGATTTTTACACTACAAGAATAAACAAACTTATTTCTCTTTGGCAAAAATGTGTTGATTATAATGGTTCCTGTTTTGATTAATAAAGATGTGTTTGAGCCTAGTTATAATGATTTAAAATTCACAGTCCAAAACCGCAATTACTCTTGTACCAACCCAATCATCTCAAGTGAACAGCAAAGGGACTCAGCCATACATATATGTGTATCCATTCTCCCCCAAAACCCCCTCCCATCCAGGCTGCCACATACCACTGAGCAGAGTTCCATGTGCTGTACAATAGGTCTTTTTGGTTATCCATTTTAAATATAGCAGTGCTTGATGGTCAGAAAGGCCATCATCAAAAAAAAAAAAAAAATCCACAAACAAATGATGGAGAGGGTGTGGAGAAAAGAGAACCCTCTTGCAATGCTGGTGGGAGGGTAAACTGAAACAGCTACTATGGAGAACAAATATGGAGATTCCTTAAAAAACTAGGAATAAAACTACCATATGACCCAACAATTCCACTACTAGGCATATACCCTGAGGAAACCAAAATTGAAAAAGACACATGCACCCCAATGTTCATTGCAGCTCTATTTACAGTAGCTAGGACATGGAAACAACCTAGATGTCCATCGAGAGATGAGTGAATAAAGATGCTATGGTACATATATACTATGGAATATTACTCTGCCATAGAAAAGGAACACATTTGGGTCAGTCCTAATGAAGTGGATGAACCTAGAGCCTATTACACAAAATAATTCAGAAAGAGAAAAACAAATTGTATATTGATGCATATGTATGGAATAGAATGATGATTCTAGATGATGATTCATGATGAATCATCCATGATGATTCTAGATGATGCAGGGCAGTAATGGAGCCACAGACAGAGAGAACAGACTTTATGGACACAGCTTGTGGTGGTGGGTCGAAGGAAAGGGTGGTATGTATGGGGAGAGTAACATGGAAACATACATTACTGTATGTAAAATAAACAGCCAATGGGAATTTGCTGTCTGACTCAGGGAATTCAAACTGGGGCTTTGTAACAACCTAGCAGAGTAGGAGATGGAGGAGCCTGGTGGGCTGCAGTCCATGAGGTCGCTAAGAGTTGGACATGACTGAGCGACTTCACTTTCACTTTTCACTTTCATGCATTGGAGAAGGAAATGGCAACCCACTCCAGTGTTCTTTCCTGGAGAATCCCAGGGACAGGGGAGACTGGTGGGCTGATGTCTATGGGGTCGCACAGAATTGGGCACGACTGAAGCGACTTAGCAGCAGCAGCAGTGGCAGAGTAGGATGGGGAGGAAGGTGGGAAGGATATTCAGGTGGTGGGAAACATAGTAAACCTATGGCTGATTCATGTTGATGTTTGATAGAAACCAACATAATACTGTAAAGCAATTATCCTTCAATTAAAAAATAAAGTAAAAAATATATATATGCAGTCTTTGACCACTATTTTTTAAAAACACCAAATAAAACAGAAAATAATGGAGGCAGTCCTAAGATGGCGAAGGAATAGGACAGGGAGACTATTTTCTCCCCCACAAATTCATCAAAAGAACATTTAAACGCTAAGTAAATTCCACAAAACAACTTCTGAATGCCAGGAGAGGACATCAGGAACCCAGAAAAGCAGCCCATTGTCTTTGAAAGGAGATGTTTTATCAACGGTGCTGTACAGAAGGAAAAGTCTTGAGACTACTGTAAAAATAAGACTGAAAACCAGAAGCAGGAGGCTTAAGTCCAAATCCTGAGAACACCAGAGAACTCCTGACTCCAGGGAACATTAATCGACAGGAGCTCATCAAACGCCTCCATACCTACACTGAAACCAAGCACCAACCAAGGGCCAACAAGTTCCAGAGCAAGACATACCATGCAAATGCTCCAGCAACACAGGAACACAGCCCTGAGTTTCAATATGCAGGCTGCCCAAAGTTACTCCAAACCCATTGACATCTCATAACTGGACACTTTATTGCACTCCAGAGAGAAGAAATCCAGCTCCACCCACCAGAACAAGCTTCCCTAACCAAGAAACCTTGACAAGCCACCGGTACAACCCCACCCACAGGGAGGAAACTCCACAATAAAGAGAACTCCACAAACTGCCAGAATACAGAAAGGCCACCTCAAACTCAGCAATATAAACAAGATGAAGAGACAGAAGAATACCAAGCAGGTAAAGGAACAGGATAAATGCCCACCAAACAAGAGAGGAAGAGATAGGGAATCTACCTGATAAAGAATTCCAAATAATGATAGTGAAAATGATCTAAAATCTTGAAATCAAAATGGACTCACAGATAAATAGCCTGGAGACAAGGATTGAGAAGATGCAAGAAAGGTTTAACAAGGACCTGGAAGAAATAAAAAAGAGTCAATATATAGTGAATAATGCAATAAATGAGATCAAAACCATTCTGGAGGCAACAAATTGTAGAATAACAGAGGCAGAAGATAGGATTACTGAAGTAGAAGATAGAATAAATAAATGAATCAGAGAGGAAAAAAGAAAAACGAATTAAAAGAAATGAGGACAATCTCAGAGACCTCCAGGACAGTGTTAAATGCCCCAACATTCGAATCATAGGAGTCCCAGAAGAAGAAGACAAAAAGAAAGACCATGAGAAAATACTTGAGGAGATAATAGTTGAAAACTCCCCTAAAATGGGGAAGGAAATAATCACCCAAGTCCAAGAAACCCAGAGAGTCCCAAACAGGATAAACCCAAGGTGAAACAACCCAAGACACATATTAATCAAATTAACAAAGATCAAACACAAAGAACAAATATTAAAAGCAGCAAGGGAAAAACAACAAATAACTCACAAGGGGATTCCCATAAGGATAACAGCTGATCTTTCAATAGAAACTCTTCAGGCCAGGAGGGAATGGCAAGACATACTTAAAATGATGAAAGAAAATAACCTACAGCCCAGATTACTGTACCCAGCAAGGATCTCATTCAAATATGAAGGACCAAGTGGGCTTTATCCCAGGAATGCAAGGATTCTTCAATATCTGCAAATCAATCAATGTAATACACCACAATAACAAATTGAAAAACAAAAACCATATGATTATCTCAATAGATGCAGAGAAAGCCTTTGACAAAATTCAACATCCATTTATGATAAAAACTCTCCAGAAAGCAGGAATAGAAGGAACATACCTCAACATAATAAAAGCTATATATGACAAACCCACAGCAAACATTATCCTCAATGGTGAAAAATTGAAAGCATTTCCTCTAAAGACAGGGACAAGACAAGGGTGCCCACTTTCACCATTACTATTTAACATAGTTTTGGAAGTTTTGGCCACAGCAATCAGAGCAGAAAAAGAAATAAAAGGAATCCAAATTGGAAAAGAAGAAGTAAAACTCTCACTGTTTGCAGATGACATGACCCTCTACATAGAAAACCCTAAAGACTCCACCAGAAAATTACTAGAACTAATCAATGAATATAGTAAAGTTGCAGGATATAAAATCAACACACAGAAATCCCTTGCATGCCTATACACTAATAATGAGAAAATAGAAAGAGGAATTAAGGAAACAATTCCATTCACCATTGAAATAGAAAGAATAAAATACTTATGAATATATCTACCTAAAGAAACTAAAGACCTATACATAGAAAACTATAAAACACTAGTGAAAGAAATCAAAGAGGACACTAATAGATGGAGAAATATACCATGTTCATGGATTGGAAGAATCAGTATAATGAAAATGAGTATACTACCCAAAGCAATTTATAGATTCAATGCAATCCCTATCAAGCTACCAACGGTATTCTTCACAGAGCTAGAACAAATAATTTCACAATTTGTATGGAAATACAAAAAACCTCGAATAGCCAAAGTGATCTTGAGAAAGAAGAATGGAACTGGAGGAATCAACCTACCTGACTTCAGGCTCTACTACAAAGCCACAGTCATCAAGACAGTATGGTACTGGCACAAAGACAGAAATATAGATCAATGGAACAAAATAGAAAGCCCAGAGATAAATCCACGCACATATGGACACCTTATCTTTGACAAAGGAGGCAAGAATATACAATGGATTAAAGACAATCTCTTTAACAAGTGGTGCTGGGAAATCTGGTCAACCACTTGTAAAAGAATGAAACTAGAACACTTTCTAACACCATACACAAAAATAAACTCAAAATGGATTAAAGATCTAAATGTAAGACCAGAAACTATAAAACTCCTAGAGGAGAACATAGGCAAAACACTCTCTGACATACATTACAGCAGGATCCTCTATGATCCACCTCCCAGAATATTGGAAATAAAAGCAAAAATAAACAAATGGGACCTAATTAACCTTAAAAGCTTCTGCACATTAAAGGAAACTATTAGCAAGGTGAAAAGACAGCCTTTAGAATGGGAGAAAATAGCAGCAAATGAAGCAACTGACAAACAACTAATCTCAAAAACATACAAGCAACTCCTACAGCTCAACTCCAGAAAAATAAATGACCCAATCAAAAAATGGGCCAAAGAACTAAATAGACATTTCTCCAAAGAAGACATACAGATGGCTAACAAACACATGAAAAGATGCTCAACATCACTCATTATCAGAGAAATGCAAATCAAAACCACTATGAGATACCATTTCACACCAGTCAGAATGGCTGCGATCCAAAAGTCTACAAATAATAAATGCTGGAGAGGGTGTGGAGAAAAGGGAACTCTCTTACACTGTTGGTGGGAATGCAAACTAGTACAGCCACTATGGAGAAGAGTGTGGAGATTCCTTAAAAAAATGGAAATAGAACTGCCTTATGATCCAGCAATCCCACTGCTGGCATACACACTGAGGAAACCAGAAGGGAAAGAGACACGTGTACCCCAATGTTCATCACAGCAATGTTTATAATAGCCAGGACATGGAAGCAACCTAGATGTCCATCAGCAGATGAATGGATAAGAAAGCAGTGGTACATATACACAATGGAGTATTACTCAGCCATTAAAAAGAATACATTTGAATCCGTTCTAATGAGGTGAATGAAACTGGAGCCTATTATACAGAGTGAAGTAAGCCAGAAAGAAAAACACCACTACAGTATACTAATGCATATATATGGAATTTAGAAAGATGGTAACAATAACCCTGTGTACAAGACAGCAAAAGAGACACTGATGTATAGAACAGTCTTTTGGACTCTGTGGGAGAGGGAGAGGGTGGGAAGATTTGGGAGAGTGGCATTGAAACATGTAAAATATCATGTATGAAACGAGTTGTCAGTCCAGGTTCGATGCACTATACTGGATGCTTGGGGCTAGTGCACTGGGATGACCCAGAGGGATGGTATGGGGAGGGAGGAGGGAGGAGGGTTCAGGATGGGGAACACATGTATACCTGTGGTGGATTCATTCTGATATTTGGCAAAACTAATACAATTATGTAAAGTTTAAAAATAAAATAAAAAAAAAATATGAAGGAGAAATCAAAAGCTTTACAGACAAGCAGAAGCTGAGAGAATTCAGCACCACCAAACCAGCTCTCCAACAAATGCTAAAGGATATTCTCTAGACAGGAAACACAAAAAGGGTGTATAAACTCAAATCCAAAACAATAAAGTAAATGGGAACAGGATCATACTTATCAATAATTACCTTAAACGGAAATGGGTTGAATGCCCCAACCAAAAGACAAAGACTGGCTGAATGGATACAAAAACAAGACCCCTATATATGTTGTCTACAAGAGACCCACCTCAAAACAGGGTACACATACAGACTGAAAGTGAAGGGCTGGAAAAAGATATTCCATGCAAATAGAGACCAAAAGAAAGCAGGAGTAGCAATACTCATATCAGATAAAATAGACTTTAAAACAAAGGCTGTGAAAAGAGACAAGGACACTACATAATGATCAAAGGATCAATCCAAGAAGAAGATATAACAATTATAAATATATATGCACCCAACATAGGAGCACCATGATATGTAAGACAAATGCTAACAAGTATGAAAGGGGAAATTAACAATAACACAATAATAGTGGGAGACTTTAATACCCCACTCACACCTATGGATAGATCAACTAAACAGAAAATTAACAAGGAAACACAAACTTTAAATGATACAATAGACCAGTTAGACCTAATTGATATCTATAGGACATTTCACCCCAAAACAATGAATTTCACCTTTTTCTCAAGCGCACACAGAACCTTCTCCAGGATAGATCACGTCCTGGGCCATAAATCTAGCCTTGGTAAATTCAAAAAAATTGAAATCATTCTAAGCATCTTTTCTGACCACAATGCAGTAAGATTAGATCTCAATTACAAGAGAAAAACTATTAAAAATTCCAACATATGGAGGCTGAACAACACACTGCTGAATAACCAACAAATCACAGAAGAAATCAAAAAATATATCAAAATATGCATAGAAACTAATGAAAATGAAAACACAACAACCCCAAACCTGTGGGACACTGTAAAAGCAGTGCTAAGGGGAAAATTCATAGCAATACAGGCATACCTCAAGAAACAAGAAAAAAGTCAAATAAATAACCTAACTCTACACCTAAAGCAATTAGAAAAGGAAGAAATGAAGAACCTCAGGGTTAGTAGAAGGAAAGAAATCTTAAAAATTAGAGCAGAAATAAATGCAAGAGAAACAAAAGAGACCATAGCAAAAATCAACAAAGCCAAAAGCTGGTTCTTTGAAAGGATAAATAAAATGGACAAACCATTAGCCAGACTCATCAAGAAACAAAGGGAGAAAAATCAAATCAATAAAATTAGAAATGAAAATGGAGAGATCACAACAGACAATACAGAAATACAAAGGAGCATAAGAGACTACTATCAGCAATTATATGCCAATAAAATGGACAACGTGGAAGAAATGGACAAATTCTTAGAAATTTACAACTTTCCAAAACTGGACCAGGAAGAAATAGAAAATCTTAACAGACCTACCACAAGCACAGAAATTGAAACTGTAATCAGAAATCTTCCAGCAAACAAAAGCCCAGGTCCAGACGGCTTCACAGCTGAATTCTACCAAAAATTTAGAGAAGAGCTAACACCTATCCTACTCAAACTCTTCCAGAAAACTGCAGAGGAGGGTAAACTTCCAAACTCATTCTATGAGGCCACCATCACCCTAATACCAAAACCTGACAAAGATGCCACAAAAAAGAAAACTACAGGCCAATTATCACTGATGAATATAGATGCAAAAATCCTTAACAAAATTCTAGCAATCAGAATCCAACAACACATTAAAAAGATCATACACCATGACCAAGTGGGCTTTATCCCAGGCATGCAAGGATTCTTCAATATCTGCAAATCAATCAATGTAATACACCACATTAACAAATTGAAAAATAAAAGCCATATGATTATCTCAATAGATGCAGAGAAAGCCTTTGACAAAATTCAACATCCATTTATGATAAAAACTCTCCAGAAAGCAGGAATAGAAGGAACATACCTCAACATAATAAAAGCTATATGTGGCAAACCCACAGCAAACATTATCCTCAATGGTGAAAAATTGAAAGCGTTTCCCCTAAAGTCAGGAACAAGACAAGGGTGCCCACTTTCACCATTACTATTCAACATAGTTTTGGAAGTTTTGGCCACAGCAATCAGAGCAGAAAAAGAAATAAAAGGAATCCAAATTGGAAAAGAAGACGTAAAAGTCTCACTGTTTGCAGATGACATGATCCTCTACATAGAAAACCCTAAAGACTCCACCAGAAAATTACTAGAACTAATCAATGAATATAGTAAAGTTGCAGGATATAAAATCAACACACAGAAATCCCTTGCATTCCTATACACTAATAATGAGAAAATAGAAAGAGAAATTAAGGAAACAATTCCATTCACCATTGCAACAAAAAGAATAAAATACTTAGGAATATATCTACCTAAAGAAACTAAAGACCTATATATAGAAACTATAAAACACTGGTGAAAGAAATCAAAGAGGACACTAACAGATGGAGAAATATACCATGTTCCTGGATCAGAAGAATCAGTATAATGAAAATGAGTATACTACCCAAAGCAATCTATAGGTTCAATGCAATCCCTATCAAGCTACCAACGGTATTTTTCACAGAGCTAGAACAAATAATTTCACAATTTGTATGGAAATACAAAAAACCTCGAATAGCCAAAGCAATCTTGAGAAAGAAGAATGGAACTGGAGGAATCAACCTGCCTGACTTCAGGCTCTACTACAAAGCCACAGTCATCAAGACAGTATGGTACTGGCACAAAGACAGACATATAGATCAATGGAACAAAATAGAAAGCCCAGAGATAAATCCATGCACCTACGGACACCTTATCTTTGACAAAGGAGGCAAGAATATACAATGGAGAAAAGACAATCTCCGTAACAAGTGGTGCTGGGAAAACTGGTCAACCACTTGTAAAATAATGAAACTAGAACACTTTCTAACACCTTACACAAAAATAAACTCAAAATGGATTAAAGATCTAAATGTAAGACCAGAAACTATAAAACTCCTAGAGGAGAACATAGGCAAAATACTCTCCGACATACATCACAGCAGGATCCTCTATTACCCACCTCCCAGAATATTGGAAATAAAAGCAAAAATAAACAAATGGGACCTAATTAAACTTAAAAGCTTCTGCACAAGAAAGGAAACCATAAGCAAGGTGAAAAGACAGCCTTTAGAATGGGAGAAAACAATAGCAAATGAAGCAACTGACAAACAACTAATCTCAAAAATATACAAGCAACTCCTGCAGCTCAATTCCAGAAAAATAAATGACCCAATCAAAAAATGGGCCAAAGAACTAAATAGACATTTCTCCAAAGAAGACATACAGATGGCTAACAAACACATGAAAAGATGCTCAACATCACTCATTATCAGAGAAATGCAAATCAAAACCACAATGAGGTACCATTTCATGCCAGTCAGAATGGCTGTGATCCAAAAGTCTACAAGCAATAAATGCTAGAGAGGGTGTGGAGAAAAGGGAACTCTCTTACACTGTTGGTGGGAATGCAAACTAGTACAGCCACTATGGAGAAGAGTGTGGAGATTCCTTAAAAAACTGGAAATAGAACTGCCATACAACCCAGCAACCCTACTGCTGGGCGTACACACCGAGGACACCAGAATTGAAAGAGACACGTGTACCCCAATGTTCATCGCAGCACTGTTTATAATAGCCAGGACATGGAAACAACCTAGATGTCCATCAGCAGATGAATGGATAAGAAAGCTGTGGTACATATACACAATGGAGTATTACCCAGCCATTAAAAAGAATACATTTGAATCAGTTCTAATGAGGTGAATGAAACTGGAGCCTATTATACAGAGTGAAGTAAGCCAGAAAGAAAAACACCAATACAGTATACTAACGCATATATATGGAATTTAGAAAAATGGTAACGATAACCATGTAAGCGAGACAGCAAAAGAGACACAGATGTATAGAACAGTCTTTTGGACTCTGTGGGAGGGGAGAGGGTGGGATGATTTGGGAGAATGGCATTGAAACATGTATAATATCATATATGAAACAAATCACCAGTCCAGGTTCGATGCATGATACTGGATGCCTGGGGCTGGTGCACTGGGATGACCCAAAGGGATGGTACGGGGAGGGAGGAGGGAGTGGGGTTCAGGATGGGGAACATGTGTATACCTTTGGCGGATTCATGTTGATGTATGGCAAAACCAATATAATATTGCAAAGTAATTAACCTCCAATTAAAATAAATAAATTTATATTAAAAAAAGAAAATAATGGAACACATCACATTTAGTAAGGATAAGCATTGTTCATAATTTTTTTAGTTATGTGTTTGTATGTGTGTTTTATCAGGGAAGGTTGAGTGTCAAAGTGATGCTTTCAAACTGTGGTGTTGGAGAAGATTCTGAGAGTCCCTTGGACTGCAAGAAGATCAAACCAGTCAATCCTACAGACATCAACCCTGAACATTCATCGGAAGAACTGATGCTAAAACTGTAGCTTCAATACTTCAGCCACCTGATACAAAGAACTGTCTCAGAAAAGACCCTGATGCTGGGAAAGATTGAAGACTGGAGAAGAAGGGGACCACAGAGGATGAGATGGTTGGATGGCATCACAGACTCAATGAACATGAGTTTGAGCAAGTGCTGGGAGTTGGTGATGGACAGGGAAGGCTGGCATGCTGCAGTTCAAGGGGCTGCAAAGAGTTGGACATGACTGAGTGACTGAACAACAACAACAAAGTAAAATGCATTTCTCACTGCTGATCACAATCAGAGTTGGGAAGTGCTGGCATTACACTGTAGAACAAACCAGTTATGTTTAAAATCCTTTACTGGTGTTCCACTGCCAACGACAAAGCCCCTTATCTTTAAGGGGCACAAGGCCTTGTATAGCTTTCTCTCAGTGTCAGTTTATTCCATGCAGCCCCTTGTTCTCTGTGTTCTAGTCACAAAGAGACATTTTCAATTCCTCCTCCAACAGATTGTTTGGTTAAGAACCTGTCACAGGTCAGACAAAGCTCCAGGAGCATAAGCTAGCAGAGGCCAGCTCCCTGCCCCCACAGAGCTTACAATTAGGGTCTTCCATGCTCCCTCCAACCAGTGGGCCTGCTTAGCATTCTGGCCCCCACCCCTTACCCCCACTGCAGCACTCCCATCCCGCATACTGTTGAACTGAAGATCTATAATGATCACCCCTTCTTCAGGCCACAGACAAAGGTCTCAGTGTCATTTCTTTGGGTCACTTCCTCTGACAAGTCCCCATCATTTATCGAATGATTCTGAGGGAGTGTCAAAGACTCATTCACAAAATAAGAGAATGATATACTAGTGATAGAAAATGTGACTCAAAAATTCTCAGAATCGAGTTTTCTATTTAAAAAAAGAAAAACGAAGGGAAAACTCTATGATAGACAACACACACAAAATACAAGTGATGTCCAAAGCATTCACCAGTTCTTTCTGAAGAGTTGCTTGCTACAGATGAGTAAACAGAGGCTCCTCTTTGCTTTTATTAAACAGAATCATCCCTGGGAAACAGAACTCTGACCTGGCAACTCAGATCTTGGAGTCTTAGTCTTGCAGAATAGCAAATGTGTAGCAAATTCCAGCAGGAAGTAATGAACTTCCTTTTGGGCTCAGCAGGGGATAAAGAAAGAATATTATGTCTGTAAAATTATTGGAGAGGTTCCTCTACTAGGTATCACATTATGCTTGTACAACTTCAACTTTCCCCAAACCACCTCTCCACACATTTATGAAAAAAAATATTACTTACTACAAATGAGTTCAATTCTATTATTTACTCTACATGTTGAAAAGAGGTTAAGAGGGTCTTCACAATTTTAGATTTAATATCAAGAAAAAAATTATTCATACTTTTTACCTGAAAACTCAGTTATGACCAGAAAGTCATTAGATAATTTAGGAGGAGAGGTCATGCCTGCAGGCACTGCCTCAGTTTGAGCACAGCACTGGATCACTGATCAACACCTCCACTAGCTAGCAAGACAGACAGTTCCCCAAAGCACCAGCAACTCTCATAACTCTCCTCACCTTTTCTTGGCTTAAAATGCTCTTCTTCTCACCTTCCTCTACCTAACAAACTCCTGCTCCTACTTTGAGATTTAGCTCACATCTCCTTTGCGAAACCTTTGACTTCCCCTCAAAGAACTGACCACCCTCATTTATCTCCTCATAAATACTGTGGGGGTCATAATTTTCATATAATATTATAGAGAGTTGCTCATTGTCTGTCTATACCACTAGATAATGCAGTCCATGTAGGCAGGAACTGTATGACATTCATCTATTTCTATTCTCATTCTTTGCACAGTGCCTGGCACTTATCAAAGTTTATTCTGTGTTCTATAAGTATTCAATAAATACTTAAGAGTCTACTCTTTTTGTGTGTGTTTGCTTTAGGTTTTTAGTCATAAGTAGAAGAATATGGAATCGGGTGACAAATGTTGAGTCAACAGCCAGGGAAACTGTACTAACTTGTTTCTGTGATCAGGACAAGAAGCAGGGTCAGGTACAAACAGCAAACTCAGGAGTACAGCATGACCATAAAGCATATTTTGTTTGGGACCCTATCACAAAGTAAGCTACCTTTGTTTTCAGAATGTTCTGGCTGTTTTTGCCATCAGCCCTTTACTCATTCTGAGTCTACTCTTAAAGGGCTCTGACAAATCATTTGATTTCTTCCAACACCAAGGCCAATCTTTTCAAGACCACTTGAAACTATTCTGCCCTCACATGTGATCAAGCTGCTCCTCCTGCATCTGTTTTTATTCCTATGCTTCTGGAATATTTTTTCCATCCATTTCTAGGGCCCAATAAAGCAAACAAGAAAAAATGAGAGAGAGAGAAAACACAAACACAATTGTTGTTCAGTCACTCAATCAAGACTGACTATTTGCAACCCCATGGACTACCAGCATGGCAGGCCTCCCTATCCTTCACTGTCTCCTGGAGTTTGCTCAAACTCATGTCCACTGAGTCGATGATGCCTTCCAACCATCTCATCCTCTGTCACACCCTTCTGCTCCTGCCTTAAATCTTTCCCAGCATCAGGGTTTTTCCTGATGCTCTTCACATCAGGTGGCCAAAGGATTGGAGCTTTAGCATCAGTCCTTCCAATGAATATTCAGCATTGATTTCCTTTAGGATTGACTGGTTTGATCTCCTTGCTGTCCAAGGGACTCTCAAGAGTCTTCTCCAAAACTACAGTTCAAAAGCATCAATTCTTTGGCTCTCAGCCTTCTTTATGGCCCAACTATCACATCCATACAAGACTACTGGAAAAACCATAGCTTTGACTAGACAGACTTTTGTCAGCAAAGTGATGTCTCTGCTTTTTAATGCGATGTCTAGGTTTGTCATGGCTTTTCTTCCAAGGACCAAACGTCTTTTAATTTTATGGCTGCAGTCACCATCTGCAGTGATTTTGGAGCCCAGGAAAATAGAGTCTGTCACTGTTTCCATTGTTTCCCCATCTATTTGCCTTGAAGTGATGGGACCAGATACCATGATCTTAATTTTTTGAATGTTGAGTTTTAAGCCAGATTTTTTCACTCTCCTCTTTCATCTTCATCAAGAGGCTCTTTAGTTCCCCCCTTCACTTTCTGCCATAAGGGTGGTGTCATCTGAATATCTGAGGTTATTGATATCTCTCCTGGTGATCTTGATTCCAGGTTGTGCTTCATCCAGCTCGGCATTTTGCACGATGTATGCTGCATATAAGCTGAATAAGCAGGGTGACAATATACATACTCCTTTCCCAATTTAAGACTTCCCTGGTGGCTCAGATGGTAAAAGCATCTGCCTACAATGCAGGAGACCCGGGTTCGATCCCTGGGTTGGGAAGATCCCCTGGAGAAGAAAATGGCAACTCACTCCAGTATTCTTGCCTGGGAAATCCCATTGATGGAGAAGCCTGGTGGGCTACAATCCATGGGGTCGCAAAGAGTCGGACATGACTGAGCGACTTCACTTTCTTTCCCAATTTGGGACTAGTCCGTTGTTTCATGTCCAATTCTAACTGTTGTTTCTTGACCTGTATACAGATTTCTCAGGAGGCAGGTAAGGTAGTCTAGTATTCTCATCACTTGAATTTTCCTCAGTTTGTTGTGATCCATGCAGTCAAAGGCTTTGGCACAGTCAATGAAGCGGAAATAGATGTTTTTCTGGAATTCTCTTGCTTTTCTATGATCCAGCAGATGTTGGCAATTTTATCTCTGGCTCCTCTCCCTTTTCTAAATCCAGCTTATACATCTGGAAGTTCTCAATTCATGTACTGTTGAAGCCTAGCTTGAAGGATTTTGAGCATGACCTTGCTAGCATGTGAAATGAGTGCAATTGTACTGCAGTTTGAACATTCTTTGGCATTGCCCTTCTTTGAGATTGGGATGAAACAACTTTTCCAGTTTTCCGGCCACTGCTGAGCTTTCCAAATTTGCTGGCAGATTGAGTGCAGTCCTTTAACAGTACCATCCCAAAGAAAAAGAAATGCAACAAGGCAAATGGTTATCTGAGGAGACCCTGCAAATAGCTAAGGAGATAAGTGAAAGGCAAAGGAGAAAGGGAAAGATATACCCAACTGAATGCAGAGTTCCAAAGTATAGCAAAGAGTAATAAGAAAGCCTTCTTAAGTGAACAGTGCAAAGAAATAGAGGAAAACAATAGAATGGGAAAGACTAGAGATCTCTTCAAGAAAATTAGAGATATCAAGGGAACATTTCATGCAAAGATGGGCACAATAAAGGACAGAAATGGTATGGACCTAACAGAAGCAGAAGATATTAAGAAAAGGTGGCAAGAATACACAGAAGAGCTGTACCAAAAAAAAAAAAAACCAGTCTTAATGACCCAGATAACCATCATGGTGCAGTCACTCACCTAGAGCCAGACATTCTGAAGTCTGCGGGCCTTAAATAGCATTACTATAAACAAAACTAGTGGAGGTGATGGAATTCCAGCTGAGCTATTTAAAATCCTAAGAGATGATGCTGTCAAAGTGCTGCAGTCAACATGGTAGCAAATTTGGAAACACAATTACACTAATATAAAAAAATGAAAGAAAAAGGGCACTTCCTCAAGTAAGATTTGGCAATGTTTGTTTTTATATGTGCAAGCAATATCTTTAATAAATAGTCCATCTTAAAGGACGTATCTGGAAAATCCAAACTAAAGTTATCACACAGAAAAATTTCTTTCCAAACTGTAAGAGAATATTTAAAGCTTATTTCCCTGGGTCCACATGTTTTTAGAGATTTTACCATCTCTATACTACATATCCAAAAAGTTGTTCAAATGGATGTTCTCAACAAGTTCAAAACTGTCTAACAGAAACATGAATACAACTTGTTTTTTAAAATAACTTTTTATTTTGTGTTGTGATATAGCTGGTTAACAATGTTGTGATAGTTTCAGGTGAATAGCGAAGGTACTCAGCCATACATATATATGTATCCATTCTCCCCGAAACTCCCACCCAAGCTGCCACATTAACATTGATCAAAGTTCCCTGTGTTAGGTCCTTGTTGATTATCCATTCTAAATACAGCAATGTGTACATGTTGATCACAAACTCCCAAACTATCCCTTCCCTCTCCCTTACCCCTGGAAACCATAAGTTCATTCTCTAAGTCTGTGAGTCTGTTTCTATTTTATAAGTTCATTTGTGTAATTTCTTTTTAGATTCCACAGGGAAGGAATGTCATTATTTCTCCTTCTCTACTGACTTACTTCACTCAATCTGATAATTTCTAGGTCCATCCATGATACTGCAAATGGCATTATTTATTCTTTTTAATGACTAAGTAATATTCCATTGTATGTATATACCACATCTTCCTTATCCATTTCTCTGTCAATGGACATTTAGGTTGCTTCCATGTCTTGGCTATTGTAAACAGTGTTGCAGTGAACACTGGGAAGCATGTATCCTTTTGGATCATGTTTTTCTCTGGATACATGCCCAGGAGTGGGATTGCAGGGTCGCATGGTAGGTTTATTTTTAGTTTACAGAACCTCCATACCGTTTTCCATTGTAACTGTACCAATTTACATTCCCACCAACAGTGTAGGAGGCTTTCTCCACACCCCCTCCCGCATCGGTTGATTGTAGATTTTTTGATTATAGCCACTTTGACTAGTATGTGGTGATGCCTCACTGTAGCTTTGATTTGCATTTCTCAAATAATTAGCAATGTTGAACATCTTTTCCTGTGCCTCTTGGCCATCTGTATGTCTTCTCTGGAGAAATGTCTACTTAGGTCTTCTGTGCATTTTTTGATTGGGTTGTTTGTTTTGTTGCTGTTAGATGTCATGAGTTGTTTGTATATTTTGGAGACTAATCCCTTGTCAGTCATGAATGTAACTTTTTAACTTCCTGGTATTAAATGATTGAGATGCAACAAGGACACCAAGTTGTAAGGTGGTAGTGAGTTATTTTGGTCTAGAAAGTTAGAAGAATAAAGTATAAACTAAGTTATAATCTAGATAATTAAAGGGTGAAAAACAAATTCCTTTTAAGCATATTGTGAAAACTGACTACAATGTTTGACTCATGTTAGTATTTTCTACATACTGAATTATCAAAGTGCTGACCCAAAGGTTTTTCTGATGCAAAGAGGCTTTGACAAGAGATAGCAAGGTGACTCACCAGGCTTCTTCAGTTATTTTGTAAATGCACAGACTTCAACTTAAATTAAATTTGATATTTTAAAGTACTCATATGTATTTGTTGAGTGCTTCTACTATGGAAAATAAATTGGCTCCCTGGGCAAACTTTCTCATTGGAAAGGTTTAATAGCAATGTGAACTACAGTTCTTAACAAAACCTAGGTAAAAATAAAACACTAAGACTGTTGTTTCTTCAGGTAGAATTGTATTGCTATAAACTTCTATCTTAAAACTGCTTTTGCTGCATCCCATAGGGTTTTGGTCATTGAGTTTTCATTGTCATTTGTTTCTGGGTATGTTTTATTTCCTCTTTAGTTTCTTCAATGATTGCTTGGTTATTTAGTAGTGTATTGTTTAGCTTCCATGTCTGTGTTTTTACAGTTTTTTTTCCCTATAATTGATATCTAATATCATATATGGCTAGTGGGAAGCTGCTGTAGAGCACAGAGAGCTCAGCTCAGTGCTCTGTGATGAGCCAGAGGGGTGGGATGGGGGTATGTGGGAAGAAGGCTCTAGAGGGAGGGGATATATTTATACACATGGCTAATTTATGTGTATAAACCTAACACTGTACAACCTAACACAACATTGTAAAGCAATTATATTCCAATAAAAAAATGGCCATAGTACTCAAAACTATTTACAAAGTTAATATAATTTCTATCAAAATACCCATGACACTTTCACAAGACTAGAACAAATAACCCTAAAATTTATATGGAATCACAAAAGACCCAGAATTGCCAAAGCAATCCTGAAGAAAAAGAATAAAGCTGAAGGCATAACCCTTCCAGACTTCAGGCTACATTACAAAGCTACAGTAATCAAAACACTGATATTAATATATAGATCAATGGAAGATAATAGAGAGCCAAGAAATAAACTTGCTCACCTACAGTCAATTAATCTATGACAAAAGAAGTAAGAACATAAAATGAAGAAAGATAGTCTCTTCAACAAGTGGTGCTGGGAAAGCTGGACAGCTATATATAAATCAAAGATATCAGAACACTTCCTTATATCATATGCAAAAATGAACTCAAAATGGTTTAAAGACCTAAATATAAAATGATACCATAAAACTCCTAGAGAAGAACCTAGGCAAAACATTCTCAGACAGACTGTAGCAATGTTTTCTTAGATCAGTCTCCTGATCCAAAATAAAAAAAAGTAAAAATGAACAAATCTACCTAATCAAATTTAAAGCCTTTGCACAGCAAAGGAACCATAAAGAAAAGATAAGCTATGGACTAGGAGAAAATATTTGCAAATGATACAATCAACAAGGGACTAATATTCAAAATATACAAACAATTCAATCAAAAAGGGAGACGATGACCTAAATGGAAAATTTTCCAAAGACGACATACAGATGGCCAACAACACATGAAAAGATGCTCACTAATTATTAGAGAAATGCAAATTAAAAACTACAATGAGGTACCACCTCATACCTGTCAGAATGGCTGTCACTAAGAAGTCTACAAATAATACAGACTGAAGAGGGTGAGAAGAAAAGAGAACTCCCTATTGAGAATGTAAATTAGTGCAGCCACTGTGGAAGACAGTACAGAAGTTTCTTAAAAAACTAAAAACAGCTACCATATGCTCAAGCAATCCCATTCCTGGGTAAATGTCCAGAAAAAATAAAAACTCTAATTCAAAAATATACATGCATCCCAATATTCACAGCAGCATTATTTACAGTAGCCAAGACATGAAACAACCCAAGTGCCCATCAACAGATGATTAGCTTAAGAATTTAAGAAGTCACACACACACACACACACACACACACACACACACACACAGAGGAATATTACTCAGCCATAAAAAAGAATGAAGTAATGTTATTTGCAGCAACACGGATGGACCTAGAGAATATTATACTTAGTGAAGTCAGACAGAGAGAAAGATTTACACTGTATGACATCATCTATATGTGGAAACTAAAAAATAATACAAATGCATATATAACCAAAATAAAAAGAGACTCACAGATACAAGAAATAAAGTTATGATTACCAAAGGAATGTGGCAAATTAGGAGTATAAGATTAACAGATACAAACTACTACACATAAAATACATAAGCAAAAAGGGTGTACTGTATAGCACAAGGAATTATATTCAATATCTTATAATAACCTATAATGGAATATAATCAGAAAAAATTGCTGAATCACTAAGCTGTACACCTGAAACTAATATTGTAAATAAACTATATACTTCAATAAAAAGACACTTCCTGTATATTTTATAGGAGACAGAATTTTGCCATCAATTGCTGAAATGGCTTCTGAATTCACTGAAAAAATTGTTGAATTTTTATTGTTGTTATTCTCTTCCCTCTGCTTAGTATGCTCATGTCTACTGGGTCTGAGATCCTTGAAAGTAGGGAAGATGGGCAAGGATTCAGTCTATATATTGTACTTCATAACTTCCTGGAGAAAAAAAAAGAAAGAATTTGTATGATAGATCGGTGAGACTTGGTATTTGGGGCACTTACTGATAAACTATGGTATGTCTCATGATAACACTAATTACCAGAGAATGTAGGGCCCTATAAATTTAATTTAGAGACAGTCGATACCCAAAGGCTTCACTGATGCAGAGATGCAGCAGCTCAAATTCCTGCATTTATACAAGCAAAGGGTAAAAATCACAGGATTTCCTGGAATTAAATAGGGAGTGGGTGAGTATTACAATTTATCCCTAGTCAATCCTTTGTTAGAAATGTTTCAAATGTAGAGATTATCACTCAGTGGTCAGAGAGTGGATGGTGATACGCCCCACTGATTTCATAGAGGCAGGTATGAAAATAACCTTCCAATGACCCCAAACCGTCTCATTCTGGGCATAATGCCGACTTCTGCACTTTGTGTTCCTTGATCACACCCTCTTCTTTATCAGAAATGAGGGACCTAAAGCCGAGGATTATAGAAAGATTATGTTGCAGGTCATGATCTGAATGTAGCTCGTTAAAACCCTTTTAAAGTGTAAGGGTTAGTTAAAACTAACCCTTACAGTTCCTAAACTATAATCTGGTGTTGTCTTATTTGAGGCAACAATGATTTCAAGTCCTCTTTAATTCTATAGTCATGTACATGTTAAAAGTAAAGTGAACCAGGATTAAAGCCATTTGGAAAAATATAGCACTTAAATACAATGACTTCATGTAATACCACAGCAACTTCAGTTTGGATGTCTTTGCATACCATGATATAATCAATCAAAATTCAAGCAGTGGGTGTTGCCCCGAGGTCTTGTTTTTCTGGCAGAACAGGGAATCAGCAAGTACATGGTCTGCATATTTGGTCAAAAGACAATATTATTAAACTTGACCTTTCTATTGACATATGCTACAACTGGCATACCTGAGATTTCAGGTATTGGTTTTTCTGACTCTGGTGCTAAAGATGTCAACAAGGAAAAATCGGGCCTTCTTGAAATGCTAGAAATGAAATTACATATTCTGGCAAGAGTGGTAGAATTCTCCCTTGCTAGAGGTTGGTAAAGTCACACACACAGGTGCTAATATTATAATTACTTAATGTATTAACTATAGAAGAACTGTGATGTGCTCTTTACTCCCCACTGAATTTATGAGTTCATTTTCTGTCCACTCTGAAGCAGCAGTTCTGTTTGGACAGATCTGTGAGAGATTAATCAAAGGTTGACACTCTTTCACCATAAACACAGAAATGTGAGATAAATTTTACCAAATTAAAATTCATAGCTGAGCTAAAAAGAGAGAGAAAGAGAAAGAAAAACAAATATCTTGGCATCAGAAATAAAGAACTCAAAGCAAAATAAACGAGCACACAAGCTGGCACTCAGACATCCTGATGGGGATAGCAAATCCAGAAATAAGCTCTAATATCTAGAGATTAGGGCTTTAATGATCCTGAGGAAACAAGTCACATAGCCCTGGGATCATGCAAGGCAGAGAGCTGGAAAT
Source organism: Bos taurus (assembly GCF_002263795.3). Classification (NCBI taxonomy): domain Eukaryota; kingdom Metazoa; phylum Chordata; class Mammalia; order Artiodactyla; family Bovidae; genus Bos; species Bos taurus. The sequence continues at coordinate 43,584,847 of NC_037336.1, forward strand.
AAGACCTGGTCATAAAGCTGGATCCATGGGTAGGATACATCCTCCATGAAAAGGGAAGCAGAAACACGCCCCATCCCCCAACCGCAACCACCACCGCCACTGACCCAGGGAAAGACCAAGAAAGCCTGCTATGTGCCCAGGGCTCAGGATAGGGAAAAGAGTCTCCCGTGAAAAACACAATGCCAAAGTCTGAATTTATAGACCTTGCATTTACCTTTGTAATGCAGTAATCACAAGCTGAGGAATTAATGCAAATAAGTGACTTGAATAGGAGTTGATTAGATGAGACTCTGGCAGGTAAAGTAGAAGCAAAACCACTACTCAGAGAAAATAAAATCCTGTGTCTTTGAAAATTTGTAATCTCATATCTAAATTATTCATGGGCCCAAGGATACATCATAATTAGAACTGTAAAACACAGTCGAACAACAATAAAAATACTGTATAACAAATTAAAGGTATTTGGATAAATCAGTACTTGGAAGATAATTCAGTTTTAAATATATGTGTGTGTGTATGTGTGTGTGTGTATAAAGAAAGACTAAAAATTAATGAACTAAGCATTCACCTAATAAATTAAAAAGGAACAGTATAAACTTAAATGAAAAGGGATAGAAAGATAAGATTCAAAATTAATGAAATAGGAAACACATACTTGAGAGGAAAAAGAAAATTAAAACCATGAGGAATAATGACAGAAACTGAACTGCAGGAACAGAAATGGTTTTCTAAATCATGAAAATATTATGCCAATATATTTGAAAATGTGAAGAGTAGAAACTTCTCTAAAAGTATATAAATTACTAAAATTGACTCAAGATAGACACAGTGATTAAAGTCCTAGTGAGGAAACTGAAACAGTATTCTAAAAACTACTCAAAAGCTCACTGGCCCTAATATTTTTACAGTAACCTTTACTAAAGCTTCTGGTAACATTTATCTTGTAACTCCTCTTATGTAAAGTGTTACCAAGAATAGAGAAAGAAGAAAAGCTCACTAATTTTTTAAGGCTCATATATCCTTGATATCCAAACAGACATGGGTTATAAAGAAAAGAAAACTATCGGCCAATCTCAATTATAGGTATAGTCATAAAAATGCTAAATAAAATATTAGCAAAATGAATTTCTCCAAGTATACAAAATAAAATGTATCTTCACCAAGAAGAATTTACTCCACAAATTCCAGCCTGATTTAACATGAGACAATTGATGTTACTATTAATATAACAAATGTGAAAAACAGATTAAAGGAGAAAATTTGTTTTTTTTTTTTTTTTTAATATACACAGAAAATCTCATGGTAAAATTCAGTAGCCATTCATGTTAAAATCCTCTAGCAAACTATAGAAATTCTTGTTGTGAAAGGCAATCAGCTATTGGTTCCAAACATCCTTATAGGATGTTTCTGAATAGACCAAATCTCAAGGTCTTAGCCAGCCTATTCTTGAGCCATTTCTGCAGCTAGTCACACAGCCAATTAAAATAGATCAAGGCAATTGTGACATGACTTCAGGACAACAACTTGTTCTGTGGGGGACGACTGGCTCATTTACTGCTTGATATAAAAGGTGCTGAGTTCTCAGCCCTGGGTTTTGCAGCTTGGAACACCTCACGCTGAGGTCCTTGGAGGTCAGGAGAACTGGCATTGCCCTGCTGATGCTCGTGCTGTTTGCTCTGTGTGAATAACAAACTGTCTTGCTCTGATCCACTGAGTCTCCTTATTGACTTTAGGCATCTATGGAGTGATGGCAAGACAACCTGATGCCTTTTGTCTCTTTTGGAGTCTTGTTACTTTCTGTAATTCTCAATGAGGTTGGAATTCTTCCCTGACAAATGATTTCTACAAAAAGCATAAAGCAAGCATCACCAAAGTGGAAATGATGCCCAGTTGTGTATGTGTCTGGTGATGAAAGTAAAGTTTGATGCTGCAAAGAATGATATTGCATAGGAACTTGGAATGTTAGGTTCATGAATCAGGGTAAATTGGAAGTGGTCAAACAGGAGACGGCAAGAGAGAACATTGGTATTTTAGGAATCAGTGAACTAAAATGGACGGGAATGGGTGAATTTAACTCAGATGACCATTGTATCTACTACTGTGGGCAAGAATCCCTTAAAAGGCAGAGGAACTAAGAGATCAAACATCCACTGGATCATAGAAAAAGCAAGAGAATTCCAGAAAAACATTACTTCTGTTTCACTGACTATGCTAAAGCCTTTGACTGTGTGGATCACAATAAACTATAGAAAATTCTTAAACAGATGGGAATACCAGACCACAATACCTGCCTCTTGAGAAACCTGTATGTAGGTCAAGAAGCAACAGTTAGAACTGGACATGGAACAATGCACTGGTTCAAGTGAGAAAGGAGTCCATCAAGGCTGTATATAGTCACCCTGCTTATTTAACTTATATGCAGAGAACATCATGCCAGGCTAGATGATGCTCAAGTTGGAATCAAGATTGCTGGGAGAAATATCAATAATCTCAGATATGCATATGACACCACCTGAATGGCAGAAAGTGAAGGGGAACTAAAGAGCCTCTTGATGAAGATGAAAGAGGAGAGTGAAAAAGCTGGCTTAAAACTCAACATTCAAAAAACAAAGATCATGGCATCCAGCCCCATCACTTCATGGCAAATAGATGGGGAAGAAATGGAAACAGTAACAGATCCTATTTTGAGTTCCAAAATTACTGTGTACAGTGACTGCAGCCATGAAATTAAAAGACTTTTGATCCTTGGAAGAAAAGCTATGACAAACATCAGATCAGATCAGTCGCTCAGTCGTGTCCAACTCTTTGCGACCCCATGAATCACAGCACGCCAGGCCTCCCTGTCCATCACCAACTCCCGGAGTTCACTCAGACTCATGTCCATCGAGTCAGTGATGCCATCCAGCCATCTCATCCTCTGTCGTCCCCTTCTCCTCCTGCCCCCAATCCCTCACAGCATCAGAGTCTTTTCCAATGAGTCAACTCTTCGCATGAGGTGGCCAAAGTACTGGAGTTTCAGCTTTAGCATCATTCCTTCCAAAGAACACCCAGGGCTGGACTGGTTGGATCTCCTTGCAGTCCAAGGGACTCTCAAGAGTCTTCTCCAACACCACAGTTCAAAAGCATCAATTCTTCGGCGCTCAGCCTTCTTCACAGTCCAACTCTCACATCCATACATGACCACAGGAAAAAACATAGCCTTGACTAGACGAACCTTTGTTGGCAAAGTAATGTCTCTGCTTTTGAATATGCTATCTAGGTTGGTCATAACTTTCCTTCCAAGGAGCAAGCGTCTTTTAATTTTCTGGCCGCAGTCACCATCTGCAGTGATTTTGGAGCCCAGAAAAATAAAGTCTGACACTCTTTCCCCATCTATTTCCCATGAAGTGATGGGACCAGATGCCATGATCTTCATTTTCTGAATGTTGAGCTTTAAGCCAACTTTTTCTCTCTCCACTTTAACTTTCATCAAGAGGCTTTTGAGTTCCTCTTCACTTTCTGCCATAAGGGTGGTATCATCTGCATATCTGAGGTTATTGATATTTCTCCTGGCAATCTTGATTCCAGTTTGTGTTTCTTCCAGTCCAGCGTTTCTCATGATGTACTCTGCATATAAGTTAAACAAGCAGGGTGACAATATACAGCCTTGACGTACTCCTTTTCCTATTTGGAACCAGTCTGTTGTTCCATGTCCAGTTCTAACTGTTGCTTCCTGACCTGCATACAAATTTCTCAAGAGGCAGATCAGGTGATCTGGTATTCCCATCTCTTTCAGAATTTTCCACCGTTTATTGTGATCCACACAGTCAAAGGCTTTGGCATAGTCAATAAAGCAGAAATAGACGTTTTTCTGGAACTCTCTTGCTTTTTCCATGATCCAGCAGATGTTGGCAATTTGATCTCTGGTTCCTCTGCCTTTTATAAAACCAGCTTGAACATCAGGAAGTTCACGGTTCACATATTGCTGAAGCCTGGCTTGGAGAATTTAAACATAGACATCACATTAAAAAGCAGAGACATCACTTTGCCAACAAATGTCCATATAGTCAAAGCTATGGTTTTTTCCAGTAGTCATGTATGGATGTGAGAGCTAAATCATAAAGAAGGCTGAGCGCCAAAGAACTGATGCTTTCAAACTGTGGTGTTGGAGAAGACTCTTGAGAGTCCCTTGGACTGCAAGGAGATCCAACCAGTCCATCCTAAAGGAAATCAGTCCTGGGTGTTCATTGGAAGGACTGATGCTGAAGTTGAAGCTCCAATACTTTGGCCACCTGATGGAAAGAGCCGACTCACTGGAAAAGACCCTGATGCTGGGTTAGACTGAAGGCAAGAAGAGAAGGGGACGACAGAGGATGAGATGGTTGGATGACATCACCTATTCAATGAACATGAGTTTGAGCAAATTCTGGGAGATAGTGAAGGACAGAGAAGCCTGGTATGCTGCAGTCCAGGGGGTCGCAGAGAGTCAGACACGAGTGAGCGACTGAACAACAAGCATCACACAATAGGGAAATGTTAGAAATAGTCTCTTTAAAGCCAAGATTAAGACAGTGATGCTCCAATCACCATATCTATTCATCACTGACCTGGAATTTCTAGTCAGTGCAAAAGATGAGAAAAAGAAATACAGTATAAAGATTAGAAAAAAATAAACAAAATTGTTTTTATTCATAGATTACATGATTGTAAGAAAATCCAAGGCAATCTACAAACTATTAAAAGTAAAAAAGAGAGCTTATCAAGGTTGTTACATTTAAGATCATTGTATAAAAATCAGTTAGTTTCTATATACCAAAAGCTACAATTAGAAAATGTAAAAAAATTGTTTAAATTCTGTCTACAACAACAAAAACTACTATTATCTAGGCATCCAAAAAACAGTCAAGCCTTCAAGAATTATAATTATAATTCTTTAGGAAAGATTATAATTATAATTACAATCTTTCCTAAAGGACATGAATAAAGGTAAAATTCAAGAGATATAACTATGGATAAGAATAATTCACAAATATGTCAAATTTTCCTTCCAATTATCCTATAAACCCACTGTTTTTCTAAGAGAAATGCCATTAGATCTTTTCAACAGCCCTACCAAACTGATACTAATTTTATAATGGAAGAGCAAAAGGCCAAAAATAGCCAAGGAAATTTTGGGGAAGACTAAGAAGAAATCTTATGGGAGATACTGATAAATTTTATTACATTAATCTTTTTAACTTCTATATTACACAAGGAACCATTAAAGTTAAACAACAACAAAAATGGCACAAAATAACAACAAAATTGAGAGGAGTTGTTCACAATACATATAACAAGCAAAGGGTTAGTATCCAGAATATAGAAAAGAACCCAAGCACGACTCAGTAGAAAAATGGGCAAAAAATACATGCACTAATTCACAGAAAATTTAAATAACCAACACACATACTAAAAATTTCAACAGGAAAATGTAGATTAAACTACATTAAAACTCAAAGAACATTCTACTAACACAGGAAGACTGTATTCTTATATTCTATATTCTTTATAGTAAAGAAAGGCTGAGGATCTGATCCAGATTAAAGGTCAAAGACTTGTGACAATCAAGTAATATACCTGATTCTGAACAAAGGAGAAAATTTCTATAAAGGGCATTATTAGTCAATGGACAAAATTGTGAGTAGTAGATTAAAGTATTATATGTTCAGTTCAGTTCAGTCGCTCAGTCGTGTCCGACTCTTTGCAACCCCATGAATCGCAGCATGCCAGGCCTCCCTGTCCATCACCAACTCCCGGAGTTCACTGAGACTCACGTCCATCGAGTCAGTGATGCCATCCAGCCATCTCATCCTCTGTCGTCCCCTTCTCCTCCTGCCCCCAATCCCTCCTAGAAGCTGATTATTATACTGGGATTAGATGAGAGGTTCTTTTTTTTTTTTTTTTTTGGGAGAGGTTCTTATTCTTAGGAAATATACATTGAAAGATTTAGTTATAAGAGGACACAATGCAAACAGTTTAATCTGAAATGACTCAGAAAATATGCATATATAGAGAGAATGACAGAGCAAATCAGGCAAAATCTTTTAACAATTAGTGAATCTGGATAAAGAGTATATGACAGTTCTTTGTACTATTTTGAAAATGTTTATACTAAGTTAGAAAATGCTTCCAAATTAAAATTTTCTTAAAACTTAACAACTGCACTCAGATACCATTTTATACCTGTCAGATTAGCAAAAATTTAATAGATGGATAATATCAAGTGTTGGTGAGGATGTGGGAAATGGGAACTCACACATTTTGATAAATCCATATTGGAAAATAATTTCTTACTTTCTAGTAAAGTTTAACATATACTATTATCCAGCAAGTCTACTTCTAGGTTTTTCCTCTGGAGAAACTCTTATACATGTGCTATAAAGAAAAGATGCTCATTGCCACATTGCTTGCATATTTAGTCAAAAGAAAATATCATTAGACTTGGCCTTTCCACTGACCCATGCTATGAATGGCATGCCAGAGATTTTAGGTGCTGGTTTTTCTGTGTCTGGTGCCAAAGCTGTCAATGAGGAAAAATGGTCTTTCTTGAAATGTCAGAAACAAAATTTTACATTCTGGCAAGAGTGGTAGAACTCTTCTTTGCTAGAGGTTGGTGAAGTCATACACAGATGCTAATACTATAATTATTTGGTGTTTAAATATGGAAGAACTGTCATGTGCTCTTTGTTTCCCTCTGAATTGGTAGCTTATTCAGTGTTTACACTCAAACAGGGCGGTGTTTTCACATGGTAAAAAATTAGAAATATCAGAAAAACCCAAATATCCATCAGAAGAGATTTTATATAAATAATTTATAGTGTCACAAAAAAATGTACATTTCTATAGCAGTTAAAAAGTACTAAATCTCCTTATACCATCATAGATAAATCTCAAAAAAACATAATGATGAAGTATTTGAAAAAGCAGATCATAAAAGGATAGGTAAAAGAAATACTATACTATTTATATACATTTAAAATAAAAAAAAAAAACAATAATATTTATCACCTATGGGCACATACACAAGCATGTGTGGGAAGCATACACACCAATTTCAGTTTAAAATAACAACTAAAAGGGAAGAAAATGGAATGAATGGGGAATAGCCTTAAAATACATTGGCAATTTTTTTTCTTAAAAAAAGGAGACAGATATAACAAATTGCTAATTGTTATAAAATTTGTAAAAAAAAAAAAAAAAGATTTTTGTGCATGAAAACATATTGAACAATTCAAAATGAAAAAAAAATTTTAGTAGTTATTTATTTGGCTGCATTGGGTCTTAGTTGAGGCATGAAGCCTAGTCACCCTCTAGTATGTGGGATCTCAGTTCCCTGACTAGGGATTGAACTTGCATGCCCTGTATTGGAAGGTGGACTCTCAACCAATGGACCACCAAGGAGTCCCCCCAAACAAAAACAATTTCTAAAGAAGACAAAGCTACGGCTTTTCTAATAGTCATGTACAGATGTGAGAGCTGGACCATAAAAAAGGCCGAGTGCTGAAGAATTGATGCTTTCGAAATGTGGTGCTGGAAAGGACTCTTGAGAGTCTCTTGGACTGCAAGGACATCAAACTAGGCCATCCTAAAGGAAATCAACCCTGAATATTCATTGGAAGGACTGATGCTGAAGCTCTAATACTGTGGCCACCTGATGGGAAGAGCCAACACATTGGAAAAGACCCTGATGCTGGGAAAGATTGAAGGCAGGAGGAGAAGGGGGCAACAGAGGATGAGATGGTTGGATGGCATCACTGACTCAGTGGACATGAGTTTGAGCAAATTCCAGGAGATAGTAAAGGACAGGGAAGCCTGGCATGCTGCACTCCATGGGGTTGCAAAGAGTCAGAGATGATTAAGCAACTGAACTACAAATAGATGGGCATTATTAGCACTCTTTGGAACTCCACAGTATATCCATAATTTCAAAGGAGATTCAATATTGAAAGCACTCTTAAAAATATGATATAAAAATTATGATATAATAATAACACATGTTTTATTTTAATATCTTAGAAAGAGTAACTCAGGGAAATATAGTTTATAGATTTCCACTTTTCAGAAGTAGATATAGGTGATTCCTTTTCCTTTGAATTGTCCTTTACAAATCATCAGGTATATACTGAGCTATACCTAAGATCTCAGTGCTTCTGTACTTTTCCTATGAAGTCTTAGTATGTTTAGAAAGAGCACTTTAAAATATGATTACTATTAATTCCTGTTGTGTGTGTTTAACACACTATTGCTATAACCTCCCTAAGGCATTGCACTATCAAATAATACTTTTTTTCTTCTTCTTTGAAAGATTAAGCTTGTCAAGTTTCTTCAAAATAATGTTTGCTTTTTCACTTAACATTCATAAGCAGAAATTACATGGTTCATTTAACTTGAATGCACTATTATGAAACAAACCCAACTTACTTGTTTAGAAACTGCTATCCTTTAGAAAACAAATTTGTAGTTGGGAAATAATGAACATTACTTTATTTCTTCTTTACCAGATAGGGTGCTTACCAATGCCAGGAATGAAAATCGTGGTGTTCTAATGCTCAGCTTTTGCAGAATCTGGTCACTTAAAACAATCCTTTGATAACAACTTTAAGATAATCTTATCAGAGCATAAGAGAAGCTTGGAGGTTTGAAGGAAATGAAAATCTTGACCAACACATTCTGAATTATTTGTGATAAACTGAAATGACATGATGCAGAAACGATAACTATTTAATGAACAAGGAGTAGCAAACACTCATGAGTATAAGATGCTGTTTGGCACTTGGAAGATAGAAGACACAGAACCTTCAGAAAACATGGGGTAAAGAGGACAAAGAGAGAGATAAACAATGTTAGAGACACTTATTAGCAAGGTTCAGAGATGCTCAAAAAATATGCTGTCAGGGAAGCTGATGTGTATAAAGTGTACAAGTTCCTAGTAAGATGCTTCTAGAAAGAGTGGACAAAAAAGATAAGAAATAGGACTTCTGCAGAAGACATCTAAGTATGGAGTGTGTACATGTGGAGGGCACTGGCTGCTCAACCAGAGCCATGCAATCTTGGGTGATTCATCAGGAGCAAATAAACATTTGCCTATCTTCTGCAGCACAGACATACAGCACCTCACCCAGACTTGTCAGCCGTCCTCAACAGGTGTTTCCCAACCTTGTGATGAAGGCAGGAGACATTCTCATACAGCAGTGGCACAGAGTGAGGGAAACAGCAATCAGTATATTATAAAACTTAGTTTATTTCTATGAAATAAGACTGAAGATAAAACATCAATAATATAGATAGACCACCTCAAATAGAAGTAACTGGCACTGTGAAATACTACTTATAAAATGTAGAAAATACTTCTTATCCCCACAGTTCACTCATCTATTAAATATTCACTACATGTCTATTATATGGTAGGCAAAGATTTCCAAAACAGCAAACATAAAATAACTATGAAACAAAAAAATTGATAAATTAATATATTTGTGTGTATATATGTATATATATATATATACACACATATTCTTGGCATATGTAAAAGAAATAAAAGAATGCATACAAATAATTTTTTAAATAGTCCATTTTCTAAAGTAGGTAAAAGATTTAAATAGTCACATCATAAAATAAGGATATCAAATGGCCATTAATTTTATGAAAAGGTGCTCAACATCATTAGTTACCAAGGAAAAAAGATAAACTAAAACCACAGTGAGATACACTATCAACCACCAGTGCACACCAGAATGATCAAAATGAAAAGGGCAAAAGGGCTAACAAGCAACCAGAACTCTCACTCACTACTACTGCAAAAGTAAGTTTGTACAATCATTTTGGAAAATAGTTTGGAAACAGCTATTGAACTAAGCATATATTTGCCTTATGTCCCAGCAATTTGAATTTTGAATATACCAGACAGAAATAAGTACATATTTATGTTCATCAAAAGACACCTACAAGAATGTCCATAAGAGCTTTATTCATAAAAGTGAAAAACTGGAAACAACCTGAAGGTCCCATGATGATAGAAGATATAAAATAAACTGTGACACAGCTGTATAATAGAATGTTATACAACTATTGCTATGCAAAGTATGGACAATTCTTATAGATGTAATATTGAGTGAAAGCTAGACACATGCCATATGATTCCAATGATGTGAACATAAAAATATTAAAATTAATTCATGGTGAACAGAATAGGAGTTATTTTCACATTGGGGATTGGGGGAGGAAGTGGGCATTGCACAAGAAAGCCTTCTGGGTGTTTGCATTGTTCTGTATTTTTATCTGAGTTGTGATTACATGGGTGCATAAATACATAAAAAATAAACCAGCTGTACTAGTAATAAGTAATAGCTGTATACATTGCTACTTTGTTCTCTGTAAGCTATACCACAATTAGAAATGAAAGAAGAGAAAAGTAAAGTGAAGAAGGAGAGGATAGAAAGGGAGAGGAGGGGGCAAGAAAGCAGATGAGAGCTCTTACAACATGCCACTGCTTCAGACACTGTGATTTAACAAGGAAGCACCATAGAACCTGTGGTAATTTCTGTAATAATATTCTCTGATTTGTTACCAAGCCGTGAAAATCCAGCATCTCTGAACGGTAGAATATTTGTTCTTTGGTAGTTCTGATCAGAATACAGCTTTCTTTATAGGTCTATCTTACAAACGATTCATGTTAATGTTATTTGTTCTTGAGCAGTAACAGACTTCAGGGATAAAATTAAACTACTTACCTCGATATAGAGATTATTTTCAATTAAAATCACAGACATAAAAAATAACTTATTTTGGCAAGAGTGAGCACTTAACTTATTTTAATGTGGTGGTGTGTGGTAGTGGTGCACACTCAGTCGTGTTCAGCTACTTGCAACCCCATGGACTGTAGCCCTCCAGGCTCCTCTGGCCATGGGATTATACAGGCAAGAATACTGGAGTGAGTTGCATTTCCTCCTCCAGGGGTCTTCCCGACCCAGAGACTGAACCCATGTCTCCTGCACTGGAAGCGGATGCTTTATCACTGAGCCACCAGCAAGCCCCAAATTATTTTAATAGTAATTATGAAATACAGTCAATTTCCATGTTAATGACAAATGATGGCAGCTGAAAAAAAAACCCCAAATCACAATCCAACAGAAACCTACCTCTCATTAGGCAAAAAATAAAGTGATAAAATATGTCCGTGTGTATAATAGATATATAATTCATAAAAATAAATGTCAAAAAGGACTCAACCATCTCTCACACAAAAAAACTTCAGCTAACACATGTCGTATAAATTACTTCAAATTCCTGCTCAAGAAAGAAAACACACTTAAAGCATATAAGAGGTAAATAATTACTATTTTTCTAAAATACAATTTAAGACAAACTAAAAAGAATAGGTGATCTCTGTCTTATCAGAATGCATTAAGTTTTGAAGCAATTGGTTCATTTATTTCATTGCATATTTTAGAGGAAATTAATTTTGGCAAAATTTGATACACTACTAACGTTCATAAAAAAATTTTAATTGGACATATAGATTTGAATTTTGTAAAAGAAAAGTGGTTCCATTCACCATGTAAAGAAAAAGTATATTGCCAATAAAAGCTCTCTGCCCACTCTAATTTCACTCCTAAACTAGAAAATACAGACACACCAGTATTAAAATTGGCAAAGGATATTCCACAAAAGAAGAAATACAAAGAAATAGCCAAAAAGCACATAAAGTGATTTCTACTTCCCTCGTAATCAAATAAATACAAATCATACATCAACAAAAAGCAATTTTTAATCTATAGTACGAAGATATTTTTTAAATTATGAAAGTGACAGATAAAACTATGAAGGAAGATTTGGGGAAAGGAATTTTAATTTGAGGTGCAACTTCCATACTGAACTAAGGGTAAACGGATGAGCAAAAATATAAAGCACACACTGGGCAAGTTAGAACTTGGTGAAACTGGTACCAACTGCATGCCAGTGCTTGTTTTTATGCCTAGGTATCACTTTTTTTTTTTTAAGTTTAGAAGTACTAAACATTCCTAGCTGTCACAGTAAAGAATTCTATTTTTATTTTAAAATGGATAAAACTGTATAAAAGACACTGATTTTTCTCTTAGATAGCCACTTCTATGGTATAAAGCTAGGGTTTTTATAAGCTGGCTATAACCCAAATACTGTTTCTTATATGGTGGCATCTTACTCTGATTATTAGGAGAGTACATAGAAATAAACAACTTGAGAAATAAACTTGCCAATCTGAATCTATAAAGTGAAAAGCGTAATTCAGATGGCATTTTTCTCTGCACACTGATGGCTGATACCAGAAACTACTACTCTACTCTAGAACCGAAATGTATTCTGCTTTTATGAGTCTCCTGCTGAAAATGAAATGTCTTAATACAGATAAAATTATATACTCAAGATATTTTTAAACCATAAAGAGAGTTTGCTCTGAAATCACTAATGATAGAGCTAGAATGAAGAAACAATGGCCAACAATTTATGAAGAATATTTAGGTCCAAGCTGGGATAGAGGGAAGGGACAGGGTGGAAAAGGGAATCAAATTTCCCCTCCCTTCTTTGCATTTAAGTGCATTAGCTCTTGCGTTAGCCCCAAGATAGTTCAGGACCCCCAAAATATTTGGAAGTACAAATATCTAGGTAGCAAAATTATCCATAAAGTGATTTTCAGACTTTCAGGGAAGTTTTTCAACACATAGAAAAGAAGTACATGTAATTCACCAGTCTCCCGAAGCTTAAGTTTGAACTTAGAAAAAAGCAGTCTAGGCAATAGATGGGCCTCAGATTTGGTGGGGTGACCTTATAACTTATCATTCAAACAAGGATCTTTTCAGAGTACAAGAGAGTGCTGATAATAAGACTACTGGGCAGGGGGGGAGACAGAGGGTCGGCTATGAGTTTAGAGGAAGGGACACTGGCATCATGCTCCATGCCCAGTGAGGGAAGTGGAAACTTGGAGACTTCCATCTCTCCTGCATACGAAAGGCAGCTTACCAGCTTATCTTCCTTGGCCTTTTTTTCTTTCCTTACCTCTTATATCAAGATACTTATTTCCAATCAGAATTCAAAGCACATTGCAATTCCAGTTATAATTAATCTCGTTGTGTGTGAAAATTCTGATAATTCAACACATGTTTAAATTTAAACACATGTTTAAAAACACATTTTTAAAATCCCTACAAGTTCATATTGCCATTTTATTGATGTGCTTTGTATTGGCCTCCTGCAAAACTACCTTAACTAAACTATATTCCAAATCAAATTAGGGGCTTTAAGAGACAAACTATTTTAAGAAATTGTCAATAACATTGTTCCTTAGATTATAGAATTCTCTTTCTAAGAATGCCCCAGAGAGAATCTGCTCTGAGTAAAAAAAGTGTTATAATTCTCCTTATGGGTCCGCATCTAAATTAAGGACTGAACTGTGTAACTTAGACCATTTCTTGTTTTACTGAGAGTAATAGAAAACTCAGTGCCAAATCTGAAGCCCAGTCATACTAGTGGGTGGGTCATTATGACCAGCAAATTTAGTCTTATTTCGTATTAACCTGGGTCCCACCTTTGTTTTTTCCTTGTTGTTTTACTGTATTTGTAAATCATGCTACTTTGTAATATTTCATCCCTTTTTAAATCCTTGAAATCCTTCTTGGATTAAGATTCAGTTACAAGAACAAGAAGGAAGGGGAAGAGAGGAGACAGAGCAATTGTCTCCAAATGCTATTTTTGCTTTTAATCAATGTCAGAATCAAATCTGGTTCCAAGTCAACCTGTCTCAGTTCTGTCTCCTTTGAAAAACAGGGCCCAGGTGCCTGAGAAGCTCCTGTAGGGCCAGAGGGTCACAAAAGATTCTCTGAAGCCTTGTTTAAACTCATGTTATTTCCCATCCTAAATAAAGGGGACACTAACCACTGACCATCAGCAGGCCGTGCCCTGCAAGTTGCCTCCTCCCAGAGGTGATGTGCTGAGCTGAGCTGCACACTTGCTCTCACCTGGTGCTGCATGGCCAACACTGAACATCTTCAGAAAGACTTTGTTGTTGCTGTTGTTTAGCTGCTAAGTCGTGTCTGACTCTTTTGTGACCCCATGGACTATATAGCCCACCAGGCTCCTCTGTCCATGGGATTTCCCATACAAGAATACTTGCCTTGTGACAAATGCAATTTATGAGCAAGGAAGCATTTTTTTCTTAGAGCAAAGCTGACTGGTCACACACAGGAACAAGAACCACAATTACAGCTTTCCTAACTCCAAGTACTAATCTTGCAAGCTTGCCAGTCCAGACAATCATCTATCACCTGGCTCAGAGCACTTTATTCACTGGAACATGTAGAAGACTGATTATGAAAAACTGCAGGAGGAAGTTATTTGTGGCAAACCTGACAGATATGAACAATAGATGTGGAAATGAACTGATCAGAGGAAAAATATGTGTGACAAACCGTATGATACATATCAGAGAGCCTTGTTAGAAATCCATTCATACCAGAATTCTTCATCTATCGTGCTTTGCATTTTTTTAGGACCTAAAGTCCAGCCTTCTAAAACCGTTCCTACTATTCTTGTTTGCCTAAATTTCATTTACATATTTATATATATGTAAAAGGATCGAGACTTTACACATCTGCTATATTTGGCTCTGTAGTCAATGATTTTTGTTGTTGTTTAGTCGTTAAGTCATGTCCAACTCTTGTGACCCCATGAATTGTAGCCTACCAGACTCCTCTGTCCAAGGATTTTCCAGGCAAGAATACTGGACTGAGTTGTGACTTCCTTCTCCAGGGGATGCTCCTGACCTCGAGATTGAATCCGGGTCTCCTGAGTCTCTTGCATGGGCAGGCTAATTCTTTACCACTGCATCACCTGGGAAGCACTCAAATATTTATAAAAATTATAAGCATAAAGTAATGAACTTTAAACTCAAGAGACCTGGGTTTGGCCCCAGGCAGCTGGGTGCCCTTGGGAAGACCTTTTTGAGACTTTTATATCCTAGTTCTCCTTGGGCTAGGTCTCAAATATTGTGGTTCTCAAATATTTGACAGGTGGGTTAAAATGCAGATTCCTAGGTAGGTAGACAGGTTTAGTCACTCAGTCGTGTTCGACTCTCTGCGACTGCAAAGACTGTAGCCTGCCACGCTCCTCTGTCCGTAGGATTCTCCAGGCAAGAATACTGGAGTGGGTTGCCATTCCCTTCTCCAGGGGATCTTCCTAATACAGAGATCGAACCTGGGTCTCCTACATTGCAGGCAGATTCTTTACCAACTGAGCCACTAGGGAAGCAGATTCCTAGGCCCTACTCAAAAGCCACCACATTTTATTCCTTGAAGGTGGGACAGGAACCGGCTTTTTTCTCCAGGTGATTCTGGAATATGTGAGCTGAGAACTTCCAGATGTAAAACCTGGATTTATTGAAAAGGCAAGGAATCAGAGATCAAATTGCCAACATCTGTTGGATCATAGGAAAATCAAGAGAATACCAGAAAAACATCTACTTCTGCTTCATTGTCTAAAGCCTTTGACTGTGTAGGTAACAACAAACTGTGGAAAATTCTTAGAGAGGAGAATATCAGATCACATTACCTGCCTCCTGAGAAATCTGTATGCAGGTCAAGAAGCAACAGTTAGAACTGGACATGGAATAAAGGACTGGTTCAAAATTGGGAAAGGAGTATGTCAAGGCTGTATATTGTCACTCTGCTTATTTAACTTACATGCAGAGTACATTATGTGAAATGCCAAGCTCAATGAAGCTCAAGTTGGAATCAACATTGCCAGAAGAAATATCAATAACCTCAGATATGCAGATGACACCACCCTTATGGCAAAAAGCAAAGATGGAACTAAAGAGCCTCTTGATGAGGTGAAAAACTTGGCTTAAAACTCTACATTCAGAAAACTAAGATCACGGCATCTGGTCCCGTCACTTCATGGCAAATAGATGGGGAAACAGTGGCTGACTTTATTTTGGGGGGCTCCAAAATCACTGCAGATGGTGACTGCAGCCATGAAATTAAAAGATGCTTACTCCTTAGAAGGAAAGTTATGACCAACCTAGATAGCATATTAAAAAGCAGAGACATTACTTTCCCAACAAAGGTCTGTCTAGTCAAGACTATGGTTTTTCCATTAGTCATGTATGGATGTGAGAGTTGGGACTATAAAGAAAGCTAAGTGCTGAAGAATTGATGCTTTTGAACTGTGGTGCTGGAGAAGACTCTCCAGAGTCCCTTGGACTGCAAGGAGATTCAACCAGTCCATCCTAAAGGAGATCAGTCCTGGGAGTTCATTGGAAGGACTGATGTTGAAGCTGAAACTCCAATACTTTGGATACCTGATGCGAAGAGCTGACTCATTTGAAAAGACCCTGATGCTGGGAAAGATTGAGGGCAGGAAGAGAAGGGATGACAGAGGATGAGATGGTTGGATGACATCACCAACTCAATGACATGAGTTTGAGTAAACTCTGGGAGTTGGTGATGGAGAGGGAGGCCTGGCGTGCTGCGGTTCATGGGGTCGCACACAGCAGAGCGACTGCACTGAACTGAGCAACTGAACAACAACAAATAGCATTTATGTAGAAAGATTGATTTTTAAAAGCCAACTTCACCTAGAAAGCAATAGCTCTTGCTGCTGCTGCTAAGTCGCTTCAGTCGTGTCCGACTCTGTGCTACCCCATAGACGGCAGCCCACCAGGCTCCCCTGTCCCTGGGATTCCCCAGGCAAGAACACTGGAGTGGGTAGAAAGCAATAGAGTTTTCATAAAATTGGGTGATGCTGAAAGAACAATAATTTAATGCTTATGCCAAACATTCTATTTTAAATTCCAGAAGTTTCAAGATCAGGCAGGGATACTGCTGACAGGTGGCTTGACTCTCCATAGAATCTGATAGGAAAAAATTCTGTTATCTCCTAACATGCTTTAATAACACCTCAGAGAATGTGTTTTCTCTATCAAAAAGACAGCTCCTACAAAATAAAAACATATTCCTTGTGAAGTTTCACCCTTTGCATCACAAAGTTCTCAGGGATGCTACTGCCTTTAAAGTGTCCCAGGTGTCGCCAGCCAGCAATTAGGCTCTACAATTTTGACTACACTGATGGCATGTGTACTGTCAACATGTCTTTTTGCAATGTCTGTGGCCTGCTTCCCAGATTCACGGTTAGGGTTAATAGGCACTCAGGAGCCTGCCCCTCCCTGGCTGCTACATGCCATTGTGTTTAGAGGTAGACAGGAAGTCTCTGCAGCTGAGGAGGGCTGCTGATCACTTCCTGGTGAACTACTTCAGGGTCCCCGAGTGGCGCATCCTTCTAAAAGTGGATGCTAGAAATCACCACAATTTTGTAAAGTAATTAGCTTCCAATTAAAGTAAATTAAAAAAAAATTTTTTAAGTGAATGCCTATCTACCTTCAGTTGGGACACCAGAGGGCAGTAGTTTGGCTGTACTGCTCTGGCTGTACCACTGTAACCCCTCAGGATGTGGTGGCCGGGACCCTGAACTTCCACTACCAGGGGGCTTTCTGGCCCCAGGAGCCCACACTGCCTGAGGCAGAAAGTGCCCTGTAGGAGCAGCTCTCAATCAGTGACTGGCAGAGCCTGCTCTTCTAATACTCCAATCCCCCTGGCTCAGGGATGGTGCAGCTCTGACTTCTACAGCGAAATTCAGGATTTCCCAAGGGGACTAACCTCCATCCACGAGAGTGATCACTCCCCCTTTACTGGGTGGCTTCTCTTTCCTACTCATTCTTCACTCCCAAATCCTATCTGTACTTGAATCCTTGTCATAGAGTCTGCTTCTAAGAAAACCATCTTCTAGGAACCATCTCACAGTCAATCTAGTGTCCCCTGGATGTGGTTTTTTAACATTTGGGATTGACTGGTGTGTAAATGTTGGAGGTAACATATGTGTTTATGTCCTTCAACCTCCCCAATAGCAAGCTGGAAGCTCTAGACAAATAGAATAGGGAAGGAGTTAATTAAAATCCCTTAACTGTCCCACTGGTTTATTTTTCATATTTGAGGGAACTGAGCTCCACAGAGGTGAAATGATTTGCATAAGGTAACACAATCAGCAAATAGCTGAATCAGAAGCAGAATTTAAACATTTTGGCCACAACCTCAGGGCTGAAAACACTATACTTTATCCCTGTAAATAAAGTAGTATGCTATTTTATGAAGTCAAAAGAGACATTATGACTATGTAGAAGTCAGACATAAATTTTCTACATTTCCCCCCAAGTTTTTGTTGTTAGCAAGGGCTTCTGGGGGCTTCCCCAATGGCTCTGCAGGTAAAGAATCTACCTACAATGCAGGAGACTTGGGTTTGATCTCTGGGTCAGGAAGATCCCCTCGAAGGAAATGGCACCCTCTCCAGTATTCTTGCCTGGACAATCTCTTGGACAGAGGAACTTGTGGGCTATAGTCCAAGAGGTTGCAAAGAGTAGGACACGAGTGAGCAACTCAGCACATACAGAGCTTCTAGGCTGCAAATCAGAGTGTCTGTACATT
The DNA here is from genome assembly GCF_002263795.3 of Bos taurus. Lineage (NCBI taxonomy): Eukaryota > Metazoa > Chordata > Mammalia > Artiodactyla > Bovidae > Bos > Bos taurus. Next base: position 43,603,371 of record NC_037336.1, read on the forward strand.
CTTCAGTTTGGATTTTATGATCTGGTGCTGCATTAGTGAAATGATGATCAAACATAAATACACAGATGTATACATCTTAAGATCTTCCTCAAAACAGTATTCATATGATTTACCCTTCATGTTATATGTCTAAGGTAAATACATAATTCTTCTTAAAGTTTTCTTCTTTTCCTTTTTGCAAACATTCAAGATGTACAAGGTTCCTTCTCAGAAGAGGTACAGAAAACATAACCTTGACAACCTACCTCTTGACTTTGATGGCTCTCCACTTGTCATCAAGGGACATGCTCACTGAAAAAGGTAGAAATAACTACTTATCATTAGAACCAATTCTGTTTCCGTATGCACTAGACACTGCTATTTATTATACTTAAATCTTGACCAACTTTCCTGGAAAATGATAAACTCAAATATATAATTTGAGGACTTAGACAAGAACAAACCTTATAAAAGACCAAATTCACCCCTCCTAATATAAATGAGGAATCTAGGCCCCAGGAAAAGACAAATGATTTTACTGAACCAACATGACCAATAAGTAGAGACCCAAGTCTTCAGATTTCTGCTTTGGTTCTTTTCGAACTCATTATTAATCTTTTTTTTTTTTTAATCACCTACACGATTGCTACAAAAATACAAAGGTTGTGACAGAAATAGCTACACTGCCTTATCCACACTCTCCTCTCTGCACTAATAAACCATCAGACTCATGTAGGTGGCTGGTCCATCAGCCCTGTGATCCTTCTCTAGGCTTTAATGTTCAGGGAAGTTGACTGTAGCTTCTCTGGGTTCCTGTCCATGCCCAAGCCTTAGCACTGGGGCTCCAGAACCTCTAGAGAATTCAATCAGAGACTTTTTCAAATAACAACTTCCCAAGAAGTTACCATGGAGATATTTTTAATTGCTAAATATTTGAATTTCCTAAATATATTGTGTTCAATGAGACTTAAATTTCCACTTAGAGAAAAAAAAGGTAACTGAAAGTGTGTGTTGAAACTTGAATACAAGTAGCTCTGCTGGGAAAAGTGTCTGGTGGAGTAACAACTGAGATTTTGCTTCACTGAAGTTGTACAAGTCAGGACAGCATATTTGGCTATCAAACTCCAAACACTGAAATGTCCTAGAGACAACTGTCTTTCAGAAGAGCATAAAGTAGGTAAGAGTCAAACGACAATTCAACAGCCATCCATTTGGTACTAACATAAAGTCCATTATTTCCTACATACATAATTCTTTTCGAAAGGTTATGTTAGAAATTTAATATTTATAATAGTGTAATATTTAACTAGAGTGTAATGATAAATATCTTATTCTACTAATCAAGTAAGTATTTTTCAATTTCCTCTTCTAATATATCATTTTATTCCATTAGCTCAAGCATGTTAAATTTAAAAAGGGAAGAAAAAGAAAGCACATCACAATAAACCAATAAAGTTACAAACATTTTTTCCCCCTATCTAATGTGCTGGGATATTTGTGGAGCTACAGTGGAAGGAGCACTGACGACAGTTCCGGAGTCCTGGGATACAGTGCTGACTTTCACTAAACAACTTCATGTCTCAATTGCTCAATCTGCTAAATGGAGACAACCAAACCCAACTACTTCTCAGAACTATCTGGGAATCCCAAATGAGCTTCCTCTGTGAAATACGCTGTGTCTGTAAGATAAAGGTTGGCAGTGGCTGAGGAGGAAATATGGGTGTGTCCATCTGGCTACCACAATTCCCACAGGCACTGAAGTGGTACAGTCTGAAGGGAAAAGGGAAGAAAGCCAAGAAGGAGGGGGCCCTGCACAGCGGCACCATGATCCACAGGGCCCCCACTTGCACCTGGTCACTTTGTGCAGGGAACTGGATGGATATAGATGGGAGTGCCCCCTGTACCAGCTTCAGACCAGAACCCCAGAGATGGGGAGGAATGAACACAGAAGAGATTGGGATGGAGAAAAGAGAGGATAAAGTGAAGACTGCCATGTGTCCACTCGCTTTTGAAAAGACCAGAGGAAAAGGAAAAATAATTTACAAGGCTTCCAGAAAAGATGTGGGGAGAACCAAGGGATAGAGTTTACTGAAAGTCTCACAGTTCTCACCACTTTCCCACGCTGTTTCCAAGGAGTCTCTCAACAGCCTGGTTGTGGTACCTAGGCAGGTTGGTATCATTCCCATTGGTTGATTAGTAGCTGGAAGTTAGTAGCTGGAAGTTCAAAGAGTTTAGATAGCTTGTTTAGTTTAGTAGCTGGAAGTTCAAAGAGTTTAGATAGCTTGCCTACAGTTTTCTAACTTGTAACTGAGAAATATAGGATTAAGACCAAAGCCTTTTCATTTCTCTACTGCTAGGTTGTTTGTTTTTTTTCTTTTCTGCCATCACTGGTCACTACTAAATGGTGAGAATTTTATACATTTAATTTTATGTGAATTATCCTTATTCTATACCTGTGGTAGAATATATTCACAGCAATTCACATTTCTAAGAGCATGAAATACAGATTGAATATCAAATCAACAGAGACATTTCCTAATATATATAAGATTTATTTTTTAGAAAGGGACTAAACTTTTGAGCAACTACGTGAGTCCTTGGATAAGCCTCAATACACCATGTCAGTTAGGGGTCTGGTCAGTAATGACCCATTAGCCATGAATGACACTGTCATTCAACTGAAAAGATTTGTGAAGTAATAACAGTCCCTGGTAAGTTTGCTGAACATTTTGGCATTTGTTCAGGAAAATAACACACTGAGATTTTGAAATGAAGCAAAAGCAAATGAAGTTAACTCTTTGCTACATGTTTTGCTTTTTATTTAAAGACTAAGAAAATTATCACTCATATAGGAGAAATTCCAAAAGCATGGCATCTACTCAGCTCACAAAATTTCTGAGAATGCTTTCTATAAGGAAGAGATCATAAGAAACATGTAGATGGAGAAGGAATATATAAGTGGATATAGATGGCCACATACATATGAATATTCAAACTGCCAAGAACAAGGGGTGAACCACAAAATCCCAGAATGAAGAGAGAAATGAAACTATCAAGCCAAAAATATTCAAATACAAGAAAAGAACTGGAAACATTTGGCAGCTAAGGCATCCTCCTTATCTCTTAAGTACAGGTGTTTAACACAGCGCATGGAAGACTTTATTGCCCCCTTCTCTCTCTCTCTGCAATTTGCTTATATCTTTATGACAGTAATTTAATTCAATCTAACACCAGCTTGGTCCTGACCTAACTAAACTCCCCTATCCAATTCTGAATGGTCTTTTACCCTTCTTCAGTGCAAAACTCTAAATATAATAATAATAAAAAAAAAAAAAACAGACTCTGGGTTTATCCACATCACTACAAATGAATCAGTTTCATTCCTTTTTATGACTGAGTAATAATATATCATTGCATATATGTACCACGTCTTCTTTATCCATTCCTCTGACTATAACATTTAGGTTGCTTTCATGTCCTGACTATTGTAAACAGTGCTGCAATGAACACCGGGTACACAGAGAAAAACAAATATCATATATTAATACATTCATATGAAATCTAGAAAATGGTACTAATGAACCTACTAATATTTACAGGAATAAAGATGCAGACGTGGAGAACAGACTTGTGGACATGATAGGTGAAAGAAGAAGGTGGAATGAACTGAGCGAGTAGCACTGACATACACACACTACCATGTGGGAAACATAGCTGATGGGAAGCTGCTGTGTGTGACCCAGGGAGCTCAGCTCGGTGATCTATGATGACCTAGGCGTGGGATGGGGGGGTGGGAGGGAGGGGATATATGTATACTTACAGCTGATTCGTGTGTTATAGAGAAAAAAACTAATATTTTAAAGTGATTATACTCCAATTAAAAAAATAAAAAATATAATAAAAAGAACATATCACTCAGATTTAGATGATGTCAGACAGGATTCCAGCAGGGAACAGATGGCATACACAGAAGAGATGATTGAAAAGTATTTAAAGAACTATTTACAAGACTTGGGCCAGTGAAGGAAAATCAATAAGAAACAGTGGAGCAGCCCAGGGCTCCCAACAGCAGGAAATCATTACTACTTCTAGACAGATAGGCAAGGGGAAGGGAATGAGTTCTGGATCAGGCAGATTTGCGCTGCAGAAAAGGCTGTAGCCTTCAGCAGAATAGCAAAGCCACCACCACGCTCCAGTGCCAGCTCCTGCTCCTGCCCTCTCCTCCAAAGCCTCCTACTGGCTGAACTTAACTAGAAACCGGACAGCAGGAGAGCTGGGTCCACACAGTCTATAAATAAGCCCTCAGGAGCACAGAGGAGGGTGGAGAGTGGAGCTGGAAGGGCACACACAGACCAGCCAGAGACTGAGGTTTCACAGAGATGTCCACTGCCGCATTGCTAATTACGATGAAAAATCAGAAAGAACCTAAATGCCCAGCAACAGGGGAATGACTAAGAAAATTGTTTTACATATTTCAATGACGTGAAAATGTGCTTTTATATAAGTAAAAAATAAAACAGGATATAAAAAACATCTAAATTGCTGCCTTTGTAATTTCATTTTTAGTTCTACATTATATGAAAATACAGTACGGAAAACGAAAAGAAAGTGTTATTCATATGGTTATTAAAGCCACCAAAACAGCTAAGGCAGATGTGGTCTACATCAACAAATCAAATTAGTGTCTCAATCACAAAAGAACAGTCCCTTTGAAGGTTCACTAGTCTCACTGCTTCCATAGAACTGGACAGAACATTTTAAAAGTGGCATAACCAATCAAGCCTTTTCAAGGAAGGTAAAATGATACTTTGGGGACCTGGAATCCAATTCATGTGAAGAACAAGAGAATGACCTAGGTACCTTTCTCTTACTTTCCATAGTTTGTATCACACTTTCCTCCTCCCCCTACCCCTAGCAGCTCTTTAAACAAGGTATAAAGAGAGGTCTGTATAATGACCACTTTAACCACTAAAGACAGCATGCCTCCCTCATCAAGTCATTCAAAATGAAAACATTTCTAAACCTAAAATGAAATTTTGGTATCTTGTAATAAAATAAAATTTGTAGGCATATTCTGGGTTTTTCTCTCTCTCTCATCCCTCCCTGCTTTGTTGACGTTATAAGCACATGCGCAGTTTACCAAGTAAGTAATCTAGCACTGAGTATAGATATGAGCACATATTTGTGTGTATATACAATACATGGGAGTCTCCAGTGGTTCAGATGGCAAAGAACATGCCTGCAATGCAGGAGGCCTGGGTTCAATCCCGGGGTTGGGAAGATCCTCTGGAGAAAGGAATGGCTACGTACTCCATTATTCTTCCCTGGAGAATTCCATGGACAGAGGAGCCTTGTGGGCTACAGTCCATGGGGTCGCAAAGAGTCAGATACAACCAACTAACACCGACTAACACGAAGTAGCAACATACTCCAGTATTCTTGCCTGGGAAATCCCATGGACAGAGGAGTCTGGTGGGCTACAGTCCGGTGTTGTAAAAGAGTTGGACACGACTTAGTGACTAAACAACAACAACTGGAAAAAGAAATTCACTCTAAGTTAGTTTTTTGCATGTAATAATACTCATAGAAATTAATGAACATTCTTAAATATAATTTTGAAAGTACCTCCAATACAAATGTGTCAAAATTCAGTTTTCAGAGAAATGAGCACTAAAGACAAACTCAGTAGCTTCCATAAAAACAAAGATTATTTAAAGGGTTTTCATAATCCTTTAACATCAAACTCTCTAGCTTTACAATTTTCAGCAACAGTGTTTCCTATAAATCTGGAGTTTTGGTCATCAGCATCTCTTTCCTCTTTTAGGGCTATGGTTAATCTTTATGCAAAGTGAAAAATCCTCAACATTTGCCACTTTAGACTCCTTTGCATACTCTGTGAATCATCCCAGCAACAGGCAGTAAGACTTGGCGGTTTTGAGAGTAGACTGGAAATCAGGTGCAACAAGTTTAGTCAACACTTCAAGGACTGAGTCACTGATTCTCAGCAGAATTATCTCAAAAGTTCCCAGGAAAACCATGATGCCTTGTAGACTTCCTGGCATGAATTCTTGGATAGTCCCCTTCTCTAAATGGGACATGGTAGAGTGCAGATAATTAATAAGGAGAAATTCTTCTCTTCTGGTCTTTGAAAAAGTGACAGTTCTGAGTATAAATCGATAATTACATTTCTGTTGGATGCTGCTGTTCTCTAGCTAACCACCTCCCCTATTCTCTCTCTCCCCCCACCAATCACTTGTTCAATTAGCTTTAGTCTTCTCGTGGCGTAGTGAAAATATTATGAACTTTAGAATTTGAAAGACCTGGGTTCAAATACTACTTTGTCGTTTACCAGATAAATCAGTTTGGGCAAGCTACTTCCCCCTCTTTCAGGTTCTGTTTCTCAACTGGAAAGATGGGGGTAAAATCACCTACTTAGATGAGCTATTATGAAGATAAATGAGACACACCAAATATAAAAGCAACTGCCACCTGACAGGTAATCAATAATTCAAGCCCTTTCACCCTATGTATTCTTGGCAGAAGTTTCTTATATTTACTTAATTTATAGGAGAGGCTGGGAATGATTAATCTGAGGAGAACAGTCTTCCTTCATACCCCCCACCAAGCCCATTTTTCTCTGAAAGCATACCCAAACACAATTGGCTGTCTTTTGCTTTTTGTTGATCAGTTCTTGGGTGGCATGAAGATAGACACTGCTGCTCTCCTTTGTTTAACATCTGCTGGCTTTTTAAATTTGTGGACTTCTAACCACAGTATGATTATACACACAGAAAAGCAACCATGAGTTCTGTAGAGAATAAGGAAGTTGATGCTTAAATTCCTGAGAAGTACCTCTGTGGGGAAACTACAAGATGAAGCAAACACAGCCTCAATGCATCAACAGTTATCACCTAGATCTAGGACCAGTTGTTCCCTTATAGGCATAAAAAAGAGCTTTAATAAAAGTGAAATAACAAGGAAGGGTACAATCAAGCACCAACAATGCACCAGCTACTATGACTTCTAGGTCAAAGTACTTGAAACCTCTCATGGGGTGAGATTAGAACAATCACAACATGAAAACTGGTAAAAGTCAAAACTTGAACCAATGCCAGATATTTAGTCATACTTTGCTTTTATCCTGAAAAACAAAATCCAAATTCTAGGTTTAGACTAACTTGTTTAAGCATGTTTACTGACACACATGGGAATACAAATGTTCTTGTTTCTGTCAAAAGTAGGCTCCAGGGAAGGATTCTTGATCAATAATTGAGTCTATTCCAGTCAAATTTGTTTTGGGGAGTCAACACTAAAAGAGAATAGTCTTGTAACCCCACCCTGGAGCAACTACATTTTCTTGTTTTGCACATAATAACAGCAAGGTAATATTTCTTGCAGATAAATGACAATCACTTAGTTCTCAGAAGGAAAACAGTAGGGATGGGAGCCACAAGGGACCAGAGCCAAGAATGTCTGCAAGGCCTGGGGGTGCCTCTGCTGCACAGGCTTGAAAAGGGCCGGCTCTAGGTCTGCACATGGCAGGTGTGATAAAGCAGATGTTGTATTTCAACCTGAATTTCATCAGTTTGATTCAAATATCTTAACTGTTTCAAATAGTAGATGGAAAAACAATCAAATTGAGATTTTATAGGATATTTATTAAATTCATCAGTATTATCAACACATTTAAATAAGATCACTAATAAAATATATTACCTGTCAGAGCACCATCGGTTTGTCAAGCCCCAAAAGGGCTTTCTTGAATGGGTACAATATGGATAGACTCTATAAAGAATATTTTACTATTATAAAATATGCTTTGTGCAAACTTTATACATTTTTTTTGAAAACATGAACCAAGTTATTGTGTGTGTGCGTTCGGGTTCTGGGGTATTTTTTTTAGATGGTAGGTGACATACTAATTATGTCTGAATTCTGTAACTCTGTAAGAATTCAATATGCCAGTAACTAGACTATAGTCACAACTCAATCTGGGGATCAGACAGTCTCATAGTTGTTGGTTTATGAATCCAGGGAAAGATTTCCAGGAGAATAGTCATTAGGAAGTCAAATGAGTCAGCTGGACTCCTATCAAAGGTGGGTAGAGGCCAGGAATAGAGAAGTATAGTCTATAACCCAAGAGGACCCAGAACAGCAGCTGAACAGAAGCCAGAAAACCTGATTTTATTCCTGCTTCCTCCACCTGCATTGCATTCTTTGAACCTCAATTTCCTCGTCTATAAATGAGGGTCTGGGCTATTGCACAGAACTATTACAAGCCTCAAGTAGAATAAAATACCAGCCATAGTTTATAATCCTTGATGTGTAAGATCAACATAAGGTGAAACTTGTATTTGTTAGCAGGGAATACTCAGTGATAAATCAGAAACTAAAACGAAAGATTCAAGCAGCAGGATCTCTATAGACCTAATTAAGGTTACCCCTAGCAGTTTTCCTTGAGAAATTCTGACACCCCACTTAGCCTAAGCAGCAACTGCAAATTTTCCAGGCCACCTGGCTAGCTGCTTATCTTTGTGCATGCAAACTACTGTCCTGGCCTAGACTGTACTGGCAGGGAAGAGGGTGTACCAACCAAGCCTCCCTCCAGGTCATGCTGTTTCTTGAGAAAGCCTGGGCAGAAGCTCCAGACTCAAGATCTTTAGACATTTTCCTTTTGTATATAATATACACTTTAGAATTTCTGCTTTAAAATTGCAGATTTTAATTCCAAGATTTTAATGCACTTATATTTTAATGTATTTATGTATATTTTTCTCTTCACTACTTAATATAGAAATTGTTTAGTATCAAAAGTTAACTTGTTTTCCTATGTACATTATAATTTCTGCTTGCCAAATTTACAGCTTAACTATACTTACTGTGGGAATACAAAGAAGGTAGCACTAGCCAGTGCTTTTAATTTGTAGTGATTAACTGCAGGACTCAAGACCATCAGCTGGAGAACCACAGCCCCAATCCTCATGAGCTCCAGTACTCTTGCCTGGAAAATCCCACGGATGGAGGGCCTGGTGGGCTGTAGTCCATGGGGTCGCTAAGAGTCGTACACGACTGAGCGACTTAACTTTTACTCACTTTCACTTTCTGTGCCTCATTCTTTCTCAAAATAGGAATAATAGTACCTGCCTCTCCAGGATGTTATGAATTAACTGTGGTGAGTTAATATTTGTAAAGTGCTTGGAACAGTGTCTGACACAATGTATGTTAAATAAGCTGCATCTTTCAATAAAATCTTGATGGAAAACAGTGTTTTCATAGACATGATCTAAAGTTATTATAAATCGAATGCTCCCTGTATTTTCTTGCTTTATTCATAGCACATATTATTTTGCCTCTTGAACCCAATTTTAAGATAAAGAACTATCCAACTAGAAAATCCAAAGGACTATCAGGAATTTATGCTATTGCTTATTAACTGATTTGGAAAAATTAAAATATGTATTAAGCATGGTATCTTTATGCAACTGTTGGCTAAATCTCTTATTTGAACTATTATCTTCAGATTGTCATAACCCTGGCTTCTAAAAGATGACACTCAGTCAGGGGGGCTGACTTGAAATGGTGTAGAACATTAAGAAATACAGTCAGCAGCCAACTTCTTCACCACAGAATATTTTGCCAAGCTTACCAGTAACTTATTTTTACTCATTTCACTTCCATACATGGGAAGGTTAAAAAACAAAAGGCACTTGTTAATTCTGTGTTTCATTTTTCTGTGTCAGTGACAGGTTCAACCTGTCTTTGTCTTGTCTATAACTTGTAGATGAGAGAAACTGGGGATACCACAAATGGATTTAGGATTATCTGCCCCACTTGTGTGTCTCAGGGTCTCCTGGTACTTTGTCAAAATGATCCCTTGTTGTTAAGGGTGTCTGTCATTGCTTCACTCCCACTGCATAGGCCAATCCAGAAAGCACACGGTTCTGTAAAGACAGCACTAAGTAAGTGCTCATTCTCCAGAATGAAGGCATCTTATGAAGCTGAACCTGTAGAGGTATTCTGATGAGGCATTTGGGTTGGCCCAATGCACCTGTGCTTTAAGGAAGCAATAAATGAACTAATGAGACTTGTAAACAATTGACTGGCCTTTCTTGCCAACATCCACACAGGTGTCAGCTATTGATATATACTTTATCTTTAAAACTCACTTTGGGACAAGATACTGAATTCACATTTCAACCCTCTCTTGGGTAAAAGTCCAGAATTCATTTTGTATAGTGAATATATGAAAAGACATCAGTTGGATATGCAAGGCAATTTGGGATGAAAATAAAGATAGGTTGTTTTAAGGAAGAACACTTTGCTTATAGAACACATGCAACGCTAGATTCTTCTTAAAAGAGGCTCCAGAATCATCCTGACAGAGATTGTGTAGACACCAAGTTAGCTATGCACCCTAAATAACAATTCTCATGGGATCTGTAAATCTGTCTAAAAATGTCAAGAACCATTCATTTTCAGTCTGTAATTTTAGAGTATCAATATCATGTTTACCTATAATTTCAGTGAAGGTTTTCAAATCAATGTCATAATTGAAGCCAGTCTTTTTTAAAATTTTTTATGAAGCCCAATCTTTATTCCTAGGTGCCAGAATATGACAGAAGAGCTGAGATAATCTCAAATTCTAGATATTTTAAATATTTAACATTTAAATAGAAAATTATTTATGCATAATCCTGAGTACACAATTCTCTTTTGTTTTAAATGTCACTATGAAAATAAGTTTCTGTGATTGTCCTTTTGGTCCAGTATTGGATATAGTTTAAGATGATCAAAATTTAAGAAGATTTAGAGCCTTTGATGATCTCTATACGAGAGAATAAAAATTCTCATTAATTATTCAGTATGAGTAAAACTTAATGAGAGAAAAAAATTTCTGCTGCTTGAAGATAATCCTTCTCCTGACCTCAATACATTGGACTAAATCTTCTGTTTCTACACTTAATGCATGATATGCTACTTTATTCATTCATACACCCCTCCTCCACTAGACTACAAGTTTCTTAGGGGCCGATATCATCTCTAATTCATTGCTCTTTTTCCCAATGCCTGATACAGAGTAAGAGCTCAGTAAGTGTTTGTTGGACTTAAACTTCTCTTTAAATTCTGATTGATAATCATTTCAATAAGATACAGAAAGGAATGTTTTACCAAAGAGTAGTTAGCATTAATCCTAGAAAAATGATTCTGTAGTCAGATTGCATTGCTTTTCATGAACAGGTTCTCTAAATCTTCTTACAATAGGTAAAACATGAAAAGGAGATTAAACAATTATTTGATAAATTTTTTCAAGGTAAACAGAAATGCATACAGTTCAAGATTCAAATAATCTCACCAGACAGGGTGATGGACAGGGAGGCCTGGCGTGCTGCAATTCATG